>NC_090247.1:53243019-53323019 GCF_037325665.1 Littorina saxatilis
AAAGTATATTGTGAAGATATGGGTGTGAAGGCGCGAATTTTGAAAAAAAGGATGCAAAATGGTGCAATCTGGTGCATTCTGAGGATGATCATTACCAGTTTCAGGCAGCAGATTGTGTCACTGATTAATACCCCAAAAATTTAAACACAATGTAAAATAAAGAAATGCATACCTCATTCAATATTTTTATTTTTTGGCTGGGGGGGGGGGGGGTCCGGAAATCCTAGAACCCACCCACCCCCCCCCCCCCCCCTCGTTGTGGGGGTCAGGGGGCGAAGCCCCCTGAAGCTGACGGGTAGGTCATATTCTGAGATAGGAAAATGGTCGCTCCTTGCATGAAACGGCATAAAATAAGCAATAATAAAAAAAAAATTAAATAAGTAAGGTACATGTTTAGGCTAGGGGGGGGGGGGGGGGGTTGCGCAACCCCCATAACCCCCCCGGTAGTCCGGCCCTGTCACTCTTTAGGTTTGAGAACGAAATAGTCTTGCTTAACTTTTTGAAATATATGCCGTAGTAAATCCAACAGACATCAAACAGAAACCACAGCGATGCTGGTCTCCTTGTCTGAACACTAGAGTGCGAAGTGAATATTGCTGCAATGCCGATTATTCAGGATGGTGTGATCCGCTCCCCGGATTAAAAGTCCGCCTACTTTCAGTTTGCAGGGAGAAACACGACTTTTCGTGCAGTGTAAACATTAGTTGATGACAAAATGTACAGGCATTTGCTCTATGTACCTGGATATTTTCCTGGATATTTTCTCTGGTTCTTTTTGTTGGGAGGAAGGTTTTCATAAAGGCCCCCGGAAAATGTTGATAACAACAAGGAAAATGGAGCAATCTGGTGCAATCTAGTCCAATCTGAGCAAGCAAATTACCCAACTACTTCCAACAAGTAAATTTGAGAAGACAAATTTGGATCAAAGCAAGGACAATTGATCGATCTGGTGCAACTTGAGCAAGCAAATTACCCAAATACTTTTCAAAGCCGTCGCTTAGAAGACAAAGGCCGGCTCCTCAAGGAAGAGGGAGCAAGCTGGAGCAATCTGTGCCATCCGTTTTTCTTTGTTTTCAATGGGTTTTTTTCTCTCTCTGTTTTAAAGACCAACCAGAGAGCAAAACATTTTTGTCACAACCCAGGTTAATATTCCGAAAGCAAAGCAACGTCTCTCTCTACTTCGCTTGACGCCATGTTTGCTCGCTCAGTGTGTTCCACGTTTGACGTCACTAACCAGGGGAGTTAAGCGATGGCAAAATTTTAAGATTGCTTCCCTTATAGTTAATTACAGGTGAGCATGAGCACTTTCAATAGCCAATTACGCGCGATCGGAGGAGATGGGACTTGATATAATAATATTTTTGCGGTCCTGTTATAAAGCCCTTTCCAGTGGCACAATAAAAAGTGTGCACTCTGGTTGGTACGTGGTCTTTAACTGTATTTTGTTTAGGCTAGGGTTTTTTTTGGTTGCGGAAAGCCCGCAAACCCCCACCCCCCCCCCCCCCCCCTGGCCCTGGATCCGCCCCTGAGGTATGTAATTTCATCGTCAAATAAGGATATGTGTGCTTTAGCTCGAAAAACGTGCCCCAGTGAATGTGTCTACTCGCACTTTGAGTGCAACTACGTATCTATCTCTCACCGCCCAGGACAAACCAACAGATAGCGGTGCAAAACCAGGTATTGTTATCACATAACGATAAATGAGAGACTAGAATAAAATACTATCATAAAAACCAGATCCCATAACTTCGCGATAACATCAGCTGTGCTAAACAAACGAACGAACGAACGAACGAACGAACGAACGAACAATTGAACAAGACACAGAACGTACGTATTTACAGATTTGCAAACTGGACGATTCATTGGGATTTTCAGTCAATTGTCAACTCTGAAGCACCCCCATCCCCCTTTTTATTCTATTTATTAATTAAAAAATAAAACCACCCATTTTAGCGCTGAGAAACAATTTACGAATGTGGAACATCCCCTTCTTTGCCTACATGTAATTTTCACCCACTAGTTAGACTTGATAGATCTAACAATCCTCATGGAGGCGTTGCAATATACGTAAAGAACAACCTCTATTGTAAACACCACCCTTCTTCTTCTTCTTCTTCGTTTGCTCACACGGGCACTCCGGTCCTCCCGACAGATGGCGCTGTCCATCGAAGGGTCTCCACAGGGTCGTAAAATGACGGCTTACTAGCGCCAAAACTAAAACTTAGTAATTAACCCGTGAAAGTTACTAATTTTCACGAGAAAATTACAATTATGACGTGAAAATAACTAATTTTCACGTGTTAACTACTAATTTTCACGTGTTATTAACTAATTTTCAAGTGTTAATGTCTCATTTTCACGCGTTAATTACTAATTTTCATGTGCCTCGTGACTGTGGGTGCTCAATGCGCATGCGCGACTGTTACACCGGCCAGAGCGAAACATCCTTCGATTCGAAACTTTTCTGGTCCATAGTTCTTTAATCCGATGCAAATTAACAATAAGAGCTGAGCGCATGTGTAGATAAGCGTGACATACAACTGTCTGTCCGACAACTTGTTGAATAACGAATTCGATCGAAAGATATTTGTGAAAGTATGAGAGTCTCGACCGAAGAGATCCGTCTGCTAGTGGTTGGACCTTTAGCACATGTCCGGCCGGCCGCCATTTTTCCTCTCTCGGTTCGAACATTTTCGTATCGATTGTCCTTCACTAATACACTACAAAGCAAATTTATGAGTGTGGTAGTGAAAACAAATATGAGGTACGGCTGTCTGCCCGACAATTTGTCGAATAAGGAATTATATTGAAGATATCTGTGAAAGTGTGAGACCACAGCCGATCAAAAGTCCGTCTGCTACGAACACTTCGAAAGTTTTCAGGGTCGATTATTCTTTTCTAAGATACCCAAAAACAACGTTTAAGTAAAGCGCTATTGCAGAAAACTGTGACATACATCTTCTCGTCGGATAACTTGCTCGATAAGGCCTTCTTTTAAAAGATATTTCAGAAATAGTGTGAGAGTGATGTTTGCCGGACGTTGAAGCCTCTTAGTGCGAACTCTTAAAGTCCGACTACTGTGACCGAAAACGAGGCAAAAATGAAAATTAGTAATTAACACTGTCAAAGGCACAGTAAGCCTCTCGTAAACCATCACAGATACTGTCAGGCTTTTACACACAGTACAAACACCCTTTCATTTAAACACTCACCGCTTGAGACATTTTTCACGTGAAAATGGTAACCCTAGGTTTTGGCACTAGTACGCCGTCATAGTAAAGCCTGTCCCTCACAGACTGGTGTGTCAGCAGGCCAGAATTCTGCTCTATGGGGAAATCATTATATAAAGGGAAGCAAGCGGTTAAAGGGAGGATAAGGGGGATATTAACTTGTAGATACTATACCTGACAGTGACAGTGTGCTCTGGTGGATTGAACTGTCCTGCAGGAAATGCTCCATTGTCATTGGTGATATCCTGTTCTAATACATACTAAGAAATGTCACCTTTCGGCATGTGTCATCGAAACATCGTGTTTACTTTTAACATATAATCATTGTGATGAAATCTCTTTTGAGTAATTTGCCGTGACACACACACACACACACACACTCACACACACACACACACACACACAGAGAGAAAGAGAGAGAGAGAGAGAGAGAGAGACAGAGAGAGAGACAGAGAGAGAGAGAGAGATACAGAGAGAGAGAGAGAGAGAGACACACACTTACAGAAAGAGAGAGAGAGAGAGAGAGAGAGAAAGAGAGAGAGAGAGAGAGAGAGAGAGAGAGAGAGAGAAAGAGAGAGAGAGATAAACACACACACACATACACACAAACACACACACACACACACACACACACACACACACACACACACACACACACACACGAGCGGGTAACCATGAGCGACACATATAATGCATTAAAAAGTTATCTTTATTTAAAACTGATTCATCTTTAATTTCTGATCTGAAATCAAGAACACTTAACATTCCTGCAAAAGACTCCCATAAAAAATGTCCTTTTCAATCAGAAATTTTCACAATTTTGACTAAAAAAAGTCTCAGCTAAGTGGAATTTGATTACACAAGACAACAGCTTTATGGTGTATTTTGTTTGGAAGAAGGTTACCCTGCTTTCGACTGAGTGACTCAAGAAGCCCTGAAATAGCTGCAGTATGAAAGAAGCGCTGAAATCAAGTACAGGGGCTGCTCTTCGACCTTGCACTCTGTTTTAGTACTGACCTGAATGTTTTGTACTCTTTCTCGATTTGGAAATTATCAGTGTCTCTTACATTTGGCTGTACCGCTAAAATAATTATACTTTTGGATAAGCGGACACAAATATTGATAGATAGGAGGAAAGAAGATAGCTGAGCTGTCTTCCGATGCCGACTGCTGCACGCAAGATGCTGTTGAGACAGTGACAAAAGGTCAGGTGTCATGTCTACTGTCCCGAATGACACACGATTGCTGACATTTCACCATTGCCAAAAGAATAAACAAATAAGAAATAGGTACAGAAGAAGCGAGATTTGTGTGAGGTGCGGCAGAAGCGAGTTGATGGTATTATTGTGAGATCACGTGCCAGGTGGATTTGTGATGGTGAGAAGAATACCAATTATTTTTGTAACCTGGAAAAAAGGAATTATGTGCAGAAAGCAATGTGTTTTGTACAGACTGAGAACGGGGTTATACATGATAGTGACCTTATATGTAATGAGGTCAAGTGTTTTTATGAAGAATTGTATTCCACAAGAGACACAAATTTGGTAAATGAATCGATTGATGAAAACTTAGAACACCCAGCACTCTCCAATGAAGAAAGAGATTGTTTGGAAGGGAAAATTACCATGCAAGAAATTATGGCAGTTATAAAACGGTTAAATAACGACAAAAGTCCTGGTTCAGATGGGTATTCAGCTGAGTTTTTTAAGTTCTTTTTTAAAGATCTCTGTTCCTTTCTCTTGAGATCCCTGAATTGTAGCTTTGAAAAGGGAGAGATGTCTATCACCCAGAGACAGGGAGTTATTACCTGTATACCAAAGGATGGAAAGGATAAAAGTTTTTTGAAAAATTGGCGACCCATTACACTGTTGAATGTAGTTTATAAGATTGCTTCATCCTGTATTGCTGAACGGTTAAAGTCTGTGTTACCAAACTTGATCCATGAAGATCAGACAGGCTTTATTAAAGGAAGGTACATTGGCCAAAACATAAGGTTATTATATGATACTCTATTTTATGTGAATAAGCATAACATACGTGGCCTCTTGATGTGCATTGACTTTGAAAAAGCTTTCGACAGCGTTTCTTGGTCCTTCATTGATAAATGTTTGTGCAAATTCAACTTCGGTGATGACATTAAAAGATGGATTTTCACTTTTTATAATAATATTAGATCATGTGTTTCTGTGAATGGTAAATATTCCAGTTGGTTTGATGTACAAAGAGGTACCAGACAAGGAGATCCATTGTCACCTTATTTATATCTAATATGTGCCGAATTTCTGTCCATTATGATCCGCCAGAGTACAGAGATAAAAGGTATAAAGGTGGCAGATGATGAAATATTAATATCCCAGTTTGCAGATGACACCGCCCTGTTTCTGGATGGTTCAAAACAATCATTTTGTGCATGTATGAACGTTTTGAAGCAATTTGCCTCTATATCCGGTCTGAAAATGAACTATGAGAAAACTACGGCAGTCTGGATAGGCTCACATACAAATTGTAATATTAAATTTATGCCGGAACTTATGCTCAGTTGGAACCCTGTAACATTTAAAGTTCTTGGCATTGTTTTTTCAGTCAACTTAGATGACATTATACCCCTTAATTATGAACATAAATTGGTAGAAATTGAGAATTTGTTCAGGTCCTGGTCCAGAAGAAATTTAACACCCTTTGGAAAAATAACAGTTATTAAGAGTTTGGCGCTGTCTAAGTTAACTCATCTGTTTATGAGTTTACCTGACCCTGATGATAAGTTTTTGTTTGATTTGAATAGGTTATTTTTTTCATTTCTATGGAATGGTAAGAAAGATAGAATAAAGAGAACAACAGCATATCAGTCGTTTGAAGAGGGGGGGCTTAAAATGGTGGATTTGAAATGCTTTTTGTCAGCTCTGAAGATATCATGGTTACAGCGAGTCCTTTGTAGTGAAGGAAAAGTAACTAAACTTCTGAAAGCTCTGTGTCCACTTGTACATAACATTCACGAAAGAGGAGGTGAGTTTGGAAACATATTGATGCAAAGAGTTCAGAATCCTTTCTGGAGAGATGTTTTCAAACATTATAAACATTTTGCATGCAAATGTGTCCCCATCTCCTTGAGTGATTTTGCTTCAGAGCGTCTGTATTATAATGTACATATTTGCATAGATAAAAAGGTTATTTTTAACAGGAATTGGATGGAAAACGGCATTATTACAGTCGGTCACTTGATGAGAGCCGATGGGTTTTTGTCATATAACGATTTTAAATTGAAACATCCAAATTTACAACTGAATTTTGTCTTTTTCGAGGGCGTTATGCGCTCAGTTAAGAATTTTCATAAAAGACTAAAGTTAGATGCAGTTTTAAACAATGTTTTTCATATTGGTGATGATGTTGTATGGAAACAAATAGCTAAAGGTGGAGTAAAACATATATATACCCATCTTGTGAAAAATGATGGCAATCTACAGTGCATGGAAAAATGGGCTAATTTATTGAATTTTGATGTAAATGTTGGAAAGGTATTTCTGACAATAAGGCGAACTACACAAGACACATACCTAAGGTGGTTCCAATATAGAATACTGCATAGAATTTTTCCCACTCAACGCCTGTTATTTTTGATGAAAATTTCTGACACATCACTATGTAGCTTTTGTACACAGGAAGAGGAAACCTTAGAACATTTGTTTTGGGAGTGCACAAGAGTTAAGCTTTTCTGGTCTGATTTCACAGAATGGTTATGTCAAAATTTCACACATTGCAGTAATTTGAATTTGTCAAAAGAGCTAGTCATTTTAGGGTATTTAGACAACTTTCATACGGATGCTGTTTTTGATTTGTTTATTCTCCTTGCCAAACAAAGTATATTTGGAGCCAAATTAAATAAGACAGTCCCAACACTAAATGTTTTTGTGAAAATTGCTAAACAAAGGTTTTTGATCGAAAAGTATAATGCTAGTGTAAATAATTATTATGGTAAATTTGAAAAAGAGTGGTGTTTATATAGACACTTTTTTCATTGATGCTATAGGATAATTGTATTGATTGATTTCGTATGAACATTTTTGAATGTGATACCCCCTGACCCATTTACTCATAACAGGTTATACAATACTTTTATGCCGATAATTAAACCCCATGTATACTTGGAGGCTAAATTGTGACCACCGCCCCCACCTACCCCCCTCCCCTCCCCCAACCTCAGTTACAACCCCCCCCCCTCCCCCCCCACAACCTCAGTTCCCCCCCCCCTTCCATATCCCCTGTCTTTTCAACATCCCACCCTACTGTCTATGTCTGCGTCTTGTCTAGGTATGTACGTGTGTATGCGCTTTGTTGACAAACTCGGTGTATGATGTATACTATGCTGTGTTTATGTGTATATAAAGGAAATAAAATGTAAAAAAAAAAAAAAAAAAAAAAAAAAAAGAAATAGGTAGAAAATGAATGTGAAAACTGACTTTAATTGGTGATCAGTATTTTCTATACCACTAACAAATAATCTACTTACACATAGCTGTTTGGCAAATGTATGTTGCATGGGACACACTGACATGAAAGTGGAAGATGTTTTTCCCTCTAGAGAAACTACATATCAAGTTACACTTTTTGTGCTCTTCCATTCCAGTTGGCAATCAATTGTTAACGCATGTTATTAGAAAAAATAGAACGAAAACAGATTAGATAGAATGAAAAATGTACTGGTGATGTCATTTGGGACATACTGACATGAAAACGTCACCTTTTGTCATTGTCTCTGTTGCGTTTGATACTATCAGTTACATAAAACCACTTCATAAAATTCATTAAAAAAAGTCAACTGAAGCAATTAAGAATCCGTTGATATGTTCGCCAATCTTGACTTAGCGCTATTGTGTTTAAAACTGTGTTTTATATCACCTCTAGCCCTGCCTCCGCCACTCCCCCGAAAGGAAAAGTCTGTTGCACTTACATTTGAGTTGTCAAGTAAAGATTTGGGATACAGTGTATGATTAAACCAAGCTTGGTTACGTTGAAATATTCATTATTTTCTAATAGTTTTATTTGAGGACAATTAAATATTATTATAAATGGATTTAAAAATAAGGTGCATTTGTTTTCTCAGATTGTCTTGGCTACATGATGATGGTATAGATATACAAGAAAACGACGAGTGCTAACACCGCAGTTGAATCACAAGATATAACATTTTCGATAAAAGATAGTTAATAATACACATAATGTTAAGTGTTCATTAGATAGGCGGGTTTTAATAAAAGACTGCAACAACGGTTTGAAGTTGATTGTGTTGACGAGCTTTTCGTAAACCGTTGATTACTAGGTCCTTATAATTTTACTCTCTAGGGAACTGGTTTTTTTTTTAAATTTTACAAGAAGTATTAAGTTATTTTATCTCATATCACATGCTCACTCCGGGTAAAATCAAAACAAATAAAAAAAAGCGTGCAGATTTTTATCACTATATAATTGTGCTTGTTTAGAGGAAAAAGATCTTGTACTTAAACGAATTTATAAAACAGAGTTGAGAAACATAACAAATATAAACACAATAAACTAAGCTGTATCAGAGATTGGAGACACCTGTAGTTGTACAAACACATGTGTGCACAGCGTCATCAACAATATTGAAAGAAAGTACAGAAAGATAAAAAAAATTGTCAGTAAGTACTGGTGTCACATGACTGATGTGAACCAGTTGATTGGCTAATGGCGATGCGCTAAAACTGTTAGCGCACTCTTGGAGTGCGCTAACTTTTCCACAGAGCGTATTCTTGCGCCCTTTGCCTAAGCAAGACTGTGCTCTCATCCTCAGAATTAATTAATGACATGTAGCTTATATTCTCCACAATACCAAATGACCATAAATTCCCTGCTTCTCAATTAAAGCAGAAGTGGGTTTTTTTTCTGACAGATTGCATGTGCCTGTGCCAGTGCCAGTGATCTAAAAAAATGGAAGCCGCTGTGTTTCATCTAATTTTCGCCGACTTGCATAGATTCTTCTCATATGCCGTGTTAGTGGCATGTAGCTTATCATCCACATTACCAAATGATGAGTTAGTATACAATTCCCAGCGGCTAACAGAAAACACAAGTGTTATTCCGATAACGTACCAGCAAGACCAGTTTGGAAGACTGACTCGATCGACTCTGTAGCAGACAACACAGAAATACGACTACATCAGTTCAGTAAATGAATGGTTTCAGAATTATTATTTCAAAGCAAGAACAATCGTAATCGAAAACGTGTAAGGTTCAGAACGTTCTTACCATATATAAGATTTATTAGCAGCCTGCCTTATGCGTACAGACTCAGTGCAGACTGCAGTCGTTCCATTGCCCAGGTTGGCAGGTAGCCTAGCAGACGACATTAACCCCGCTCAGCAAATTAACATGTTGGGCAAATGTGAACGAAAAAACGATGGGGATATAATACGTGTAGGGTTCAGAGCATTCTTACCGTTCATATTTAGTATCAGACTCCCCGATGAGTGAAGATAGATCATAGAACACGAGAAATATGCCACATTTGTTTTGAAAATGTGCGAACCGTCGAGTCCCGCTTTGAGTCAATTCAAGGGGAGTCACTCCGCATAGTCAATCCGTCGAAGCTCGACTGGAGGTTTCGAATCGCAAATAATGAAGAGCCTTTCTCCGAGTTCAAATGAGGTCTCTCTGAAAGATCATCACTGTTCAGATTAACGCTACACTGGAATTTACCAACAGAAATTAAAATGCGTGTGACGAAAGCACGACACACTTGAGACACCCCACACAAAAGTAGATCTTTACTGTGCACGACCTGACCACACAGTTATGCCTATTCAAATGCGCATTGCAAAATGTGCGTTAGGAATCTTCTTTTTTCTATGGCGGTACTGACAATATCGTTATTGAAACAATCCCAGTGCACTAAGGGATTTATAGAGCAAATCTCGAAAATAATTATTGAACTCAGCGCTATGCGCTTCGTTCAATAATGAATTTTCTCGATTTGCTCTATAAATCCCTTAGTGCACTGGGATGTCTCAATAACTTAAATAATTATATACGTATGTTAAAGCCTGGCCACATCTGAGATGGTGACCGTGTTATCGTGGCAAGGACATACAGTCCGTCAAGCAAGGCCCATTTATTAAGATGTGTGCAGCAGACGGACAGAAAATTCCCCAGCCAAGAGGGGCACTTCAACACCACTATACTGCACACAAACGCGTTGGCCTTTGTCCAGCGGGAGAACGACACGGGCGCAGGTTTTCTTCTCGTTCAGGACAAGCGGGGTCTCCACGTCGCTCACCACGATCTCCACGCGGTTCGACTGCAGCACGATCTTCCCGCCGCTCACCACGATCTCACAATCCGCGACAGGGGTGGAGCCTGCGTGATCTGCGCCGGGCACGAGTGTGAGACTCAGAGCGTAAGTGCCTTTCCTAGGGATGACCAGCGTGGTCCAATTGTCGACTTCGCCTTCTGGAATTTGATTCCCGAAAATGTTGTAGTCAATTCTAAACGGAACGTGGTTATCGTTGTCTTTTGTCAGGGAGGCAGTTGTCGCTTTGAAGTAGAATGTTGCCATTTCTGAAACAAATCATGAATCATGATAATCGATGTTTATAGCTTATATCACACGAAAGGTCTGCAGTTAACGGTCGTCTTTACTAAGTAACAGCAGGGATAATTATTTCGGTTGGTGAGATCTAAGAACTGATCCGAAGGAGTTGTCGCAGTGTTGTCGGTTCAGAATCGGGCTTGTTTTTACATTTAGTCAAGTTTTGACTAAATGTTTTAACGTAGAGGGGGGAATCGAGACGAGGGTCGTGGTGTATGTGTGTCTGTGCGTGTGTGTGTGTGTGTGTGTAGAGCGATTCAGACTAAACTACTGGACCGATCTTTATGAAATTTGACATGAGAGTTTCTGGGTATGAAATCCCCGAACGTTTTTTTAATTTTTTGATAAATGTCTTTGATGACGTCATATCCGGCTTTTCGTGAAAGTTGAGGCGGCACTGTCACGCCCTCATTTTTCAACCAAATTGGTTGAAATTTTGGTTAAGTAATCTTCGACAAAGCCCGGACTTCGGTATTGCATTTCAGCTTGGTGGCTTAAAAATTAATTGATGACTTTGGTCATTAAAAATCTGAAAATTGTAAAAAAAAATAAAAATGTATAAAACGATCCAAATTTACGTTTATCTTATTCTCCATCATTTGCTGATTCCAAAAACATATAAATATGTTATATTCGGATTAAAAACAAGCTCTAAAAATTAAATATATAAAAATTATTATCAAAATTAAATTGTCCAAATCAATTTAAAAACACTTTCATCTTATTCCTTGTCGGTTCCTGATTCCAAAAACATATAGATATGATATGTTTGGATTAAAAACACGCTCAGAAAGTTAAAACAAAGAGAGGTACAGAAACGCGTGCTATCCTTCTTAGCGCAACTACTACCCCGCTCTTCTTGTCAATTTCACTGCCTTTGCCATGAGCGGTGGACTGACGATGCTACGAGTATACGGTCTTGCTGAAAAATGGCATTGCGTTCAGTTTCATTCTGTGAGTTCGACAGCTACTTGACTAAATATTGTATTTTCGCCTTACGCGACTTGTTTTTACATTTAGTCAAGTTTTGACTAAATGTTTTAACGTAGAGGGGGGAATCGAGACGAGGGTCGTGGTGTATGTGCGTGTGTGTGTGTGTGTGTGTGTGTGTGTGTGTGTGTGTGTGTGTGTGTGTGTGTCTGTGTGTCTGTGTGTGTCTGTCTGTGTGTGTGTGTAGAGCGATTCAGACTAAACTACTGGACCGATCTTTATGAAATTTGACATGAGAGTTCCTGGGTATGAAATCCCCGAACGTTTTTTTCATTTTTTTTGATAAATGTCTTTGATGACGTCATATCCGGCTTTTCGTGAAAGTTGAGGCGGCACTGTCACGCCCTCATTTTTCAACCAAATTGGTTGAAATTTTGGTCAAGTAATCTTCGACGAAGCCCAAACTTCGGTATTGCATTTCAGCTTGGTGGCTTAAAAATTAATTAATGACTTTGGTCATTAAAAATCTGAAAATTGTAAAAAAAAAATAAAAATTTATAAAACGATACAAATTTACGTTCATCTTATTTTCCATCATTTTCTGATTCCAAAAACATATAAATATGTTATATTTGGATTAAAAACAAGCTCTGAAAATTAAATATATAAAAATTATTATCAAAATTAAATTGTCGAAATCAATTCAAAAACACTTTCATCTTATTCCTTGTCGGTTCCTGATTCCAAAACCATATAGATATGATATGTTTGGATTAAAAACACGCCCAGAAAGTTAAAACAAAGAGAGGTACAGAAAAGCGTGCTATCCTTCTTAGCGCAACTACTACCCCGCTCTTCTTGTCAATTTCACTGCCTTTGCCATGAGCGGTGGACTGACGATGCTACGAGTATACGGTCTTGCTGAAAAATGGCATTGCGTTCAGTTTCATTCTGTGAGTTCGACAGCTACTTGACTAAATGTTGTATTTTCGCCTTACGCGACTTGTTTTTTCTTCTGACAAATAAACAGTTTCAGGTTCAGTTTGCGACAAAAGGACACAACTCCTCTGCGATTCTTTACGGATCGAGATAAACCACTGGCGTTTGCTCCTGGTATTTGAATTTTGTACCCGTCTTATTATTATTTCTTTTTGTCTCTATCATCACATTAATTTTTCATTAACGTTCTTTTCTATTACCTAGTGCTGCAGAACTTGAATGTCATCGTTCTTAGTAAGTGCTTAGAAGTGAGGGTGTATTCAGCCGATTTCGCTGTTAAGTTCGTTTATGCACTGTAGAGTAGACCAGTCACTTAAATCTTTTGTAATGTAACATCGCGACATGCATACTGTGAAACAAAGTTATCGTTAAAATGGAATTCGTCCTTCGATTTTAAGGTTTAGTTGAGTATTGGCACATTAGTCTTTTTGATTCGGGTAATGTCTGCTGCTTTCAGTGTTTACAAAGCGGCATGTCCTCCGTAAATCTTGTGTCTTTATCTGGCCCTGACCCTCTATTTCTTTTAGGTCTATCGGGTTTGTTTCTTTCTATCTCTCTCATTCCATCTCTTTCGCTGGCTCTGTCTTATTCTCTCTCTCTCTCTCTCTCTCTCTCTCTCTCTCTCTCTCTCTCTCTCTCTCTCTCTCTCTTCTATTGCTATCTCTGTTCTTCTATATTTCTCTCACTACAACTTACACACACACACACACACACACACACACACACACACAAACATACACACGTACACACCCACACACACGCGCACGCACGCACACACACAGACGTACACACGCACGCACACACGCACACACACACATACACACACATACACACACACACACACACACATACACACACACACACACACACACACACACACACACACACACACTCACACTCACACTCACGGATCAGTCTCCTTTCGCTCCCAAATTTTGATACGGCGAGAAATCTTGTTACCTGCTTGCAGACTCTCGTCCAGACTAATCGCAAAGACTGATCGGTGAGATTGCTTCACGCTTTAGCTTTGAGAACAAAATAGTCTTGCTTAACTTTATGAAATATATGCAGTAGTAAATCCAACAGACATCAAACAGTTACCACAGCGATTCTGGCCTCCTTGTTCGAACGCTAGAGTGCGAAGTGAATGTTGCTGCAAAGTGCGCTTTTTATGTGGTTCAGGATGGTGTGATCCGCACCTCGGATTAAAAGTCCGCCTACTTTCAGGTTGCATGCAGAAGCACGACTCTTCTCGGGCAGTGTACACATTAGTTGATGATAAGACGCACAGGCATTTGCCCTATGTACCTCTATAATATTTTCTCTGGTTTTGTTGGTTTGTTGAAGCAGATGGTATTTTGCCTAAATCAAGGTTGCATTCGATGTTGGTGTGCCTGTTGGCATTCTTTTGTGCAAGTATGTAATTGCATCGTCAAATAAGGCTATTATGTGCTTTAGCTCGAAACATGTGACTGCTTGTACTTTGAACGCAACAACGGATCAAATCTCTCTCTCTCTCTCTCTCTCTCTCTCTCTCTCTCTCACCATGCTGAGCTGTGCGCACGCTTTGAATTTGCTCTGTGTTCTAATGGATCGTACAGTGGACAACGGTGTTTTTCCATGTTGAAATTGGTATGTGTGGTTCGGTGATCTCAAGGACTTGATGCTTGTAGTAGGACATTGAATGAAAATGTTTAGCTGAAAAGGAATTGTGACATTTCAATTTCGGCTCTTTGTTCTCGGCCTTCGCTACCCTCTGTTCTGTGTGACGTCATGTGACCATCCGCTGGCCCCTTCCCCGGACTGGGGGCAAGCTCGCCGCCTAATCCCTTCAGGTGGCTGGGAGGGCCGTGGCTGGGAGGGCCGTGGAACGGCGCGTGTACACGGTGCCTGCGAAACCTTCCAACCGCCCATCTCTTGTTTCCGTTACTAATCACTGTGCAGTACACGCAACAGGGTTCTCTGTGTGGCGTGTGTGTAGCAGCGTCATTGCCTGACTGAACACCGTTTCCTGACGGGGCTTTTGCTTGTTAAAAGTACTGTGGTACCTGTCGCGTCGCCTGAAACTGATAAACGTGTTTGACTTTGAGAATGATGTGAACTTTATCCTGTGTTTCTCTCTCAGCTGGCCATGAGCTTTGTGTGTTCAACCCCATATTCCCCTTATTTACATGTTCGTTATTACTTACATGAACCATCACTGTTAGTGCTATCGCCATGGCCCTCCACCATAGCAGCACGGCAAGTAGCTGGGTCCCAATCGTTGACATAAAGATAGACCCGAAACAACTGACATTTGATGTACCCCCCACCATATTGCCTATAGCAAGGCGGCAAGTTTTATATCTACGGTATGTTCGAGACATAGACTCCCAGCAGGGGTTCTCTGTGAAATGGCTGGATGAAGCGAAGGATCCACGTCGTCCCATCACTGTGCAAGATTCTGACTCTTTAACCGATATTCCAACTGCACTCCCATCATCTGACTTGTACAGTACCAAAATCTCAGTGGAATGCGGCAGCAAGAAGCTTGTTACTATCACAGTGTATTACACCACAGGGACAATCCTTGTACAAGGCACAAAGTGTCCTACATGGAGGAACACCGAATTCAATAGTCTTGTGGAATGTATTCACGCACTCTGTAATCGTACAACAGAGGGCCCCACTCTACAAGCGAAACTGACCAGGCTACCACTGCCATGTACGTCACGCTCTGCTAGCGGCAGTCTGGTCATGCGCGACATTGACCACATCACAGCAGAGCCACTAGGTCAGCCTCAGTCAAAGGAAATGCCCATCAGAGCCTCGCGTCGGCTTCGCGGGCAAACTGAGTCGACAACGCCCCCTACTTCAGACCCCCCCTCCGTCGGTCAGTCTGACACACCCACCTACCCGTCCGATCATCTCCTCCCTTCAGTCCTTGAGTCTGACCAAGCTGCACCAGTCCGTGGCGACGAAGACGAAGTCAAAGCAACCTCCCCTGGACCCTCCCCCGGCTTACTGTCTGTATCTGCGCGACCCTCTGAGGTCACCGTTGCTGACAGCGAAAGCGTGGTTGGCCCTCAAATATCCCCATTGGTGCCTTCCGCTTCTTCTTTGACTCCTGCCGGGCAAACTGAGTCGACAACGCCCCCTACTTCAGAGCCCCCCTCCGTCGATCAGCCTCACACACCCACCCATCCGTCCAATCATCTCCTCCCTTCAGTCCTTGAGTCTGATCAAGCTGCACCAGTCCGTGGCGACGAAGACGAAGACAACGCAATCTCCCCTGGACCCTCCACCGGCTTACTGTCTGTGTCTGTGCGACCCTCTGAGGTCACTGTTGCTGACAGCGAAAGCGTGGTTGGCCCTCAGATATCCCCATTGGTGACTTCCGATTCTTCTTTGACTCCTGCCCAAACCCTGCCTGAGGCATCCCCCACGACAGAGGGCCCCACTCTTACTTCCCCTTACCTGCCAGACCTTACTGCAGAACTATCAGATGATGTTCAGTCTCTGATAGAAACTGCAAAATATCAAGTAAAGGCGGACCTAAAACAACACATGAAGGTGAAATTTGAGAAGGTTTACGAAATCATGGACGCACTCCAACGAGAGAACAACAGACTTTCCAAGGAAATGCATGACCTAAAATCCCAGTTAGGCGACTGCAAGAAACAACTGCAGACACAGAGTGAGTCTCACCGGAAACCAAAGACGTCTTCCGTTCACACAGAAACGGACGGCCTGCCTGATGCCAGCACATATGATTCTCCTGTTGCCACGGAGTGTGTTGATGTTTGCACCGTCAGTGTTGCAAACAGGTTTTCTGTGCTCTCTGATCGAGATACTCTTTCCACCTGCACAGGCAATACAGATGTTGTCGTGCGCAACGCAGGCCGGGAAAAGCTAATGACAGGTGACAAACCAGAAGCAACAGCAGCAGTCAAAAGAAACGCAGTCAGCAGGCCCATGCACACCGTGAAAACACCGCGACAGCGACTAGCGGAGTGCAGAGTGGCCCCAGAAACCACGCACGTGCTGATTGGAGACTCTGTTTTTTGCCCTGTCAGACCAGAGCTTACATTTCCAGGAAAACGTGTGGAAAACATCAGTGTTTCTGGCCTAGCCTTGGACGATATAACACATTGGCTTAAGCATATTCCCCAATGCCCTAATGTGCTACTTGCTGTTGTGCATATCGGCATTAACACATGCCGAGAAAATACCATCACCGAAACAAACTGGAGTGCCATTATAAAACTAGTGAAAAAAGTCTTTCCCAATGCACGCCCTCACTTCTCCTCCATCGTCCCACCATGTGGAGAACATCCACTGAAGAAGACCGTCGCATCGTCAAACGACGCCCTGGTCAGGGCCTGCAGCAAGGAGAAGGTGTTGCTGGTCGACCACACCCCGACCTTTCTCACCAGCAATGGAGCTCCACGAAAGGCCCTGTACAAGGACGACATTCACCCCAGTCGTCAGGGCACCGGCAGACTGGCGTGCAACATAAAGTACGCTGGCCAGCTGCGTGATGTCATCCATAGCGGTACCCGCAAACCATTGTTGGAGACCCCCGCACATAACCCGGTTCAGGCCCCCGCACAACATCCATATCGCCGTGCTGAGGTTACAGAACACGGAGCGCAGGGGCAGCCACCGAGGAACGGTCCCGGTCATGTCCGGTTCTCTCCACCAGCGAGACAGCCATGGCAGGGTCGTAATGACTGCGACAGCCACATGCCACTAGTCAACCGAGACAACAGACACCGTCTCGTTAGTGGACCAGCCTCTTCATTCGAAAGCCCCCCGGGCTTGCCCCTCTCGCCGCCGCCTTACTGGTGGCATACAGCTAGGCGACTTCACCCCCAGCCCTGGCCTGGGCCACACCCCTTCTCTCCTCATGGGAGCGCTGTGTTCCCCTTGGGGTATGGCTGTCCACCTCCTGCCTTCTCGCAACACTACCCCTACCAGGGCGGCGTGATGGCCGCTACACTTGTTTAGGTGATCATTCGTCAGTCTGTGTGACTTCGAAAGAGAGTATGTTCCGAATGAAAACAATGACTTGTATGTGTGTGTGTGTGTGTGTGTGTGTGTGTGTGTGTGTGTGTGTGTGTGTGTGTGTGTGCGTGTGTGCGAGAGCGTAAATATGTTGTGCGAATACCACTCTGTATGATGTGTGTTTATGTGTTCGTGCATACGTGCGTGCGTGCGTGCGTGCGTGTGTGTGTGTGTGTGTGTGTGTGTGTGTGTGTGTGTGTGTGTGTGTGTGTGTGTGTGTGTGAAACAGAAAGAGAAAGACTCATAACAAGTATACCAATACCAGTATTCGTATAAATGTGCGAATTTCAAATGCTCGTGGCCATTGACTATCGGAGAGATTCCTTACTAACCAAGTAAGTGGGTGCCCTCTCTGCAGTGTGTAGTTTGCATCTTGTCCTATCCAAAGGGCCATGCAGATGCTAAACGGTGACATTGTCGATATTGTGTGTGTAGTTTTAAAACTACAGTGTTTTAGTGCGACCCTTGACTGTGTTCAATCAAAAGTGACCCGAAAGCTGTGAATTTACACTTACTCCAACGTGTGAAACCTTTCTTCATATACTTTGAGAAGTCAGGTTGATAATAACTGTGTGCTTGTGTCTACTGATCTAGTCACAACTGTGTCGTTATTCGCGATCATCCACGTTCAAGTGTGCGTGTGTCTCATTGTTTGACAACAGTCTTCAACTGAAAGTACGAATATTAACTTTATCACCACTTTTGGACAGTCTCGGAGACGTCGCCCTTTGCTTATTGATTGTTGTTGTCTGCGATCGCTATTACAGTATCACTTTTTACTTACTTATTTACTTAGTATTAATTAGTAACTTACTTCTTCGTTCAAAGTAGTTTATTGTCTCCTTTTTCATATTACAGTGTCTATTCCTTTTTGATAACATATTTTTGTGTTTCTTAATTGCTTTTTTTTCTCGTTTGCTATTTACTTTTAGTTTGTTTAATTTGTACCAAGATATTTCAGTAGATATATCGATTCATTTTAACGCTCAGGAGTTAGAACGCTGTTATAATTATAGTTTCACGATGAGCAGCTGTCCAAATGCATGGCCCACTAAAGAGGGTTTTCGCGTGGGACACCTGAATATAAACCATGCAATTAACAAAATGACTGACATATCTACTATGCTTTTAAATTCTGGTTCAAGCTTTCACGTTTTTGGGTTTTCAGAATCCAGATTATCTCACCAGATTTCAGATTCTGATGTTGCTATTCCTGGTTACAATGTATTACGAAGAGACCCACAGCAAAGTAAAGAAACTGGTTTGCTATTGTACATAAGCGAATCAGTTAGTTATACACGATTAACACACCTTGAGCAGTTTGTGGAATCGGTGTGGATAGAAATTAAGTTGAAAAGAGCACCTCCACTCCTTATAGGTTTCTGTTATAGAAATCCTGCAGAGCGAGCAAACTGGTCAGATAATTTTACACAGATGTTAGATGCAGTCTTGCTCGAATCAAAGGAAATAATTATGTTAGGTGACTTTAATATTAATTTGTTAAAACAGAACAAAATGTGGCTTGATATGCTTAACCTCTATAATCTCAAACAAATAGTATGCACACCTACGAGAGTCACAGCAACCGACAGCACTCTGATAGATCATATTTATATGACTGATCATCGTAACATTGTTGAATGTTGTGTTCCAGCTAGTGGTTGCAGTGATCACTTTCCCATTTGTCTAACGTGGTCGAGAAAGGGTGTAAAAATTCCTAAAGCTGGCCACAAGACAATAAAATATAGATCCTTTTCTCAATTCAACGAAGACACATTTCTCCGTGACCTCTGTAATTCCTCTCTCCCTGAGGTTTATAATCATACGAATCCTGATGCTGCTCTAACGCACTGGCTGAATGCTTTCACTAACATTTATGATCAACATGCTCCATGGAGAATTAAGAGAGTCAAACACATAGTAAAACCTAAGTGGTTTGATGATGAATTACAAGATGCAATTGATCATCGTGATTTTTTAAAGTCAATCGGTAAAGAAGAGGAGTATAGAGAACAGAGAAATAAAGTTAATTCAATGAAACGATTAAAAAAAGAAAGTATTTTCAAGACCTTGCTTCTTCAAAACAAAATTCAAAGAACATTTGGAAAGCAATAAATGAACTTACAAATAAAACGACTGCATCTACTTCAAGTTGCCTAAAGGACATATCACCTGATGATTTAAACACACATTTTTCCAAAATAGCTGAAAAGGTTGTTATAAATGATAAAACAACCTTAAATAAATTGGAAGTTTTGGAAGACTTCTGTAAATCAAAACAAATTTCATCTCAGTTAAATATTCCTCCGCTTACGGTGCCTGAAGTATTTCACGCACTCGCTCATTTAAAGCAAACGGGTACCCGGGGAATAGACGGGCTTGATGGAAGGATTCTAAAGTTATCAGCCCCTGTAATTTCTGACACCCTCACTTACATTTATAATCTTTGTTTAGAAAAAAACTATTTTCCAATAGCCCTCAAGCAGGCTAAAATCATTCCTCTGTTTAAATCTGGCGAAAAGAAAGACCCCTCAAATTACAGGCCGATTTCTATACTGTCAGTATTATCAAAACCACTGGAACGACATATAAACAAACACCTATTATCGCACTTTGACCTCAATCAATTATTTCACCCTAACCAGTCTGGATTTAGAGCTCATCACTCCTGTCACACTGCCTTAGTCTCTCTTGTTGATCAGTGGTTGGAAAAGATCAACGATAATGAATTTTGTGGAGCTGTTTTTGTCGATTTTGCCAAAGCTTTTGATGTAATTGATCACAAGTTGTTACTGAGGAAACTCACATTGTATGGACTCCGGATTGATTCTGTTGAACTTATAACTTCTTTTCTTATTGACAGGCAACAGGCTGTATACGCAAACGCCTCAGCATCAAGTATGCAGGATGTACGATATGGCGTACCACAAGGGTCAGTTTTAGGCCCTCTCCTCTTCTCTATATACATAAATGACCTTCCCCTTCACATTGAGAATTTATGTGAACTTTTTGCAGATGACACAACCATACATTCTAGTAACACAAATTTAAGTCGTTTATCAGAAACACTGCAAGAAAGTTTAAACCAGTTGAGTGAATGGACTGAGCTAAATCACATGTCCCTTAACCCCCAAAAAACAAAAAGCATGATAATAACAACTAGGCAAAAACGCCAGAACATAACCTCAATATTTCACGATCTAACGGTTAATAATAAACTTGTTGAAAAAGTCGACCATCATAAAGTTTTGGGAGTGACCATTGATAACAACCTGTCTTGGTCATACCACATCGAACAACTGTCTAAACAAGTGTCCAAGAAGGTCTATCTATTATCTAGAATCAAGCACTTTCTGAATTTGGAAGCCAGGAAATTATTCTTTAATGCTCATATTGACTACGCGTCTACCTTGTGGGACTCGGCAAGTGAAAATTCATTCAAACCACTAATTAGATTACATAAACGAGCGCTTAAAGTAGTCTTATTAAAGAAAACAACCCTATCTGAGTTAGACTACATGAACTTAGGCATTCTTCCTCTGAAGGCAAGGCTAAGTTATAATAAAGGTACTCTTATGCATAAAATTATTCATGGATGTGTACCTCAAACCATATTTTCCAAATTCACGTTAAAAACTTCACGCCAATTGATGAGACTGAACATGCCTCTGCCTAGGATTGACCTATTCAAATCTAGTTTAGTCTATTCAGGTAGCAGTCTCTGGAACACTCTTCCGACAATCCTACGGCAAACTAGCAGCACAAACGTTTTTAAGACCAGATATACGTCTTATCTCATGAAGTATAAATAAACATCTGTTGTCGCTAGAATGGTTGTTAAAACCAACAACCGGTGCTTTTTAACAATGTATTATTATTTGTATATACACTGATTCTTTCGAATGCAGTGTATGTCAATGGGCATGGCACTTACAACGTTGTTGCAATGCGTCAGTGCAATCTACTCTATAATTCTTAACTCATGTCAAATGAACTTACATTTTTCATTTAAGCAATGTATTGTATGTAAATTGATGATATGTTCTTACTTTCATTTCTATTATAATCATGTAGCAGTAGTTTGTTTTCTTTACTTGCTTATTCTTTAGCAATTTTAGACTAGTCCCTCTTTAGGGCGAGGGCCAGATGTAAAAAAGCAGATCACTGCTTACTCTATTACCCTCGTAAAATAAAGAATTGTTCTTGTTCTTGTTCTTGTTCTCTCTCTCTCTCTCTCTCTCTCTCTCTCTCTCTCTCTCTCTCTCTCTCTCTCTCTCTCTCTCTCTCTCTCTTACGCGCTTACCGCCCAGTACAAAGACACGAAAAGCCAGCCAGAAAAACGGACCAGGGGCGGATCACAACATTTTTAAGGGAGGGGGGGGGGATTTCTTTTAGAGTTTTAGAGACCGATCGACGACGCAAAGCGCCCGAACCTCCTAGGGAAGGGGGGGGGGGGGGCGATGACCCCTCCGCCCCTAAACAGGAAAAGTTTTGATAAAAAAAACCAAGGTAAATGAAGCAATTTGGTGCAATTTGAGCCATAATTTTTCTTTATTTTCAAATGTATTTCTTTACTTAAAAAACCCACTTTTTGTTCTCCATTTTTTTAGGCTGGGGGAGGGGAGGAGGAGGGAAAGGGGGTCCGGAAATTCCGGTAACGCCCCCAGGATCCGCCCCTGTGGACTGCCAGTCAGCCAGCTTAATCAGAGAGACAGACAGACAAAGAGACACGCAAAATAAGAGCACAAGAAAAACACTTGTTAAAGACATGGACATTTTCATTCTCCTAAGTTCAACATGTTTACGTTCTTATATTTCTAAAAATACAACATATAACGGTGCAAAACCAGGTATGGTTATTACATTACGATGAATGAAAGACTGGAATAGAATACTATTATAAAACAAGTCGCGTAAGGCGAAAATACAACATTTAGTCAAGTAGCTGTCGAACTCACAGAATGAAACTGAACGCAATGCCATTTTTCAGCAAGACCGTATACTCGTAGCATCGTCAGTCCACCGCTCCTGGCAAAGGCAGTGAAATTGACAAGAAGAGCGGGGTATTAGTTGCGCTAAAAAGGATAGCACGCTTTTCTGTACCTCTCTTTGTTTTAACTTTCTGAGCGTGTTTTTAATCCAAACATATCATATCTATATGTTTTTTGAATCAGGAACCGACAAGGAATAAGATGAAAGTGTTTTTAAATTGATTTCGACAATTTAATTTTGATAATAATTTTTATATATTTAATTTTCAGAGCTTGTTTTTAATCCAAATATAACATATTTATATGTTTTTGGAATCAGCAAATGATGGAGAATAAGATAAACGTAAATGTGGATCGTTTTATAATTTTTTTTTTTTTACAATTTTCAGATTTATAATGACCAAAGTCATTAATTAATTTTTAAGCCACCAAGCTGAAATGCAATACCGAAGTCCGGGCTTCGTCGAAGATTACTTGACCAAAATTTCAACCAATTTGGTTGAAAAATGAGGGCGTGACAGTGCCGCCTCAACTTTCACGAAAAGCCGGATATGACGTCATCAAAGACATTTATAAAAAAAATGAAAAAAACGTTCGGGGATTTCATACCCAGGAACTCTCATGTCAAATTTCATAAAGATCAGTCCAGTAGTTTAGTCTGAATCGCTCTACACACACACACAGACACACACACACACACACACACACGCACACACACACGCACATACACCACGACCCTCGTTTCGATTCCCCCTCGATGTTAAAATATTTAGTCAAAACTTGACTAAATATAAAAATGGGGAGTAAAAATTTCGTGGAGGGAGTAATTTTTTCGTGCCTTGGGGAGTTCTTTTCTCGTACGAAAAGTGTACTCGGAGTAAGAATTTCGTACGAAATATTTACTCCGGAGTACATTTTTCGTGGAGTAAAGGTTGGCCTTGTGGTAAGGCGTCCGCCCCGTGATCGGGAGGTCGTGGGTTCGAACCCAGGCCGGGTCATACCTAGACTTTAAAATTGGCAATCTAGTGGCTGCTCCGCCTGGCGTCTGGCATTATGGGGTTAGTGCTAGGACTGGTTGGTCCGGTGTCAGAATAATGTGACTGGGTGAGACATGAAGCCTGTGCTGCGACTTCTGTCTTGTGTGAGGCGCACGTTATACGTCAAAGGAGCACCGCCCTGATATGGCCCTTCGTGGTCGGCTGGGCGTTAAACAAACAAAACCAAATCCAACGCTGTACATAATTATGTGTAAATACGCAGCTCCACTTTGCGTCAGATAATGTAGTCTCTGCCGTCTAAGTTCATGAATAGTTTATATTTAGGCCTTCTGATAACCGAGTTTTACATATATATGTCAGCAAAACAAAACATTAGCTCTTTTGTCTTTCCTTCAGGTATTAATGTTCAATGTCCCGTTATATGTTGCGAAACAAAGCCGTCTCCTTGACCAGGCAAAGTTTCGCAGTAATAACCAAGTCTTGTTTTCCCAAATTGTGTTCTTTACATCTTTTAGAACTTTTAGAAAAAAAAAAATTCATTGCTAAGTTGTCTGTTGTGTTGTTTATTCTTTCTTTTTCTTCTGTCCCTTTTCTAATACTATGTGTCTGCATAAGTATTCCCAGAGTTTTGAATTTTCAGAGAGATGTGATATTTCATATTGTACCATGTATATCAGAGAATGTCGTATTTCTTACTTAAATAATGTATTTTCCCAGGCATGCATTCCGCCTTTCTGGCCCGGACTACATGCTAAACTTTTCAAAGATGCTATCACGTAATGCCAGTACATGTTCAAAGTCACAGGGCTAGAATCGGCGGGTTTTGCCCCACTGCAAACAGACTCTCATGAAAAGTATCCTTCCTGAATAAGGAACATATCCCGGCATTTCTAGTTCTCTTTTTTCAAGGTTATGACGGTTGTGTTGTGGCACTAATTTTGTTTTTTTCCTAAATTCCTTGGCTCCCACTTCCCGTTGTAAAGCAAACACAAGTTCTCCTGCCCAACCAAACTGTATTGCAACACGTAGTCTTGGCAGGTTTAGTCATAATTATATTCATTTTGTATGGCAATTTCTGTAGTTTTTGTTTTATTGCATATATTGAATCTGATATTGCTTGCTGGTGACGTGCATTCAAATCCTGGACCTCGGGACACAAGGCTTTCGGGTGAATTGATCATCATACACATGAATGTGAGAAGTTTAAGACATAAATTGGATATTTTAGAATTTGAAATGAAGCACTTTGATATTGTTACCATGTCTGAGACTTGGTTATCAGAAGCAGTCAGTGATAATGAAATTTGTATGCAAGATTTTCATTTACAAGTACGGAAAGATCGACAATACGATCCACACGGTGGGGTTGCAGTCTCAGTTGGTAGAGCACTGGACTGGTATTCAAGAAACCTCTTTAGCGCCACTTGGCCGCATGGTGGCGCTGTTTGAGCTGTAAGTCGCGCTAATCGGCATTCACGAAAGCCCGTTGTGACCCGCCAAAGTCACGTGACGCCTTCAAAGTTACAGGACCTACCCCTCGTCTCTACAATCGCTAACACCGTGTTATCTTCGTGATTCAAGATGGCGGCCTTCATGATGTTGGAATATGCCGAGAGAAGAAATCTGAGAAGAATTTTCCGGGATCGCATTCATCCTGTGGATAAATATGACGATGTAGATTTGTACAGAAAGGTTTTTTTTTTGTTTTGTCTTCTCTTTTACCTTTGTTTTTTTAAGCGGGGAGCATCCTTCTTCATATTTTTTTAAAATCAAATATTTACATGTTTAAGTTCAATAAATTAATATCATGGTAACCAAAAAACAAAACAAAAAAACCATTCCTGCCTAAACAATTTTTTTTCAATCAATTTGTAACTATTGCTATTATAACGTACTCTTTTGCACATGAAGAAAATAAACAAAAATAAACAAATGCCAAAGAGTACAAAAAAAATTACGGACAGATGGTGATTTGAACTCGACTCAATCGCGCATAAGGCGAATGTGAGAACCATTCGGCCACGGAATCAGTAGAAGAAATTGGACACTGTAATGCATTAAAGAAGACGCGAGCACGTTTTCACCACACGCCGGTATGATCGAGCGTCGGTTGAAATCTTTCGCGAGCAGTATCTCGTATTTGTCCGCGTTTCGCTGTCAGTCCAGTTAGCACTTCGTTTCCTCTTCCCCTCCATCTCTTCCTCGTGTGCCTGCGCTTTCGTTTGTCCGATGGATGTTCCGTACATGTCGACTAAAGTAAATGTAATGCACACGTGTTCGTTCGGCAATGAAGGCGGATAAGACCTACTGCCCGTGCGCACTGAACAGGAAGTGAGGGAAACCCCGTGGTTTATAAATAGACAACCTTGTTAGCTAACAGCGTTCGGAGGGGGACTCGTGAATGCCAGTTAAAATCGGAAGTTAAAGCGTAGTAGCTAAAACGGCTTCAGAATCTGAAACCACCTCAAATTCTTTTTCTTCTTGAATACCACTCCTGGACTTGTGATCGGAAGGTCGCAGGTTCGAATTCGGGCCGGGACGGACACGGGTCAACTTTATGTGCAGACCCAGAGACGGAAGCCATGTCCCACCCCCGTGTCATCACAATGGCACGTAAAAGACCTTGGTCATTCTGCCATAAGTGCAGGTGGCTGAATACACCTAAACACGCAGACACCTGTGTAGCGCGACTCCGTTGCTGCTAGTTTTCCACTGGGAGGAAGCGACCCGAATTTCCCAGCGATGGGACAATAAAGTAATGAAAATGAAAAAATGAAAATGTTAAGAATAATTTTGTTTGCAAATATAGACCTGATTTAGATGTTAAAGATTTAGAAGCAGTCTGGATTGAAACGATAATGAATCAAGAGACAATTCTTGTTGGTTCCTTTTACAGACCTCCAAATTCAATTACTGGAAGTTGGTCGACCAGTCAATTAGAACGGTTGGCAATTTACCACAGAAATATTTTGTTCTTGAAGATTTTAATTCTGATTATATAGACATATGTATGCATATTTTGTTTGTTTCTTGTTTGTTTTGGTTTAAAGAAATATTTGTGAAAAAAATTAAGGTGGCAGTTCTACCTGAGATTTTGACAAAAATCATTTGTTTTCATTCCATAAGGTGTTAAGTTATTTAGATACAGAAATGCCTCAAATTTGTAATACATTTTGAATTTGTTGTCTTTGTGCCAATATCCTTTTTTGACACAGTTGATGTGAAAATTTTGACATTCCCATTTTAACGGGTTGAAAAGTTTACCTTTTTCGGTTATGTTTTCTAAAGTTTTATAGATACAGTGTTGAAATGTTGCACAGTCATATTGTTTCAAAACATTCTGGCGTTCAATGTGTTAGAATGTTCTTAGAAATGAGGGTGTATTCAGCTGATTTCGCTGTTAAGTTCGTTTATGCACTGTAGAGTAGACCAGTCACTTAAGAATCGTTTGTAATGTAACATCGCGACATGCATACTTTGAAACAGAGTTATCGTTAAAATGGAATTCGTCCTTCGATTTTAAGGTTTAGTTGAGTATTGGCACATTAGTCTTGGCCCGGATAATGTCTGCTGCTTTCAGTGTTTACAAAGCGGCATGTCCTCCGTAAATCTTGTGTCTTTATCTGGCCCTGACCCTCTATTTCTTTTAGGTCTATCGGGTTTGTTTCTTTCTGTCTCACT
The DNA here is from genome assembly GCF_037325665.1 of Littorina saxatilis. NCBI lineage: Eukaryota > Metazoa > Mollusca > Gastropoda > Littorinimorpha > Littorinidae > Littorina > Littorina saxatilis. The sequence goes on from NC_090247.1 coordinate 53,270,498, forward strand.
CATTCCATCTCGCACACACACACACACAAACGCACACACGCACGCACACACACACACACCCGCACACACACACACACATACACACACACACGCACGCACGCACACATACACGCACACACACACACACATTCACACACACACACACACACACACACACACACACACACACACACACACACACACACACACACACAGTACATTTTCAGAGCACCTGCAATTGTATTGTACGTACGCTAAAACGACGAACTGGATGACATTAAAAGGGGCTATTTACATTACTGACAAAACGTATTTCATAATTGTATTAGACACCAGATCGAGGGTAGAAGTTGTCCTTTGGTGGCGTCTAGTGTCTTTTTTCGTGGACATTTTTACATTTAGTCAAGTTTATAAAACGATCCAAATTTACGTTCATCTTATTCTTCATCATTTTCTGATTCAAAAAACATATAAATATGTTATATTTGGATTAAAAACAAGCTTTTAAAATTAAAAATATAAAAATTATGATCAAAATTACATTTCCGAAATCGATTTAAAAACAATTTCATCTTATTCCTTGTTGGTTCCTGATTCCAAAAACGTATAGATATGATATGTTTGGATTAAAAACACGCTCAGAAAGTTCAAACGAAGAGAGGTACAGAAAAGCGTGCTATGCAGCACAGCGAAACCACTACCGCGCTAAACAGGCTCGTCAGTTTCACTGCGTTTTGCACGAGCGGCGGACTACGGTCATTGTGAAAAAATGCAGTGCGTTCAGTTTCATTCTGTGCGTTCCACAGCTTGACTAAATGTTGTAATTTCGCCTTACGCGACTTTTTTTTCAGGATTCTTTTATTATTGGGTTTTGTTGTTTTTCTTTTTATATTTTTGGCTCAGTAAACATGCTCAGTTTAAGAGTCAGTTGGAATAACTGCTCATTAATCTGACCGGCAGTACAAACATACTACCACTATCAATCAGGCAAGAGGTAGAGCTCATCTCTCCGCCCCCCCCCCCTCAACCCTCAAGTGTCTGTGATATGAACGTGTGTGTGTAATCGGTCTCGGCGTCAGTCTTGCGCTGAGGGAGGGAAATCCACTTAAACAGTCAGTGCTAAGCCGATATCTCTCCATGGTAAGTGAAAGCCAATATACTCTCATCTCGCAGTAAAGATTATCCAGTAAATGGTGGCACGTCTGAATTGAGCATTACTTTATAAATCAGCGGAGTTTACTAAGATTTGCGGAACATTCGGCTTCGAAAATTCTTGTGATCAGGATAGTTAACGCTTCGTTAATCAGTAAGATAGCAAAAGGTTAAGGGTACCTTCTTTCATGCGTAAACAATCCTGTTAACGACCACAGACCTTCCCAGGCTTTTACGCTGAATGACACATGTAAAACATAAACAGCATGGCTGCGTTCTATGCAGAGTAGGAATTGTTTGCTGATTTGATTTTGCAGGTCCACAATAGTGTCAGTTATGAATTTTTCTCATCAAATATTTTCAACGAAGCACTAAATGCAGCCAGGCTGTGGAATGCTGGTGTTTCTATGTGGACACACACACACACACACACACACACACACACACACACACACACACACACACACACACACACACACACACAGAGATAACACGATATAGCGGCTTATTCTCAGATGGCACCATATTGCACCATTTTGCATCTTTGGTCAAAACGCGTACAGGCCTCTTAAAGTGTAACTAAACAAGCAAAAAGGAAAAACATCGTTCAGCAACCTTTACACTTTGATATGAAGAAGGGCCTCATATACTGTCGAACTGCGAAAATTTTTTTTTTCTCTCACTCGGACACTGTTTGACGGACATGTGAAGTGCGCGCCAGGAACGACAATCTTCTTAGTTTACCTGATTAATGCCCTTAATTTTTGGTTCTGGTACTTTCAGTTCCGGCTGTTGTCATCAATCTACCAAAATAAAAGATCAAACGGAGTTTTTTATTTTTATTTCATGGTTCAGAAAAATATTGCTTATTTTCTGAAGTCAACCGTTTTAGCGAATCTTTCTTTGATTCTTAAAAGTCATTTTCAGATTTTTGAAAAATAGTTAACGGTTGGTAATTACCAATATATCGTAAACAAACATATCGATAGGTTTGGGTAAGAAGACACAAGTGCGATGAATGTGGTACCAGTATTTTTGTGGTAAGTAAGGATGCATTTCTTTGCTGTAAGCACATTTACAATGCACATTTAATCTGTTTAGCAACATAAACGAAAGCATGGTACAGTGCCGCTTGTTTGTGGTCTATCCTTTCGCGGCAGATGCGTAACAATTAGGGTCTCAGTTGGAAAAAGCTGCTCGGAACCAGAGCAGATTTGGCTTGGGTTCTTTGAGTGTGAATGATCGACGAGTGGCTTGACATTTTTAACGAATCATTACTGTAGCCTACTTGAAACCATCATCTGTTTCTGAATTTGTCATCAGTTATGATTGAGCAGTCTCATAGGAATCGTCCATAAAATGTTAAACCGAAAAAGGGCAGACGATTCTGAATCACACAGGCTGCTGTACAAAATCAGATCTAAAACGATATTTTGAACTGCGACGTCTGCGTAAATGCCCTGTAACAAAATACCTTGTCCTGGTCATGTGTATACACATCAGCTTCTATTGGGAAGATCAGTATTTTATATTAATCACAAATACAAGATTAGAAATAGTTCTGAAGATCGCCTTTGATTTCAGTTTCAGCGGCTAACTAGCAGATCTGTCCAAACCGGCATCGTTTCATGGTTGAAACTTGAATAATCCCAAATAGATCTGAGTGGGGGTAAGTTTTATAGTATTTAAATTTTTTACGGCAGTTTTATTTAAAGATAGTGTAGTGGATGTCTCTGGTGAAGACTACAGTTATATGATTTTTTTGTTGTAATATTAAAATGATTGTTCTTTATTTACACAATTGAATAATTTGTATTTATTTGTTTGCAGATGACGGCATACTGAGTGCTCCAAGAACATACGCCTGCTGGCATTTTGTGTCTTTTCTGAAGACGTCGAGGCAAGCAGAAGTCACGGTCCTGGCCACACACACACAATGACATGAACAAGAAATGATATTTTTTCATGGGCATATCCAGTATTAAAACTTTATTACCATGCAATCGCAACAATTAGAATTTAGAGAAGGTCATCGGTCACACACACAGACACACTGGGCGGATCCCGAGGGGGGTTCCGGACCACTTAGGAGCCGGCCTTTGTATTCTAAGTGACGATTTTGGAAAGAAGTTGGCTAATTAGTTTGCTCAGGTTGCGCCAGATCGATCAATTGTCCTTGTTGTGATTCAAATTTTTCTTCTTAATATATTTACTTTTTTGGAAGGTGTATTAGGGGATGTTTCTTGGCTCAGATTGATCCATTTTCCTTGTTTTTATCAACATTTGTCGGACACCCCCCCCCCCCAAGGAGGTTGAACGCTTTGCGTCTTCAACTAAACGCTTCGCGTCGTCAAATTGTCCCGAAAAGAAATTTGGAAACTCCCCCTTAAAAATGATGTGATCTGCCCCTGCACACACACAAACACACACAAAATAGAGAAGTAATGAATGGATACAGTTTTTCTTTATTTAAATTACAATCAGATGTGGTCGTAGAACAGGCACTGTAAACAAAACCTAGCATGATATACCACTTGTGTGATGTTTCGGTCAATATCTTTATTTTCCTTTCAGAAATACATTGGCGTTTTGAATGTCAAGGGAAGTGATACAAATGCTGCAGCGGGCTATCAAGAACGCGAAGGCAAACAAGGTAAATACCTACTTCTGACATTAGTTTACTTATTAACTCTTTCTATACTGGCCATTATCTCCCCAGTCTCTCCCCAGAAACTGGCCATTTGCATGGGTTTGCAAAAAAATTCTCAAAAATGAACAAAACAAGATGCAGCCTTCAAACTCATAGGTTTTATTGTGAATATATTGCTAAAACATATGCCAAAGTTTGGTTTCATTGTTGTGAAAAAAAAAAAATATGATGTCCAGAATTTATGGGTATATTTTACGCAATACGAAAAAGGGGGTATGTATTTTGACTTTGAAGCATTTTTTCTTATGAAGGCTCTGTTTCTGTTTACTTGTATGAAGATTGTGCTAACACAAAAACATAACAAATACCAACTGATTTTCCATTTGGTGGTCATGTAAGCATTGTGAACATGTCCGAAAAATCTGATCACACACCATGTGGTCGACATGCAGACCTGAACGGCCAGTGTACGGTGGCAGAGTTGGAAAATAGGAAAAGTCTTGATGCCAATCCTTCATCAAAAACCGAAGAAAATCGTCATTGTAATAAGTTTGCTTTATTCTAAATCAAACGACTAGGATAGATGACAGACACAACGACAAACACATTCAATTCTATGTAAAACATACACAATGTGCCCATCGTGCATGAAGTGTGGCTTTGGTCGGATCAGTAGCCGTGCTTTGTCTGCGATGCTAAACATGAAATTTTGTTAAAGCGACGATTTAGCAATGTTGTTGTTGCTGCTGCTGCTGTCTGTTCTTGTCACGACATCTCGCCATATAAAAGTTTTTTCCCTCCTGATTCTGAGAAGAAGCTGTTTAATTGTGATATCAGGCCTAGGAACCCCTGATTTTCACTTGGAGCATTCTCAAAGAAACTTAGCGTATGTTAAGAAAAATGAGTGTACTCCACACTTTGTCGTTTGTTGTTCGTTGTCGTTGCATGTCTACAGTTCCACAGCCACCTACTATAAGTGCAAGTGTTAAATGACGTATTTCCACAAAAGACTGCTTGCAGAGAATCATGTGATGCCAATGACAGGTAAGGACATGTGGTAATACATACTACGTTTTGGAACCAGGGAAAATGCAGCACAAATTATTTATCAACCAAATTGATTGACTTGTGCACCATGACAAAAGTTTTCTTTGATCCATAAAAGGTCTTTTGCCAGAAAAATTGCTCTGAACATCAAGTACCCTGCAAGTTGTCACACATTTACATTATTGAAATAAAAAGAAAACACACCAGTAACCAGGTTAGGTACGTTAATATCTATAATCAATATCTCGGCACGTTACTGCCTTCTTCGGGATGGTAAGCTGAACATTATTGAACAAAATAATCGGTTTAGATTGTATACTTTGATTCCTGAACGAAGAAGCAGAGGTACTGCATACAACTAGGACTGTAATATCAGCTTTTGCCTGAAACACACACACATACACTTATAAAATTAATGTAATGTCATTGTATGAAGCCAGAACAATCACTAACTTACATAGTTGGTCACACAATTACCCATCACTGAACAATAAATCGAAGTCGGGTGGATTCAATGACTAAAGCAGTAAAGGCTTTGAAAAAACACTCATCACAAAACATCCCCCCCCAACAACAAAAAATAAAATAAATGAAATAAAACAGGTTGTGTATATAGCGCAGTAAACACCATGCAGGTACAAGCAAAGATTTGACAGTGATTATCCTTGTTTTCTCTCTCTCTCTCTGGAAAGTAATTTATCGACCTGTGGGTTATTTGCATTGGTGATTCGTAAACTATGTTGAAAGAGATTGTCAAACAATATTATATGGGGTGTCTTAAAAAAAAAATGTATATATCAACAAAATCTGTCATTATTATCAGGCACACGGTTTTAACAAAGCTATGTCACGGAATGCAACATAAGTGGCTTAAAAAGTCGTGTTTTTGTGTGTGCAGGATATTCGCTAGGACAGGACCTCAAGCTGAACCAGCACAACAGCGATGCATTCTTCCATGGCTTCCACAAGTCTTTCACCTATAGCGGGCATTGCATACGGATAGTCCAAAGAGGGTTAGGGTACCCTAACCCTCCTTTTTAAAAATTCTTTAGACCAATTATCCCTCTGTTCCCATGTTAAATCCTTTGTCGCTGCCCTACACGCCACCAGGCGTGAAAGGCAGTAAGTAAGTAAGTTCCCATGTTAAACATGGAATAATTCTGGACAAATGCGAGGACGTTAGCTTTTTTTATTTAATTTTTTTATCATTTTACTTTTCATTAAAACTTGTTTAGATTTCGATTTGTAAACCATTTACAGTAATCCTTTGTTTTTTAACTTTGTTCATCTTACCACAGTCACTTCGTTGTTTAGATTTATCATTAAATTTGTTACCATTATGCAGGAAAAATGTAGAATAAAACCAGGAGAGCTTTCGGTAGAAGATATTTCCTGTGTCAAAAGTTAATGCTTATTCTGATTGATGGGTGCTCCAAACTAAGTTATTTTGACTGCCTTATTCGAATTCATTTTCAAGACAGGGCTGAGAAGTGGAGAAGCTTAGGAGAGTATCGTAAAAATTGTCTGGGTGTTTATGCAAAACTTTCGAATATGTCAGATTTTACTTTAGAGATTTTAAATACTGTTAACTGACAGAAATGCTATAACTTCTACACCAATTGACTGGATAACTTCCTATTCAGCATACTTAAGCTTGATTTTATGCATGTGCAGTTCACAAAGTGGCAAATTTGTAGGTTAAATTATCTAACTTTTGCATCACCAATGACACCAACGCTTTCGTGTCTGAGGATTGCCCTGAACCTAGCTGTAACTGCATGCTTTCTTCAGGTCATCGATAGCCTGGGGGTTGAAGGGGATGTTTTTACATACTCAGACATTCAAAATAATCAAAAAGGTAAAAGCCTGAAGGGTTTAAATTAGGTAAAAATGGCTACCGCTCAATGTCAAAACTCGTTCTGTTTAGTCGACCCCCGAATTTGGAGAAAAAAAAATTAAAATTGCACAAAAGTCAGACCATTCAATTTACAAAATTGGCACTTACTGGAAAGGCAGAACATAAACTGAAGTTAATGAATACCATATATAAAATAATTGGTTCAACAGATGCAGAAGTAATTTGCATGGTTGTGGGTGTCCTTTTTAGGGGGGTCAACCATGTAGAAGAGACGATTTTGTTTAATTATCAATCCGTAATATATTGTTTGTTATGCATGCAAGATTAACATTGACAAATACTTCAAGACTCCTCATTGATCTTAAGAAATGTTGTGGTTTTTTTTGTTACTGACTGATTCACTTTCTATTCACTTTACTCTACATAATTCACGACAAGAAAAGCAAGGGAGGTAATTTCTTCGGAAGAGGTAATTCTCTCCCCTCAGAACGATTGTTCTGGTTTGTTTGATTTTGTTCCCTTCTAATAAGTATTATTTAAAATAGATCTTTACATCTTGATGTGAAAGGCGCAGTACCCCCCTCCCCCCAGGATGTTAAATTCTAGGTTGTGTCCATGTAAAATCCTGATCCTAGTCAAGATCCGAGTTGGTTTTTCATGCAACTGTGCCTCTTTATGCCACTCAATTAGACATACTTTGCAATCCATAATTGCACGAAACTAAGTACAGGAAATACGTTGTTGTCGTGTTTTTGATATTACATAATGAAATAAAAAATGTCACAACTGGTTTCGTGTTGGGCTTTCTCTCTCTGTCTGAATCTCATAATTACTTCCTTCCGAGGCCTGAAATGTGTTGCAGGCATTGTTCAGCTTACATTTATTGTTACAATTTTTGTGGATATGTTATCAAGTGTGTCTGTGTTTCTATCATTCGTTATCAGTGTGGTTAAAAAAAAAAAAGCACACGTCAAAGTAATTTACCCTTCATCATTATCAAAACATGCAGATACAGGTAATAAATATTTGTGATACTTTAAACAAATACAATGTTTCTTTGTTGCGTCTTTTCTTTTTTTCAGAGCAAACTCACATCGTATTTGTTCAAACGTGTATATTCTGCACTTTCTAATACCCTGCATGGATCTCCAAATCAAGAATAATGAAAAGTCGTCTTATAGCCCTGCAGCACTCACACGAACATGATAGAAGCTTGCATGCATGCACCCAGGCTCGCTGTCTTCGGCTAAAAGAGCTTACCGTTGGATCTTCGCTCAGACAAATGTAGCTGTCTTGTCCACTTGCTCCTGTCGCATAGATCTGCAATGTGCAACATCATCTTTGATTAATAAGTCTGAGGCACAGACAAACACACACGCGCGCACATTTGCGAGAGAATGCACGTCAATCTATTCAATCAAACAGTATAAAAACATACCACAGACGTGGTGGTGGAAACTGGACATTCGCCGTATAACAAACTCAAGAGATTCCTTTGTGTGTGTATGTTTAATCAAAAGTTCATCTTGGGCACATTCAGTCTGTATTGTAACAGGACCCATCCCGTAAAAACTTCGAACAGATCTATTAAATTCTGAAATCCTTGACAAGTTTTTTTTCCAATCATCTGTATCTGACCGAAGTAAAAAAAAAAAAATCAGCCAGTACACGCATCTACCCCCTCACACGACAATACATATGTGGCGAAAAAAGGAATCGAGAGGGGGGGAACAAGGAATAAATTAGATCCAGAAATAATTCCACTTCATCATTCCAAAATTCAAGTGTGAAGTGATCGGATACTGTGGTAAAGATACGTGTTTAGTATCACAACTGAAAATACAAGCCCTATGGTTTTAAATCAAGGAAACAATTAAAGTTAAGGAAAGATCAACAGAAATGTCGAGAACGTGTAAAATATTGTACTTACAATCCGTTTCAGCATGCTCTTCGAATAATAATCTCCCAGTCAGCCTCGTGCTTACGACTTCGACAGGATGTTGCCTCTCACGCTGAGCCAGTACATTTGGAGTGAATTCAAAGGCCAGAGATGCAGTACAAGCACATTAGTTAGATCCAATTCATTTACATTGCTACCTTGCCCAATTTATGGCTATTTCTGTTGGTAACATCACACATGTGGCAAGCAGTGCTTGTTGCCGACTCTGCTGGGACAGGCAGCAGACGATTTTATTTAGGAACCAAATTCTGATTGGTTAAAACATAAAACCGGAACTCAAAGTACCACTTGTTCTTTGGAAGTATCAAATCAAGAACAGATAATCAGGTAAATCTGAAATGGGTTCAACACTTTTAAAAAATCGTAGTAAATCAGAAAACACAGTGAACGTTGGAAAAATCGTCCAGTATCGCTTCTACAGGTCTATACTTGGGCAAAACATAAAGCAATTCAGTAAAGCTGACACTTCAAAATGTCTGTTTAGTTACACTTTAAGCGCTTCTTACCTTCAACTATGTCCCATCAGAATTTGGTTGAGGTGGACAAATGTCCCACTGCCCGTTTCTCCCAAATTAAACCCTGCCGGTGTATTTGATATACACCGCGTTCGGTGACAACGCTGGACATTATGATTGTGTCCTTCCACTCAAGGTTCTACCGTTGAGCTTTCCAATCCATCGTCAAAAAAACGTCAGAAAGACCGTAGAACATCCGCAGAAGAGCTCACCGCGAGCCCCTACAAACGTAAGCTGGAAGAAAAAACGTACCAGAGAAATCAGAATGCCACCAGGATGACCATTCCGAAGAACAGCAGGAAGAGAACAACAAAGAAAACCGCAGAGAACACGAAGCAAGCAGAAACTGAAACTCAGGGGAATTGGCACTGCAACCTGTGTGGCGAGTGGAGACTGGAGGACATGATCTGCTGCAGGAGCTGCTAAAGATGGGCACACACTGCTTGTGCAGGGACAACCCGATCGATATTATGTTTTTGACTTTTGTTGTTTGCTTTTTTTTTTTTACTTCTGTTGCATGCCGGTTGCTTTTACCCTTCTTTATTTTCCTTTTCTCTCTCTCATTTTCTGTTCGTTTACATTTTTTTTAAATGTACAGGCGGGGGTCTTCACTGATTGCTGTTGGCATTTATCAATGCACAACGACCTTATGTGAGATATGCTTTTGTTGACCATTCTTCTTGATTTTCACATGATTTGTCATGGCATGTGCACTAGTGATGGTATCATGATACTGTGTGTGTGTGTGTGTGTGTGTGTGTGTGCGTGTGTGCGTGTCCGTGTGAGCTTGTGTGTGTGTGTGTGTGTGTGTGGGGGGGGGGGGGGGGTCGTCTTGACTCTTATGTTAGACTTGATAACAAAACTCCACTCTTGATTCGTGAAGTGTGTCACCACTTATCCCACTTCACATCCTGGTATGTTTAACAGAGAGAGAGAGAGAGAGAGAGAGAGAGAGAGAGAGAGAGAGAGAGAGAGAGAGAGAGAGAGAGAGAGAGAGAGAGAGAGAGAGAGAGAGACACAGAGAGAGAGAGAGAGAGAGAGAGGGAGAGAGAGAGAGAGAGAGAGAGAGAGAGAGAGAGAGAGAGAGAGAGAGAGAGATTCTGAGTTCGTGTGCGTTGTCAGCTGACCTACGCTGGCTTGCCATGTCTCGCGAAGGGCTTAACGATTTTGATTTTTTAACTGCCGCGTTCGCCTATAAGAAGTGTTCTATTCTATATTTATTTCTGCTTTTCTGCCATGGAGTTGTTCAGGAATGACAGCAAATTGATGTTAACAATGCTGAGTCCACTTCCTTTATACCCGATTTTTACCCCCCCGACCAGTCCACGGCAGTTCTTTCTTTCTTTCTTTTCTTTATTTGGTGTTTAACGTCGTTTTCAACCACGAAGGTTATATCGCGACGGGGAAAGGGGGGAGAGGGGATAGAGCCACTTGTCAATTGTTTCTTGTTCACAAAAGCACTAATCAAAATTTTGCTCCAGGGGCTTGCAACGTAGTACAATGTATTACCTTACTGGGAGAATGCAAGTTTCCAGTACAAAGGACTTAACATTTCTTACATACTGCTTGACTAAAATCTTTACAAAAATTGACTATATTCTATACAAGAAACACTTAACAAGGGTAAAAAGAGAAACAGAATCCGTTAGTCGCCTCTTACGACATGCTGGGGAGCATCGGGTAAATTCTTCCCCCTAACCCGCGGGGGGTTCCACGGCAGTAAATATAAACTCAGTAAATATAAACTTTATCTCGCATCAATCTCTAGTGCAGGATGTGCCTGGTTTCCTAACCTGCACCGGTGTCATGTTTTGTTTGGTTTTGGGATACATGGGATAGGTTTACCTTTAGAGCCTTTCCTATGAAGGAGGGCTTATCTTGTGGCCACTGTTTACCAAAGGGATAATCACTCAGAGCAGCTTTGCATTATGCGTTTGGGATTACAACGCAACTCATCGTGCAAACTCGACAGCCGATTCCCAGGTTGTGTTAACCTCACCACCTCCCACCCCCCATATTATTTTTTCTTTAATAATTAGCAATGACCTTCTGACACTTATTTGATTCACATTAAATCATCAAGGCACGGTACCATTAATATCTTCCTCCTGGCCCCCCGTTACCCCCCCCCCCCCCTATACACCACTCCCCCCCCCCCCGCCCACCCGTCGTTTCTTTAACACTTTTTGCCGAATTTAACTTCGAAAATAATGAACATAAATTGTCCATGTTGACTTTTTTCATTTGTTTCACGATATGTATCTGTTTTGTTCCTGTTGACGATGTATTTATGTGTCGATAAAATAGTTTTACAGTTTGATGATTTTTTCGCAAGGGCATTTGCTCATTTATCAGCATACACAATTTCGACATTAGAGATGAGGTTTAAAGTTGTTGTTGTTTCTACTTCACACATACGAACTATTGATTCTTTTGTCGTAAAATAAAGTTGAATTTCACTGCACTATGAGGCGATCTCTCCCTGTCAATTTTGATGAGTCCGCTTCGTTTCTGTTCTTCGTGACTGTTATGTTGTATTTTGATTCTTCTTCTTGTTGAACTGAATGAAATTGTTCAGGTTTACGTTTGAATAAACTTTAAAGTGACATACTTGGTTGTAGCGTGTTATTTTGAATGTTTGTGGAGTATTTGAAAGTGGTCCATATTAGGAGCCTCACAGGTCCATATTAGGAGCCCATGCTCCTACTATGGACCACTAGCAACTTTTTCTTTGTTTATTTTTTGCTGAGTTTATAGCACAGTTTGCTAGCTGGAATTCAACTTGAGGGTACCCTAGACAAAGAACAACCACCATGCAAAATATTATACTTGTTGGTGATAAAACAAGCTAGTTATTAGCTATAATAAAAAGGTGGTCCATATTAGGAGCCCTTCCCCTACGTCACTCACCTTCGAGTCTTCTGTGTTCTTGGAGTCGCTTCCTGTGGAAAAATATTGTTCATGACGGTTTGCCTCTTCCTAAAGTCTGTGTAAGGTCAAATAAATACAGTTGAATGATTGTTTGAACTGTATGTACCTTTAATTTTCAGCTTCCGTCCGCTGCAGGTTGTTTTTAACCATCATTTGGACGAATCTTCGTTTGCGAGCCGCTAATATCATCACAAAACTACCGTTTGTACTTTGGCTTAAGGTGTCATTATGAGTTAGCATAATGTAGGCAAAATAGAAAGGAAATGCTTCGGCGGTGCGCAACCGAAACAAAGCTAAAACTTCGGAGATGCGCAACCAGCCACTTCGGAGATGCGCAACCGACAAATCTTTGAATGTCTTCACAGATTTATGAAATATGACGCTCCTGCACCACTTTAAATCATACCATCTGACCCAGATGTCAAGGAATGACCATAGATCACATTGCTTGAATTTCCCTAGTAACTGCGGAAAGTCAAAATGTGCACATAATGCGCTTGAAATGTGTAAATACTTGAAAGCCAACGTTCACAAACACATTGAAGCAATGAAACAAATCGATGATATGATGCTATGACACCTTAGGCCAAAGTACAAACGGTAGTTTTGTGATGATATGTCATTTGTGAGGAATTACAGGTGATTTTGTGCAGAAACTTACGTCGCGTGTCTCCCTTCGGACAGACAAATACGGGTGCAACCGCTTCGGACAGATTTGCCTAGTGCAACCACGGTATACGGTGTGGTACTACATATATATACTAAAAGGCACGGTCCGTCCTGTTTAAACGATTCCACTCAATCAATACCTCAGATCTGGCCAGGCATTCTCGCGACATAATTTTTTATTTTAATTTTCATTACTTTATTGTCCCATCGCTGGGAAATTCGGGTCGCTTCCTCCCAGTGGAAAGCTAGCAGTAACGGAGTCGCGCTACCCAGGTGTCTGCGTGTTTAGGTGTATTCAGCCACCTGCACTTATGGCAGAATGACCAAGGTCTTTTACGTGTCATTGTGATGACACGGGGCTGGGACATGGCTTCCGTCTCTGGGTCTGCACATAAAGTTGACCCGTGTCCGTCCCGGCCCGAATTCGAACCTGCGACCTTCCGATCACAAGTCCAGTGCTCTACCAACTGAGCTACCGGGATTCCACTCCTAGTGCGTCCCGGGACCCCCACTTCATTTTTAGAGTGTCCATGGACCCCCACTGCAGAATATTTAGAGCGTCCCAAGGGTCCAAAAGCAAAATTCCCGGTGTACATATAAAATATTGTGGTCACGCATATATAGTGTACTGTGTACAATAGCTGCCGATTGCAGTCTTAAACAAGTATATACAGTACTAGATGAATACCCGCTTCGCCGGGTACGGCTTCGCCGGGAAGGAGTAGAGCCGAATACCCGGCACCGTACGAAGGAAGGGAGATAAACGCGCAAAACACTGGAGAAGATAAGGAAGAGTTACTGGGAATGGATGTACAGAAAAACCAAAATTTTCCACGATTGTGTCCGGGGTCTACCTGAATATGCCCACCAAATTTGAAGCAGATCCATCGAGAACTTTGGCCGTGAATCGTGAACACACAGACAGACAGACAGACACACACAAGCCGTATATAGATATATGAGCCTGTGCCAAAACGTGCTTGCCAAAATGGGACATTTGGGGTTGAAAACCAAACTGGAAATAATACTGTCTTATCTTTATACACTAATTGACTTTGTATATTGTAACTATTTCCATAACCAAAAAGATAACTTGGGCTTTACTTTTTGCGAAAAAACAAAAAAACGCATCAACATAGCTGTGTGTCAACTATAACGCGAGACACAGCATTTTCATAAGTATCTTTAGAAGTTCTTAACTGATTTGCTTCAAATTTACTCAGCAAGTAAGATTTACATCCCAAAAGAGATTCATTGAGGAACTTCTAAAATGGACCTTGTATTTTGAAAAATAAGACACCCATCACTGTGTCCTGAGTTACAGTTGACACACTCCAGTCACAAGAAATCCTGTAAAAAAATTAAAAACAGAGAAGATGTTTCAAAGACTAGAATATTTTATTAAAACCATCATTTGCAATTCAAACAAACCTCAAAATCACATGAAAAAGAAAGCAAAGTAGAAAAACTAGTCCCTGCTGTGTCAACTGTAACGGGGTCAAGGAAGACATGAAAATGGCACTGTGTCTCATGTTCCGGTTGACACACAAAGTCAGGAACACACACTGTAATGTGACAAGAGAATAAGAAATGCCAAAATGCCAGGTGTTACATGCAGGAAGTGCAAAATAAGGATAAGATGTCTTCAAATGTACAAATTCATTGGAAAATGGATGGCAAGAATCTCAAAAACACAACAGAAAACTAACCAAAACATTCCCAAATAGTGGTATATTTACACCATCAGCTTATACAGAAAGTTCCTGCAGTTAATGTTCGTGAACATTACATTCCAGTCTGAACGAGTCAAAAGTCATTAAACAAACAATTTTGCACTCAAAACTGGTTAAATAAAAATGAAAAATTAAAACGCAAGTTCATGGAGAAAACAAGGTAAAATTACAAACGCCCAAGGGAAATGTCAATCTCATGAATATCCTCCACATCCACACATTAAGTGTCACTTGCACTCTCAAATAGTCATGCACATAATCAAAGAAACACATGGCACACTAGCACCCTACAAAGGTAAATACAAGACTTGATCAATCACAAATTGGTAATCAGAGATTTAAGAAAAAATGTGCACCTCTACCAATAAATACACACAAGCATTCAAAGTACCACAATGTACAAGACTAGAGAAAATCACAGATCAGCTTTCACACATAGCTTTAGCTGCCAATGCCTACATGTAAAATAATATGATAATGATAACTGCAAAGTTCGTAAAATTGGCTTCCCCCATCAAATAAATTAATCTACTCGGGCTATGCATGATCAGCAAACTTGCCAGACTGTCACTGTCAGAAGGGAGTCAGACCAAACCAGATGCAGACCTGTTTACACTAAACCCGAGGCAAGAGTACTTTCCCAAAACGTTGAGTGTATTTTTCAAAAAGTTGGTGTACTTTGCAAGCAAAGCCATACGCGTGGGTGCAAACGTGTTTGTGTAAGAATAGCATGTCTTCTGTTCCTCTCCAAAGTTCGTTCATGGCAGACATCGTAGCGTTCAGGGTCCAGCTTTAGCCGTTGTCTGTACTCTTTGGATCGCTCGTTGTTCTGCTTCCGGACTCGTTCAGCCTGGGGTGACAATCTGACTTGCAGTCGCAGACCTTACAATCACGAAAAAGAAATGAGGCTCAAGTACAAGACAGAAAAATATTTGCCCACAGCACATCTAGAATTTAATGACATGTTCAAGTGCAGTTTCTACAGCACTGACCCCTGTCTCTTCTACCTCTCCCAGATAAATGTAACATTTCACTTTTAAGAGCAACAATACCACTTCTAACATCAGTCCTAAGAACTAAGACTGTACTGGATTTCCTACAAAGAGATGTGTCTAAGTTGACACAATCACCATAAATTAATATGCTTTCATCTGCAGAGTCATTTATTTACAAGGCTGGTAATTGAGGTAACTAAAAAAACAAGTAACAAAGGACATAAAACAATACTGTGTCCTTCCCAAGAAAAGTTACGGTCGACATGCATTCCTCGTAAATCAAAGCTACAAACATTAAAAAAAAACCACAACCCTAAACTCTCAATTCCAAAAGTTAAAAGTAAAACGCAGACCTTAAATAGAAAAGAAAGGCATACGTATGTAAATGCATAGCTGTCCAAAAATACTTTGTGTCACTCGTAACCGAGACACAGTGAGAGTTACATGTCTTGCGTTACGATTGACGCAAGAAGATCCCCGAGTGGCCTTCTCGAAAAATATTTCACAACCAAACCAAGAACAAGTCGCTTAAGGCGAAAATACAACATTTAGTCAAGTAGCTGTCGAACTCACAGAATGAAACTGAACGCAATGCAATTTTTCAGCAAGACCGTATACTCCTAGCATCGTCCATGTACCCTCACGGGGTTTTATTGGAATAACACTTGACTTGACTTGACTTGTCAGTCCACCGCTCATGACAAAGGCAGGGAAATTGACAAGAAGAGCGGGGTAGTAGTTGCGCTAAGAAGGATAGCACGCTTTTCTGTACCACTCTTCGTTTGAACTTTCTGAGCGTGTTTTTAATCCAAACATATCATATCTATATGTTTTTGGAATCAGGAACCGACAAGGAATAAGATGAAAGTGTTTTTAAATTGATTTCGACAATTTAATTTTGATTATAATTTTTATATTTTAGAGAAAGGGGGAATGTACGTTCTGGCTCACCGATTCCGACAGACCCTAAATATTAACGCAAAATAGGCTTCTGGACTAAACTTTTACTAAAATGAAACATGCGACAAAATCAGAAAAATACTGCATAAATCCATACAAAAAAAATACAGTAAAGTAAGGTTGTTTTGAACCAATGCCGGGTCTGTCGGAATCAGTAACCCAGAACGTACATTCCCCCTTTCTCTTATACAACCACGGAAATTACGAGCCGTTGCAGGTGTTCAAGCTAAATAATCGTCTCGTATCGAAAACAAAAGCAGACGACAAATTTAGTCAGTTGGAGTTGTCTCCCGTACTCCTGTAGCATGCACTAGTCAGTTTAGATCAGTGCGCTGCATCTCAGACTCTGTGGCTGCACCAGACGGTTCGGGAATTCCCAACAAAAGAAAAGATCAATACGGCACTGGCAACTTCAGTGTCAGCTGAACACGAGAGCGTTCGGTCTTTTAGAAGATTTGTATCTTGAAATGAAAATTAACGAATATCGCGCTGTCTGAAGGAATGGAGTACATATCGGACAATGACCACGCTCAGGCTAAAACGATAGGACATCTGACCGACATGCGACAATGTGAATCGGACATTTGGGGATTTTCATCGTTATATGTCCGATGTCCGACGCCTAACGACATCCCTGCCTACATTATTCTGATTGATCACAACCAAACCTACTATCATTGGACACATCCAAATGCAAGCGTCTGTTCTTGAAAATTTCCCACTGATCTAAAAATAAAACCAGTGCAATTTCCTCTGTCGCGCTTTGCCACAGAAACTCACGGTTTGGCCTGTATTTCTGATTTGTGCGCAAAAGCTTTCTTTCTTTTTTCTTTTTTTTAACATAACAATGTTTAATGTCACTGTATGTTTAAAAGACCATGGTCATATTTGTAAAAAAAATGTTAAATTAGAAAATAAATAACATTTTGTTTTATGATTTTTCCTACACCTGTGCTGAAAATAAGACATAAAAATGTTGGTATATAAGTCGCTCAAATACAAGAAGGAATGAATGGCTCGGTTTGAGTTTGTTGCAGTTGACCCTGCACAATACGATCTAGGATGTTTTTGGTAACAATTTTGCCGTGACGTATTTCACAACTTCCTGTGTTACACAAACTCAGTGATGACCAATTTTGCCTGTATGTGTACCAGAAACAAGCCAGCTCCGAAATTCTCAAGAATTCTAGGATTCTAAAAATAGTACCGTTCACGCGTGAACGGTAGGTCTTGCTGGTAAACCGCTGGTCTTGCTGTTCCAACGCTTCGCTTCACTACGCTTCAATATTTAGGCTGCCTTTTCAGGCGGCCACCGAGTGCACTTTATGCAAATGACTTGTGTAATATTGTTCCACCACGATTGGTTCTGGTGTATCACGTGGTTCATGAATATTAAAACTTGTTTATTGAATCAAGCTTTGACAAGTGTACTTGGTGGCTGCTTTGAAACTCAACAAAGCCTACTCCCCTTTCACAAACACTTCCCCGTCATAGCGGGTTTTCCCGATTGACAAAAATTCTTATTACACACTCAGACTATTTGAAGCCGCGTTTGTTCTCCAGTGCCCAATTGCATAAGAATATTCTGGTGATGAATAAACGCGCTTTGTGTCATTAGCATCTAAAGATTTCTTGTTTACAATAGTTGTGTTGATCTGATGAAGCGCGGAACTGATCTTAGGGTTGTCATGGTAAAACACTCGCTTCTGAAACAGTGCTTCCTTGTAGTTATCATGCGATATGCTCGACTTTACAACCTGTTTGCTTACACCCTTTGCTTTTTTAACCACCCCTTTCTCACTTGCAACACTGTACATCTTTGCACGCAATCCAACATACTCCTTAATTATCTTCCCATTCATTTCATCTTTCATCTTTCCAATAACCTTCTTGTTAACATTTGAGTGCAATGGTGATTCTTTAGGGTAGTCGCAAGTGTCATAAAAAGAATCTTTTCCTTTTACTGCAGGACTTTCAGCTTCTAGATCTTTGTAAATGTCATCCGCTGGAATGTCAAGTAAGAATGAATCTGTGTCTGTGTAAAGTACTCTCGATTTGGGATATCTTGGTTTCAAATAATCATACAAAAACTCAAGCATCAACAGTTTTGACAACTCTAGCACAGTAAAGCCTATGAATACTGGTTTGTCAAGCTTGACTACAAGTTTTTTCATTAAGATACCATACAGCTGTTCATGAAAGTATTTAAAGTCTTGATACTGTGGTTTGGATGTCAGCTTGATGGCCTCATTTTCTCTTGTAACAAGTCTAACATCCTTTCTCTTGTGTGGGTTTTCCATTGTCTTACCAAAGCAACTGTTGTTCATCAGTTTAAAAAAGTCTTTCTCTGATGCATCAGCGGCTTTGGTTCTCAGTTCTGTGTTTTTCATGATGTAAGGTTTCATAAACTGTTCTTGATCAAATAAAATTATACGATGAACAGCCTTCAAAATTAATCCATGTCTAATGTAAAACTGTAACAGTCTGTAGTGACACACATACTTCTTTTTGTGAAACAGATTGGGCACCAGCTTTGGAGGTTCTCTTGGGTTTACTTTTAACCTCTCAGCCGCCAAAGGATAATCATTATGTAGATCATGAAGTGATAGTGGATAGTCTAAGTCAACTTCTAGTATCCATCCCTTTCGACTGTCTGGGCCTGCTTTTAATATTGTCAGCACAACACATTGTGAAAATGGTCCTGAATAGATCTTAAAGTTCCGAAGTGGAAGCGTCTGACACATTGCCCAACCATACAAATTGTTTGCATCTAGATACATGATGTAATTAGAAGGTTTCATAGGATCAAAGTCGTCCAAGTATTTGTTGTTGGCTTTGCAGTAATTGTGTGAAGCCATACTGATTCCTCCACGTAGTCCATTTTCAATCATCTGAAGTGTAGGTAGATCTGATAGCAAGTCAATCTTTACTCCTGTAAATCTAAGAAATGCATCCCAGCTCATGCCTGGTGCAGATATGTAATGTGAAGGATCTAGATTGTAGTGCTTCATACATGTTCTTCTGTAATTCTCAAATATATCTGCAAGTAAACAAACATCAGCCAACAAATATTGATCATGATAATCACCCATTGTATTACATCCTAATTTATTCCATGCAGTCTTAGCGTGTTCATAGTCTTCGTCACTTATACCTTTACCCTTCAGCCGTGAGAAGTAAGCATCCTTTGGTGGTAACTCATCTTCATCAAACCTCTCCCACGAATCCATGTATTCATATGGATAGACTCCCTTTCTAACTAAGTCACTGTCAAAGTACTTACATGTGATTGGGAAAGCAGTTAGTGATGAAGATAAAGACTCAAGTGTTCCCATCAGATGTTGAGCAGAATCGTAGAAGTGTAAACTATTCAGAGTAAAGGCCATGTACTTTTCTGAAGACTGCGCAATGCATCTTGCTTTGTATTCATCAGTTACTGCCTGCATGATCAGATGTGAATCATAACCGCGCAAGTTATGGAAGAAGATTGGAAGCTTCCAAGTCTTAGGATCAAACTTTAATTGTAGATTACATTTGCTGTGTGCTGCTCCTCGGAACTGCCCACTTACATGATCATGATCTCTTACTATTGGATTGTCTGTGTTTGGTGTTAGACTTTGTTCGCATATCCAACACTGTGTGGTAGAGTTAAACTGTTCTTGGTCTTCAGGTTTCATAACAATGTCTGAAAGATTCAGTTGTTTGGAGCAGTCATTTCGCACTTGGTTCATTTGCTGTAAGAAGTTCTTTGCTGCATTAGGTCCTCTGTACAATTGCGGTTTAGAATGTTTACCATCTGAACTAACAACAATAAATGCATATGAACAGACTTGATGATTACTTAGAGTTACTGTTTTAGGTAGGTCTTTTGGTAAAGGTCCTTCATATGGCTCAATGATAGATTCAAAGTCAGCATAAACAACATAAGGACTTTTCTGTAGTTTGCATACATTCTTAAAATACACTTTGCTGTCTGGCGGTGGTGTTGTTAACTTCACGACCGCATCATCAACGCTCTTACAATGTTGCTTGTGTATAAGTGCTGCATGAATTGATGGAATACGCAAGAGACATCGCCTACAAAAGTCTTGTTTACTATTGTGATTGCTTGTGCTCGCCATCAGTCTACTCATTGTACGAATCAAAGTGTAATGATATTTTACACCATCAGTCATTAGTAACATGTCAACATGGTTAGTATCACAATCACCAATCGTTGGTGAGTTCTTTGATATTCTGACTGGTTTCAGTTCATCTTCCTCATCCCACGTGTAAACATTTACGGTGATGGGTTTGTTTTGCTGTTCAAATTTGTCAATGCTTGTAATGCTGACAGGAAATTCAATACCAGTAAAGTTTAGTTTATTTCTGTATGCATGATAGTTAGACACTCTTTCTGCATTTTTCTTTACACTGTACAGTCTTGCCAGAACACACCACATAAAACATTTGTCATCATCATTCTTTATGTTCAGCACAGCACGTTTTTTGACAAGAGCAGGAGGTAAAGGTATGTAACTTCTACCTCTGATGGGGGCAAATTTACTTAGCTTCAATTCTATTTTTAGAATTTCACCTTCTGACCATCCGGATCCTTTCATCTTTGCATCCTCTGCAGCTTGCTCAAACCGTTTCATCATTTCATCTGCCCAGTTTCCATTCAATTCTGCCATAGAATTAAGTGCTAGTTGTCTGGTTGAAACATGAACTTCTAGCACCTCATCACTGACTGTTTTGTATTTTATTAAACTGACTATCTGCACTTTTACTGGAGGTTCAATCAACAAATTGTTTGGAATTTGTTCAATGGCGTCTTGCACACTGGACTGCACATTTTGAGGATCCGTTACTTGTAATTCAACGGTGTCAAATACTGTCGATAAAGATTCTAATACAGAGTCTTCCATCGCTGTGAGTTTGATTTTATAACTCAAAATAAAAATATAAATTAAAAAAATGAAGTTGCTTAGAATTCTTTCTCAGAGCTTCCATTTTTGTTAACACTATAAAATCTGAAATAAAAAATCATTTAACATTTGTACCACGTGGAACTAATTGTAATTCCTCTTTTACAAAGGCTCTTTGCGGTGCTGGTTCTCTCAAGTAATATATAGGTGGATTTGTCTCTACTACTCTCTTGATTTCATGAATGTCAATACTCCAGATTGGATCCGTTGCACGCTTCCTGCTGTCACCCTCAGCTTCACCGGGTGCATATAAATATCTGACTTTCTGATTGAAAGGTAGTAATGCCACTGGTGTTGTTGACTTTGGAGCAACAGGTATTGTTTTCTGTTTGATTGCATCAACTGGTCTTAACCCTGTAGCTTTAAATACCTCCAGATTCATTGCTCTAAGTACTGATGGTAATCTTTTGACCCATTCAGTGTTACGCAATTTACTTTCTGTGTCCAAAAATTCCTGATGGTACTGATATGAAAACAGTTTTTCTGCCAACTGTTTGTTAAAGCTCTCAACAATAGCCTGTGACCTGTGGTTTCCTGGAATACCTCTCTTCACTGTAACATGATGTTTTAACAGAAGCTGGTTGACAGCTCCTTTAAACTCCTTACCATCATCGCACTGAATCATTCTGGGATACTTTAGTGGTCCACGTCTGTAAATTTCTTGCAGGGCAACAGCTGTAGCTATAGCACTTTTCTCTGTCAACGGTTCAGCATCTTTGTATCTTGTTGCAACATCAACTACAGTCAGTGCATACTTATATTTCTTCCTTCTGACTGTGTCGTGCGGTAAATACAGCAGGTCTATTTGATGAGTGTCATTCGGTTTAATGTTAACAAAGTGTGGTCGTGTAATTTTTCTTGGTGCAGGTAAATAGATCTGCCAAACTGCCTGCTTTGACAACCATTTCTTTGCTATATCTTGAGAAACACCTGCTGCGTCACTGAGCTTGTCAATAGCAGTTCTTCCTTTCCAGTATCCTTTTGGGGAATAATATATTTTAGATAACAAAGCATCACTCATGGTTTTTTAAATGACAGAATATTAAGATTTGACAGCACGCGCAATAAAGTAAACAACAGCCATACCAATAACAATGAAAACAATCTCGCCCACCTTCTGCTCTTCTGAAGGCTGATAAAAGTCACCCAGTTTTGGAGGAGCACTTGTCTTCATTTTCTTTCCAGTTACAAGATAGTATTCTTGAATGGCTGCATCAACATTGGCAAAGGTTTTGTTTGCATGTCCTTGCTGCCTGAGTTTATCATTCATAAAGTCTAACTGCGCAATTCGTTTCTTCTCGTATTCATCCTGTGCTTTCGCCAGTTGTTCCATGGCTTTGTTGTGCCTTTCCCTCTCTTCACCATTTTGCAGTTTAGAAAACAAATAGTTGCTGCCAGAAAATGCGAGCGCATTTACAATCGCACCTCCCACCATCATAACCAAGCTAGCCATTTTATTGTCTTACATGTTTATATTTTCTGGAATAATTCCTTGCTTCACCAAAAAGTCTTTTGTTGCAAAGGAAGCTGTCACAACACCAATTAGTTTAGCACCGTCTTCGAAGTCTAACTTTCCCAAGTCGGCTGGTTTCATTCTGAGGAGACTTTTACCCAGCATTGTGTAACCTACACTCAAGCCTCCAATCACTGCAGCGTGATAAACTAGATTAACTATTGTCTTTTCAGAACTCATTTTTATGTTATCAAAATTAAAATATTAAAATTATTCCATATGAAATGAATCCACTGCAGGTACTACTGTGGGCTTTGTTATTGTTTGTACTGCTTTGTTTGTTGGTTTTGGTGTTTCTGATTTTGGTGTTTCTGATTTTGGTTTTTCTGACACTTTATATTTGCCTTGCCAAAGTTTGTAAAGCAAGTATCCACCTCCTCCAACAACAGCTGCTACAGCTACTTTTCTGTATGATAGAAATGAAGATTTTAATTCTTGATCAGTTTGTGTGACCTTAGTCACTTCAGGAATGTTTGGTGTCTGCTCAACTTCAGACATAATGTTCTGCTTTGCCTTTTGATTTAACTTTTTTTGTCTGTTCCATTCGGCTAGTTTTTTTCCTGCTTCTACTCTACCAGGTTTCTTTGTCACTGTGTTCACTTCTGGTATTTTCGTCTGCTCCACTGTCTGCTTCAACTGATCTGTCATCTTTTTTATTCTGAAAATTAATGTGTTTGAAAGTAATTAATCCAGCAACAAATGGTACTAATAAAGCACCAAATCGATAATACAGGTCACAGGCAAGAGATTCGAGGGACTTGGAAACAACAGGGTCATGAGTTAGATCATGTGTTAAGTCTTCCTCCGAGTCGAGAGGTGTAAAATGTCCAAAAATCTTTGTGTACAAACCTATAACAGTCTGTCCAATACTTCTAACCATCTTAGAACCAAGCACTGATTCATACCGTCCATGATACTTTTCTATATCTTCTGAGGAAAGATGTTGTACTTCTTCCACAGTTAACTGCTGCCCAAGGTAGTGTTTTGTTTTTCCACAAACAGCAAGTGAATACAATCTTTCTTTTTTATCAGGTATAGTCCTACTGTCACAGATTTCAATATCTGTAGCAGTCTGCATCAGCAATTCATCACAGTTCATTTTATTTTGATGCAGAATAAAATTAAAATCTAGTAATTAAACTTGAGTAAGAACTTAGGTAGGAACTTAACAAGAACTTAGGTAGGAACTTGAGTAAGAACTTAGGTAGGAACTTAACAAGAACTTGAGTAAGAACTTGACAAGAACTTGACAAGAACTTGAGTAAGAACTTGACAAGAACTTGTGTAAGAACTTGAGTAAGAACTTGACAAGAACTTAGCAAGGATTTCTACAAACATACATACTGAACTGGTTGATCAGTTTTTAAAACCAGTTTCGAGTGCTTAGAAGATTTCAGATTATTCTTTATTCTTTCTCTCTCCTGTTTGTTTTCAATGACATCATTTTCTCGAAGGCACTCTTCAAAACTGTCACGGTCCTTTGAATAGAACAATGTTATTGTTTTGAGTTGCTCTCTAAAGTCTTTCAGAACTGCATTGTATTTTTGTGTTAATATCCAAACTGATATTAATGCATGTCGTCCACTGAATGCAAGCTTTGCTAGTGCACTTTTCTTTCTAACAATGTCACGTTCTGCTGCACAGTCATCAATAATAAACAGTGTTGGCGTGTTCTGAAAAAGATCGAAATAATGCTCCAAGCAAACATTTAGACGATCAGAAGGATTTACAATAAATATATTTTGATCAGACCATATGAATTTTCTCTCCTTGTATGTTCTGTTATGCTTTATGGTTGGACAGAATATGACTATGTGTTCAAAGTGATTTATGTAAACAGTCTGTAATAAATCCAAAACATATCTTGTTTTGCCGCAACCTGTTGCCCCACAAATCAAAGAACAGTGTGGATCTTTTGGAAGAAAATCTAGATACTTCATTTTAACACGTTCAATAAACAATATCCTGTAATCTGCTTTCAGAGATGTTTAACTGCGCATCTGACACAACAAACACGTAGATCTTAACTGATTTACTACTACTCCCTACTTCCTTTTCAATTTGTATTGTGATTCCTTCTGATCCGTTTTCAATTCGCCTTCCACTTCCATGCAGTTTGTTGTCGTCAGTTGTTCTGAGATCCAGCCATAACGCATATTTATTTGTCAAGAAATCTTCTACGCCAACACCGTGTAAATGTAGATCTTTAGCCACAAGATCAGATGTTGGGTCTTTCAATCTTCCTCCAGTAAAGTACTTTCTTGCTTCATCATAGTGTTGGTATGGCAGCATGCCAGATGCAAATATTTGGTTTGGCTGCCCTTCAATTGTGCAATATACTCTATTGATTAGTGGATTGTAAAACTTTTCTATTTGCCTTTCATATGAATCTTTTGGTTCCTCAAACAACATAAGTATTCCCTTCATTGACCTAGCTGGTGTATTCAAGTTAATGTTCCAGATTGGATCAGCCTGGCTTTTTGAAAGTGTACTGTGATTCAACACTCTTTCATAATAGATAGGCAGCTTAGAACTGTACTGATTTTCTATAAGTCTAGCCAGTTCAGGATGGTTTACAACATCAAACTCTAAAGAAATTCCAGACACCTTATACTTTGCTTCCGGGTCTTGTGAAAGCATAACACGATCATAACTATTGAAAGTCAGGTCGTATGACAGCCTGTCGCGCAATGCTCCTTGATAGAAGGGAGGATGTGAATTTATGAGTTCAAAGTCAAGTGGAATACAAAATTTGTTTCCAAAAGCAACATTGACAGCGTTATCTTTTTTGTTATTGTCAGCTTTATCTCCTGCTCCTATTCTAACTTTTATCCCATTGTCTGACTGAATCCCTTGAAACACTCTGTTTTTCTTTTCATTGTCAGTCAACCAATTATCTGCATAAACTAAAAATACATCTGCATTATTCAATGACATCACTTCCCGCCCTTCCAGTTTGACAGTAATCTTCCTCACAATTGCTCTTCCTACATTATAAGCCAAAGTCCTATTTTCATCTGAGCCAGATTCTAATTCTAATTTGAATGATAGTCTTACAGTGCCTGGTACAATAACATCGTTCTTACCTAGATTAGGAAACCTAACAGTAAGTATTTCATTCTGATCAATAGTAGAAGGATTATTTGTAACTATAACTGTTTGCCTTATTCCTTTTACCCCGAGAGGTTCTTTCAGCCTTCTGTAAGGATCAAGAACAGAACCGAACGATTGTGCCATCTTTTTTTATTTTCAAAATAAAAAATAAGTTACAAATGGCAGAAGGTGGATTTGAAGATTTATTTGAGCCAGCGGACGACATGAGCGAAGCAATCCCTTTGGTTCCCTACCATCATTCACTGCATTATGAGGTGGCACGACATGAACTTCTGGAAGGTAAAGTTAGAGATTTCTACAAAAGTTTAGGAGAAGAACCTGATGTTTTAGATCCAAACCAGTTCAAAATGGAAGCAAATCATTTATATACAACTAGCGATAAAGGAGAAAAAGTCCAACTTACATATAAATCTAATCCTGCTAAGTTTCTATCAAAAGTTTCACTAAAACAAAAACTTACTGCTAATCGACTTAGGCAATTAGATATTGTGCCTAGCACACGGTCATCAGCTTCCCATGTTGTTTCCTTACTTCAACAAGCAGAACTAGGACTACCAACTGCTACTCAAATAGAATCTGTTCCATTGCAAGATCTTAATAAACTTGCAGATGAGGCTGATCAACTTATACAAGAGATAGAGACTTCTTTTTCTGAGGAAACTTCACTGAAGACTCCACATGAACTATTACCTATGAGAGAAATAGAAGCCCTTAATCAATCACTACAAACCATCAGAGGTGAAATAGCAAATAATCTGTCAAAACTAGGTCAGCTGGATGAAGATATAAACAAAGAGAAACAAAAACTTGCTGATGCTGATGATTTGAACCTAGAACAAGAAGTAAAAAACAGAATTTCTAAGCGTTTAAAAGATTTGCAGGAGGAGAAAGCCATAAGGTTAGAAGTTCTAAGTAACAATAGAGAACAACTGAGAACACAGGTCAGCAGAATAAAAAATACAATTCAAAGAATCCTTTACGAAGACACAACTCTTGCTGAAAGAATTAGAACGCTTTTCAGAGAGCAGGGAATCACAATAGCTAGTATATTAACTGCGTTAGGATTTGCAATAAGCACATTAGTGTTAACACTCACAGGTGGCACTGTCACACCTCCACCTCCACCTTCACCTTCACCTCCATCTGATCCGGGATGGGTAAAGAAACAACTCAAACACATTGCAGAACTATTAAAGAAACTAGCAGCAAAAGCTTTGGATGCACTTCCAGGAATCATTGGTTCAATTGTTAGCTGGCTGTTATCTTTTGCAGGTAAAGTTGTTGGTTTCATGGCTGAACATCTCTGGACTCTAATAGTTTTAATTGCAGGTGTTCTGCTAACGAGAATAAAGCAAAAGTAAGCCTACACCCACTCCACCAATTACTAGAGCAGTCTTCTGCGATTCATGATCATCACTAATACTAACAGCTTGATCATCCCTAGTGACAGAATGATCTTCACCTGCAGCGTGATCTTCACTTGTCACGCTTTGTTTCTGTTCATTGTGATATGGCTGTAGCATCGTTCTGATTTCTGAATTCAGTTCTTCACCCTTTCCAAGCGGCTGGGTGTCACTAGCAATAATGATTTCATTGTTATAATTTGTTATTGTTCCAATCTGCAGCTGGAGATCAGAAGGTAACATGTAAAGGCCGTTACCAACAGCAAAGTCAACTTTTGATCTTGCATAACGGAGAGAGTCTTGATACCTTTTGATGCTGGAAGGCAGATCAACTGCAGAGTTTATGACATCTTCTAAATTTGATAACAACTGTTTCTGTGCACCAAACCCTGTGCTTGTTCTCATTATGTTTGATCGTGTCTGTGCCTGCGAGCCTAGCAAGCACCACGCATATGTTCGGATAGATTCATTGATCCTTTCAACACCTGATCCAGTGAAACCTTTGCCGGTGTCTAATATAAAAGTAGTCCATGCATTGTGGTGCTGTTGTTCTATTGATCCTAACTGTACCTGCACATTTGAAGAAAAAGATGTATGACCTGGCCAGTAATCAAAATTATACCTCCTGTGGACACCCCATAAATATAGTGTTCCCATGCCATGGTTTTTGTCTTGCTTTTGCCTAAAGTCGGTCTTAAAATCTATATTGAATTCATTGCAGAGACGCTCATACACTTTCATGTTTATCCTATTGTTGAATGGGTTCCAGCTCTTTTCATGCGGCATTGGTGCCTGAAGTTCAGACAAGATTCTCCTGCACTGATAGTAAACGTGAAATGTGTACACACACTTTGTCAGTAAGTTTGAATTATTCATGTGGTCTGCATAGGACACTCCACATCCTGTGGTTGCACAGAATATTGCAAAGTTTAACTGATTCTGATAGAACTGAATTGGGTGAGAGTTCCACATCTTTGGAACACTATCATTTTTGATTGGGGGATTTAGGTAAGAATGGAATGGGTCAGGCACTTTAACGCGAATGGATTCTGTTTCTGTTACAGCAAAGTCCAACTCATGGAAAGAAATAGTCTTTGGATTGTAATATGGTCCAGTTTTGTATTTAATGTCTTTGTTGAATTTATACTGAATCATTTTTGTTGTTGAATAAAAAATGTTTATCACACTAACAAATGTGAAGACTGGTGTGCCAGTTAAACTTGCAAACCCTATCAACAATCAAAATGGAGGAATGAAAGTTGCACTGCATGAAATTATGTACAAGGTTACTTGGTATAATATCAGTAAAAAAAAGAATAACAACTGGGTTAGAATTAATGGTAAAACACATTCTGTAGAAGATGGTTACTATGACTTCTGCACTTTAGAGAAAGAATTGTTTGCTCCAGTAGGTATTACAGCGAGTTTAAATCATGCAAGTCTCATTGCTACTCTTACTATGCCCAAAACTAGAGAAGTAACCAGATCATTTGAGTTTCCAACCAAACTCCTTGATATGCTTGGAATTACAAAAATATACAAGGGAACACGTCCCATTGACATGGATGTTAACAGTGTACTGTTTGTTCACATGAGAGAGCTTAACACATCCTATAATCTGTTTAATGATCAGCGTTCTGATCTGCTTAGGATTCTTCCACCGAGTGATGCCTCTTTTTGTAAAATGCACGTGCCAACATTTAAGACACTTCAGTTCAAGGACTTGGAGGAAGGGTGTCATGAATTCCTACACATTGATCTGAAAAATCAAAGTGGACAACCAGTTGATTGTTTGTTTAACATTACATTGGAAATAGTTCTATAAAATATTGAGTATTAAAATGTCGAGTGGACCTACAATAGCTTATCCTGTTGCATGTTCAACTATAGAGTTGAAAGATTTAGCAGACGCTATCGACTTTGAGAGCAATGCTGAAGTTGGTGCAGTGTATGCATTCGAGTTTACAGACACTGGTCATTACAAGAGAAAGGAAATCGACGATGAAAAGAAACCAAGATTTCTCAAACTAGGTCAAATCCGTGATGTTAATGTACCTGATCCAATTGTCGATGACATATACTACATGTGGAAACATCAGAATAAAAAATGGGTACTTAGTCCTGTTATGAAAAAGATTGACTGGGAAATGAAGTTTGAATTTGTGAGTCCATACACTCTTGTTGGAAAAGACGACACATTCCGTAAGTCAATCAATGCTAAACCACTAATTGTTAGCCTTGTTCCTGCGATTAACAGCAGGGGAGAAGTTGCAGTTAAACCTTTCCATAAGAACAACTATCTCATTCACAGAAAACAAAGTGTTGAAAAGGACGCTGACACCATTGTCGATTTTATACCCAAGCTTCCAATAGGGCAGAATGCAACTATGATATTTGATATAGTTGTCAGGAAAAGGGAAGAAACCACAAACACTGTTCTAATGAGAGGAATAAATCTCAACTGGAGACCATTAAATGTTGAAGAAGTCAGAGTATTTATTGCTGTTCAAAAGGATTCTAACACAATAAAAAAACAGACGTCAAACCAAAATGTTGTTGTTAACGCAGATATAAATAATTTAACAGAAATAAGAAGTATTAATCTTACTTATCTTGATTTGATTGCTTTCTACTATACAGATAAGGTGTTAAGCAATGAACAGCTTCAAAGCTTAGCAGAAACACTGGCCAGTGAGAATTAAGATAAATATTTTATATTTTGCATTAAAAAGATGACTAGCAGTGTGAAGCTTTATCCTAATATTGATGAAAGTGCAGCAGAAAGTCAACAATTCAGACTGGCACACATTAGTAATATACAAAAACAACTAGAAGATGAATTAGAAAAATATTCTCGTGCTAGACGTAAGTACTCAACAACTTACAACAGCCTTTCTAATGCCAGCACTGGTTCTACTATCCTTGCATCAGCTGCAGGTGTAACGGGAACAATTCTGTTAGCTACCGGAGTAGGGACTCCAGTTTCTCTAATCCTAGGTGGTGTCGCAGCAGCAGTTGGTGGTTTATCATTTATAGCATCAGCTATAATGAAAAAAATTGTGAAAAAGCTTGAAAAACACGAATCCATTTCCACTCTTGCATCATCAAAATTGTCTAGCCTAAAACTGTCTATCAGTAAAGCACTTGAAGATTCAAAAGTTTCTGACGAAGAATTCAAACAGATACAAACAGACTTTGATGACTACAAAAGTAAGAAAGCAAGTATTCAAACAAAAACACGAGCTGAATATAACAAGCCACTCGATATAGAAGATCTGAAAAAGCAGTTTTTAAAAAAGGGGATTCAAATAGGACGGGAAGAAAAAGTAAAAATAGAATCACTTGTAAAGAGTTAACTATTCGTTTAGACAGTCACATTGCATGTATCAGATATAATTCTAACAGTGAAAGAACATATGAAGTAAAGTTTGTAAATGAGAGAGCGTATTGAGCTTAAGAATGTTGTATAAGAGAAAGGGAGAATGTACGTTCTGGGTTACTGATTCCGACAGACCCGGCATTGGTTCAAAACAACCTTACTTTACTGTATTTTTTTTTTTGTATGGATTTATGCAGTATTTTTCTGATTTTGTCGCATGTTTCATTTTAGTAAAAGTTTAGTCCAGAAGCCTATTTTTGGTTAATGTTTAGGGTCTGTCGGAATCGGTGAGCCAGAACGTACATTCTCCCTTTCTCTATTTTTAATTTTCAGAGCTTGTTTTTAATCTAAATATAACATATTTATATGTTTTTAGAATCAGAAAATGATGAAGAATAAGATGAACGTAAATTTGGATCGTTTTATAAAAAAAATGTTGTTTTTACAATTTTCAGATTTTTAATGACCAAAGTCATTAATTAATTTTTAAGCCACCAAGCTGAAATGCAATACCGAAGTCCGGCCTTCGTCGAAGATTGCTTGGCCAAAATTTCAATCAATTTGATTGAAAAATGAGGGTGTGACAGTGCCGCCTCAACTTTTACAAAAATCCGGATATGACGTCATCAAAGGTTTTTATCGAAAAAAAGAAAAAAACGTTCGGGGATATCATTCCCAGGAACTTTCATGTAAAATTTCATTAAGATCGGTCCAGCAGTTTGGTTTGAATCGCTCTACACGCACGCACACACACACGCACGCACGCACACACTCACACACACACATACACCACGACCCTCGTTTCGATTCCCCCTCTATGTTAAAACATTTAGTCAAAACTTGACTAAATGTAAAAACAAGTCCGAAAACTCATACATTACTTGCTAATCCAAGCGGAACCATTGTTTGCTGTTGCTATTGCTAGCCGTGAAAATGTTCAGTCGATCGTAACAAAGACATCACAGAATATGGATCGATCGTAACGAAGACCCAAACTGTCCCTGTGTCTTAATTCAGCTTCAACGAACTTTTTCAGTCCAGACAAATGCTTAAAATATGAAAGGAAGAATCACCCAGAACATATTCTTTGCTACTAGCTATAACACAGCGAATAAGTAAAAAACTTGAAGAATTTTGAGTCGATCGTAACTTTATGTCGATCGTAACGCTCATCAAACAGGAGACATGAAACGAAAACTTACCTTCCCTGCGAAAGTCGGCCATCCGTGTAGCAAAATGGAGTCCAACTGCGTGCGTGTGACGTTTTTGCTATTTATAACAGCAGCCCCGATACTTCCGCGGTCATTTAAAATAAGTTATTGAATATTGAGCGATCGTAACAAAAAGACATGAAAATTGCATTCAACCTAAAAACTTCTCAAAACTACTTAAAATACTTTTATTTGAAATCAATTGTTTGCAAATCAAATAAAACTTTTTATTTACTGCTGCTTACAACTTTCGGTTGCGATAATGACGTTCGTAGATTCGAAAATCGAGGGACGTATCGTGAGTTCGCTGGAGACACAGGGAGTTACGATCGCTATGGACGTTTTTGACGTCAAATATTTTGCCAATAAACATTTTTTTTTCGTAGACATCATCTTTTCGTGGTAATTTAGGGTACATTTATCAATATTATGGGCACTGTTTCTAACTTGCCGACGGAGATTTCTGGACCGCGGACGAACAAAACACCATGTACGGAATGTCCCACTTTTAAGTCGCCGGATTTGCTCGTTTCGGCTAACATTTTTATTTTTTTCATGTAGGTGTAATGCATGCAAGCTTCTGAAACTGTCTTTGCTATGTCTTTAACATACATGCTTTCAAACTGTTCAGTGCTTTTTGCGATTGAAAGTGCGGTTGATGAACAGTAATGCATGAACATGTCGGCTCTTTCGGCAGACCACGTTTTGGCACAGGCTCATATATATAGACGCTCGATAAAGGAAATGTAGTGCGTCCAAGGACCCGCTCTTTTAAAGTTTAGTGCGTCCCGGGACATGTCTAGTACGTGTTTTCGGCTTCTAGTGCGTATAGGACGCAGGGACGCGCACTTTGGGGAGCCCTGATAATACCATACCTTCACTTGTACACATACCAAAAATCTATTATTTTCTGAATAGTTTTCTTTAAAAAAAATTAAATGAATAATTTGTCCAATAAGTCCAACTCTCAATAATTTGGGGGGGTGTCAAAGTGTAGGAATAGTCTGATCCCGCGTAAGATCTGTGAGACAGTAAGCACAACAGTTTAAACGGCAGAATGTGCCTTTAAATGTTGCCCGCGGTAACGTACGTGCTATCTAAAAACTGTTCAACGTTATCGGTAAATTGGAATGCGTGCTTCGATTTCTAGATTATCTTAGTATTGATGAATCAGTCGTAACCAGGATTATGAGTGCTGATGATAGTTATACTCAATGTTCGATACGAAAGGGTTCTCTCTGTTTTTCGATTTCTTTCTGTGTTTGTCGGTGTGTGTCTGTCTCAGCCTCTGTCTGTTTTTTCTCTATCACGCTCCCCCTGTCTTTTTTTGCTTTATCACACACACACATACACACACACACACACATACACACACACACACACATACACACACACACACACATACACACACACACACACATACACACACACACACACACTCAAAGCTTCTCGTATGGAAATGTTTTTTTCTCTATTGGGTAGCGTTCACTTAAATGCACATTACTTCCCGTGGTAACAAGTCGACTCATCATCTCAGATCTGACAAGATTTTGTTTTGACCACATACCAAACAGTCAACAGCCTCAGTCCTCGCTGTGCAGAGCAGGTAGTTTTAATGAATTAATTTTTTAACCCACACATGTGGCGTTGTGTGAAACGAATATGTGACCCTCCACCACGGAATGAGTCGCATGTCACCTCGCGCGGTTCTGCGCAAGGCTTAATATAGGTCCGGGGTGTGTCTGGTAACAGTGTGAGGGTCCCCTTAGTCAAGGCTTATAACTCGAAAAGTGTTTGCTCTTTTCTAAAACGGTTTTCACCACTGGATAGAGCATCAAAAATTTATGAAATTGTAAAGATATGAAAATCACATGCAAAGGTGACATGCGACTCATTCCGTGGTGGAGGGTCACATATGTAGGCTACAACAAATCGGCCGAAGAAGCAATCATTGTGATGAATTCTTGTAAGTGTTAAAGTGGAAAGATGTACTTGACTCATGTTAAAGCCTGGCCACATCTGAGATGGTGACTGAGTCAAACTATTTTCGTGGCAAGGACTGTGCATTTAGACACAGTCCATCATAGTTTAGTGGCTAGAAGCGCTGACCAACAAGTGTTCAGATATTTTTCTAATTGTCGTTTCTAAATAGTAAAATATGTGCTGAAAACGGTCAGCTATCGCACCATCAAGAAATCGGTTCCCTAGTACCCCTTTAAGGCTCTGGAACCACCCCGGGTGGCAATATCGGGTCGCAACAAAGAGTGTTCCCCATAGCCGGAAAGAGCCTCAACCGTGAAAGATAGAAAGAAAGGTATTGAACAAAAAAGACGCACAACACCAATGTGAACCATTTGTGTTATCATACTTATATTAAAATATTGATGACCATGGAATAAATGGGTTATTTTTAGATTTCTGACAAAAAATCGCGAAAAACATGACAAATTGTCTTTTTTTATAGCCTAAACTATGAAAGATTTAAAGACAAGTATTGAACACAAAAGATAGCAATGGATAATAGCAACAACATTTGCTCTCATTGTTGTACAAAATTGTTGATTGTTTTTTAATACTTTTCCGTTTTTGTGGATTTCACAAAGCATACCAATTAAACGGCAGTCCAGGTAACTCGTCCGAATTTTTGCGGCTAAGAGCCTCAACATTTGAAGATAGAAAGACTATCATTGAACAAAAACTATGGTAAACACTAATGTTAATAACTTTTGATCTCACACTGATATTGAAATATTGATGACCATGGAATTAATGGGCTATTTTCAGATTTGTGGGTACAAAATCGCCCAAAACATGACAAATTGTCTTTTTTCTAGCCTAAACTATGAAAGATTTAAAGACAAGTATTGAATATAAAAGATTAAACGGGATAATAGCAACAACATTTGCACTCATTGTTGTACAAAATTGTTGATTGTTCTTGAATATTTTCCGTTTTTGTGGATTTCACAAAGCGTACCGATTAATCGGCAACCCGTGTCAATCATCCGAATTATTTCATGCTGCGCCAAAACGATTGAAAATGGATAGAATATTAGTGTTTGAAGACAAAAGGCGCACATTGTCATGTTAAGCATATCTTGTTACACCGTATACACATCAAAATCGTGATAGCTCTTGGTTTGAATGTTACAATGTTTGATTTTGTGCAAGTTACACACATTGATACTGACAAAATGTAATGATATTCCAGGACAATATATCCAGCGCGCTCTTTGGGTCCCCAAAACACTGTACATGGTGAGTCCCATTGTGGTGCCAAAGTAGAAAATAATTATATTCACTTTAGCGATAGTCCGCAGTAGACGACATCAAATGACACAGACTGTAATGATAACTCAAAACTCGCCATCGCTTTCAGCAAACGCGTCAAAGTCAACCTCCTCATCTTCTTCCTCGTCTTCCTCGTCATCCTCTTCTTCACAACCACCATCTGCCAGAAGATCGATCAGCGACACAGGTAGAATGGGCTTGAGGCACCACACGGGTTCCAGGACTCCGTCTGCATTTTTCGTCCATCCCTGCCCCTGGTCCTAGGGTTTGGGCCTCTCCAGAATGCCTTCATGAGCACGCTTGTACAGGGCAACGCGGTGGTTTACTCGCTGAATGTGCGGCATGCGGGCTAGATCGACCTTACACTTGGACGTGAGTTTCTCGTTGTCTCCCACCATCTTGCGGAGTAGCTTTCCACGAACGACATCAATTGATTTCTCACGACTGTAATTGTACATCAGGCACGTAAACTCTTCCAACTGCTTCACCACCCGAAGTTTGACATCCCAGTCGTCACCAAGCTGCCTAAACTGATGCCGTGTGAAACTTGGGGTTCCTCTCCAGTTTCTTAAGGGGCCCCACCTTCCCCTTTCCTTTGAATGCACTGGTGCAGTCCTCTCCGCTGTACACATAGAACCCAAGAAGAGTGGCACAGTAGTCATGCCCCAGGGACTCTGCAAGCTCGGAGAGGTTGATCAGTTGCCGATGTTTTCCTGATCCCGTATCCAGGTATACAGTCAACTTGATGGCTTCAGCGTGGTAGATATTGGGAACCTCATGCACCTCTACCTGAAAACACAATGGCCATTAGAACATTTAGATTGGAGTCTTCATATATTTTCCAGTTTAGACTCCAATCTAAATGTTCTAATGGCCATTGTGTTTTCAGGTAGAGGTGCATGAGGTTCCCAATATCTACAGCAACCAGGAAGAGACTGACACCAGGGTGGTGCTGTACCTCCATCATGCCGCAGCGCTGGGATACAAGAACGCTGTGGTCAGAACCCCGGACACGGACATCTTTGTCATTCTTCTCTACCACGCTGAAGCCATCAAGTTGACTGTATACGGGATCAGGAAAACATCGGCAACTGATCAACCTCTCTGAGCTTGCAGAGTCCCTGGGGCATGACTACTGTGCCACTCTTCTTGGGTTCTATGTGTACAGCGGAGAGGACTGCACCAGTCGTTCGTGGAAAGTTACTCCGCAAGATGGTGGGAGACAACGAGAAACTCACGTCCAAGTGTAAGGTCGATCTAGCCCGCATGCCTCCCTGCCAATCTGCACTGATGCCGCACATTCAGCGAGTAAACCACCGCGTTGCCCTGTACAAGCGTGCTCATGAAGGCATTCTGGAGAGGCCCAAACCCTAGGACCAGGGGCAGGGATGGACGAAAAATGCAGACGGAGTCCTGGAACCCGTGTGGTGCCTCAAGCCCATCCTACCTGTGTCGCTGATCGATCTTCTGGCAGATGGTGGTTGTGAAGAAGAGGATGACGAGGAAGAAGATGAGGAGGTTGACTTTGACGCGTTTGCTGAAAGCGATGACGAGTTTTGAGTTATCATTACAGTCTGTGTCATTTGATGTCGTCTACTGCGGACTATCGCTAAAGTGAATATAATTGTTTTCTACTTTGGCACCACAATGGGACTCACCATGTACAGTGTTTTGGGGACCCAAAGAGCGCGCTGGATATATTGTCCTGGAATATCATTACATTTTGTCAGTATCAATGTGTGTAACTTGCACAAAATCAAACATTGTAACATTCAAACCAAGAGCTATCACGATTTTGATGTGTATACGGTGTAACAAGATATGCTTAACATGACAATGTGCGCCTTTTGTCTTCAAACACTAATATTCCATCCATTTTCAATTGTTTTGGCGCAGCATGAAATAATTCGGATGATTGACACGGGTTGCCGATTAATCGGTACGCTTTGTGAAATCCACAAAAACGGAAAATATTCAAGAACAATCAACAATTTTGTACAACAATGAGTGCAAATGTTGTTGCTATTATCCCGTTTAATCTTTTATATTCAATACTTGTCTTTAAATCTTTCATAGTTTAGGCTAGAAAAAAGACAATTTGTCATGTTTTGGGCGATTTTGTACCCACAAATCTGAAAATAGCCCATTAATTCCATGGTCATCATATTTCAATATCAGTGTGAGATCAAAAGTTATTAACATTAGTGTTTACCATAGTTTTTGTTCAATGATAGTCTTTCTATCTTCAAATGTTGAGGCTCTTAGCCGCAAAAATTCGGACGAGTTACCTGGACTGCCGTTTAATTGGTATGCTTTGTGAAATCCACAAAAACGGAAAAGTATTAAAAAACAATCAACAATTTTATACAACAATGAGAGCAAATGTTGTTGCCATTATCCATTGCTATCTTTTGTGTTCAATACTTGTCTTTAAATCTTTCATAGTTTAGGCTATAAAAAAAGACAATTTGTCATGTTTTTCGCGATTTTTTGTCAGAAATCTAAAATTAACCCATTTATTCCATGGTCATCAATATTTTAATATAAGTATGATAACACAAATGGTTCACATTGGTGTTGTGCGTCTTTTTTGTTCAATACCTTTCTTTCTATCTTTCACGGTTGAGGCTCTTTCCGGCTATGGGGAACACTCTTTGTTGCGACCCGATATTGCCACCCGGGGTGGTTCCAGAGCCTTAAAGGGGTACTAGGGAACCGATTTCTTGATGGTGCGATAGCTGACTGTTTTCAGCACATATTTTACTATATAGAAACGACAATTAGAAAAATATCTGAACACTTGTTGGTCAGCGCTTCTAGCAACCGTACTATCAGGCATTGCCTACTGATTCAAGATTCGTGCAGCAGACAGACAGAAAATACCGCAGAAGGTGAGATGTGGATCTTGTGGTTGATTGCACCAATCATAGACCTATATACTGGTCCCTGCACCAATACACTCCACCCACACGCGTTTGCCGCTGTTCAGCTTCAGAACGACACGGGCGCAGCTTTTTTTTCCGTTCATTCTCCACATCGTCCACCACGATCTCCGACGCAGTATGGGACATATTTGAAGCATTCAACAACGTTACTCGGAAAATTGACACTTAAAGCGTAAGTGCCTGAACTTGGGATGACCAGCGTGCCTGTGATCGGGTCTAGGGTGTTGTCGACAACAGTTGGAAACGGAAAGTGGTTATCGGCGTTTTTCGTCAGGAGGTCAGTGGTCGCTTTGAATGTTAACGATACCAACTCTGAAACAAACCAGGCATAAGTCATGACAATCGTTCTAAAGTGGAAACATCGATACTGATCTCGTATTAAAGTTTAACCATCCCCTCTCTCCCCTTCCCTCCCTCCCTCTCTCTCTCTCTCTCTCTCTCTCTCTCTCTCACACACACACACACACACACACACACACACACACAGAGTTCTACCCTTGAACCTGATTATATACCTTTCAGCGTTGTCAACAGCGTTTGGTTTTCACACCGTCATCCCGGCAAAATATGCTGTCGGGTGTCTGTTGCTGACTCACGTTTCTCAGTTCTGGGTTGTTCAGTTTAGTGCAGTTCGCTCGAGTGGTCGTCAGTTTCAGCTTATGATGTGGATAGATGTTTACATATCACACGAAGGGTCTCCAGTAGCCTAAACTGTCGTCTTCACTAAAGCAGGGAAAATTACTTCTGTTGATGTGATCTAAGAACTTCGTTCTTTCTTTATTTGGTGTTTAAAGTCGTTATCAACCGTTCAAGGTTATATCGCGACGGATCTAAGAACTGACCCGAAGGAGTTGTCGCAGTGCTGTCGGTTCACGGAATTAGTCCTGACAAAGGAACAGTGTCAGTTTCAGTTTGCGATAAGGGACACAACTCCTCCACAGTTTTTACGGAGTTAATCCACAGGCGCTTGCTACTGGTTTATGACATTTTGCAACCGTTAAGTTAATAAAAAAATAAAAATAAAAAAAAGTCACTATCATCACATGTTTTTCCCATTAACGTTCTTGCCTATTCAGTATAGAGACATAGTGCTTGCTGCCTCGCGAACCCGAGAAAAATTCCCATATTTCTCTTTGCATCGCTGGCCGCAAAACCCCTCCGCGCGGTGGTATTCCCAGACACCTCGTACTTAGGTTGTATTGCCTAGTCACTAGTGCTGCAGAACGCGAACGCTTCCGTTCATAACATAAAATTATCAAGTTCAAGAAGTGAGGATGTATTCAGTCGATTTCGCTTTTAAGTTCGTCTGTGCACTGTAGAGTAGACCTGTCCCTAAAATCTTTTGTAATATAACATCACGACGTGCTACTTTGAATCATCGTTATCGTTAAAATGGGATTCGTCCTTCGATTTTGAGGTTGAGTTGAGTATTGACATATCAGTCTTGGCCCGGAGTACGTGTGCTACTTTCAGTGTTTACAAAGCAGCATGATCGCCGTAAATCCATGTGTCTTTGCTTGTCCTTGACCCTCTATTTATGTTCAGTCTCTCGAGGTTTCTTTTTCTGTCCCTCCCATTCCATCTCGCACACGTGGTACACACACACACGCGAACGCAAATGCACACTTACAGAGTTTTGATACAAGACATCTGTATTAGGGGATATTACATTTTATTTTCTAACGAGGGCTACACAACAAAACGTTTTGGTTGAAGAATACACTTATTTCATGTGAAAGCATTACCAGAAAGATAACTACTAACTAACAACGAAAAAGAAAAGTAAAAAAAAGTAAATGCAAATATTTGATAACTTTGCGATGGTTTATTGGACAGTTTACGTTCAAATGAAGGTGTATATATACCGTATACTCAAAGCTTCACGTGTGATGGAAATGGTTTCATCTAATGGGAAGGAATCTGGTAAAGGCACAGTAGTCCGTACTTCCGCCAGTGAAAACAAGTCGACGCATCATCTCAGATCTGACAAGACCACAGGCCAAGCAATCAACAGACTCAGTCCTCTGCGCAGAGCGGGTAGTTTTAATGAATTACTTTATGAGCCGACAGTTTTGGCATTTTGTGAATGGAACTAATTCATAAAAAAAGAACATAAAGTAGTCAGGCTGACGATTTTTGGTATACGTCAAAGTAGATGGATGTACTTATCCAATGTAAAAACTTAGCCAGATCTTAAATTATGGGTCAAAATGTTTTTATGGGAAGGACTGTGCCTTTAAATACAGTCTACCAAGCAAGGTCCATCACTGATTCAGTTTAAAGATGTGTGCAGACGACAGACAGAAAAAAAAGCAGGAGGCCGGAGGGGCAAGTCACCCACACAACACTCCACCCACACGCGTTTGCCGCCGTCCAGATTCAGAACGACACGGGCGCAGGTTTTCTTCTCGTTCAGGACAACCGGGGTCTCCACGCCGTCCACCACGATCTCGCAATCCGCGACAGGGCTGTAGCCTGCACCGTAACCTGGAGCCGGCACAATTTTGACACTCAGAGCGTAAGTGCCTGACCTAGGGATGACCAGCGTTCCCGTGTTCGGGTCGTACTGTGCGTTCAGGGAGTTGTCGACAACAGTTGCAAACTGAACGTGGTCAGCGGGGTTTGTCATCAATTGGCCAGCGACAGTGGTCGCTTTGAATGTGTATGGCACCATTTCTGAAACAAACCAAGCATATTCCTGGCAAAATGGTCGTGAAAAAAAGAAAGAAAAAAATTCCTGCGTTTAGAACTGTACCCACGGAATACGCGCGATATAAGCCTCATTTTGATTGATTGAATAAGGGTGACTGATCAGGTATCACATCTTAACCATCAGCCTCCCCCCCCCTGTGTGTGTGTGTGTGTGTGTGTGTGTGTGTGAGAGAGAGAGAGAGAGAGAGAGAGAGAGAGAGAATCACACACACACAAACACACACACACACACACACACACACACACACACACAGGAAACCCTCCCGATCCCCTGACACGCACACGACACCCTCCAACAAACACAAACAAAAGAACAAACAAAACAAACACCACAACAGCAACAACAACCACACACACACACACACACACACACACACACACACGCAAACAAGCCTACCTCAGCGCTTTCTTCTTCTGTGATCAACGGGATCCAGTCGCTACTGAGCCAACGAGCCACACTCCAATCAGCGTACGTATTCAGTGTCAGCCTGGTGACTCGGTCAGGACTCCTCCTTTTGTTTAAACCAGATACTGTTGAGAGCAGTGCTCTTGGTGTCATTCAAAAGATGAACAGACTTCTGAACAATATCAATATAATGCTGATTTACGCCCACTTCGCAATCAGCGCTATCCAGGTTTTTTTCCTGCCTTTTATGGATACAGTGGAACCCTCCTTTTAAGACCTGCAGAATCTCTGAAAATCAGGTCTTAAAAAGAAGGGAGTCTTAAAATGGCGATAAATTTACCAAGGCTATGAACAAAAAGTCTGAGAAAAGAGGGTCTTAAAAGGGAGGAAGTCTTGAATTGGGGGGTCTTAAAAGGGGGTTCCACTGTATCTTTTTTTCCCGGGTCATTACTTTTTTTTAATAGGACACATGTCACCGTACGGACGTCGTTATCGCTTGTTGACAGTACAAATCGATCTGCTAGTTATCAGTTTGTGTTAGTGGCTGAACGAATGGCTTCAATGTTTGGACAAGGTAGAGTGTGTTGGTCCGATTTTTATATTCCTACGTCCTTGCTTGGTGCGGATCCACATTTAACAGGTAACACAATATCATTGGCCCTTTTGTTCGAAAAGAGCTAATGGATACATCAAATGACAGCGACGAGAGTAAATGTGGCGAACAATAGCAGCTTTAAAGAACAAGAACAAGAAAAAGAACAACAACAACAAACAAACCAGCACCAACAAGCACCAACAAGCACCAACAAGCACCACCACCGCCACCATCACCACCAACAACAACAC
Source organism: Littorina saxatilis (assembly GCF_037325665.1). Taxonomy (NCBI): domain Eukaryota; kingdom Metazoa; phylum Mollusca; class Gastropoda; order Littorinimorpha; family Littorinidae; genus Littorina; species Littorina saxatilis. The sequence continues at coordinate 53,312,734 of NC_090247.1, forward strand.
CATCACCACCACCACAACCACAACAACAACATCAACAACAACAACAACAACAACAAACAACAACATCAACGACAACAACAAAAACAAAAGCAACAGCAAGAAAGACTTAGTCGAGCGACACCTTGCGGAAAACAGCGTATGCGACTGTGGTGATGGAACAGAAACTGCAACACACGTCTTACTAGAATGCCGTTTACACTTAGCTGCAAGAAACAACACAATCAACAAACTAACCAACAACCTCATACACACAGATATTCTACTTCATGGAAACCCCTCCTTGCAAACAAAAATTAACAAAAAAATCTTTTTAACAGTGCAGGAATTTATTGGACAGTCCGGCCGTTTCGAACAGATAAACATGTAAAGTGAAAGGAAAATCGATACGTCTACTCGTCTCTCTCTCTCTCTCTCCATATATCTCTCTCTCTCTCTCTTTCTCTCTCTCTCTCTGTCTCTCTCTCTTTCTCTCTCTCTGTCTCTCTCTCTCCCTCTCTCTCTGTCTCTCTCTCTCTCTGTCTCTCTCTGTCACTCTGTCTTTTTCTCTCTCTCTCTCTCTCTCCCTCTCTCTCTCTCTCTCCCCCTCTCTCTCACTCTCCCCCTCCCTCCCTCCCTCTCCCTCCCTCCCTCTCTCCCTCCCTATCTCTTACTCGCTAACACCATAAATATTATATAATTATGTATTCTTAAACGGATTTTTGTTTTGATGTACAATTTTCATTCAATTTTCTTTTCATGTTTGCTTGCTTTTCATTTAAACTGTACAATAGCCGCCATTTATATGTAATTTTCTAGACTTGAAACTGTAAACACCACTATAAGCATTATGCTTGTTGTTGTTTACTCAATATGCGTTTTTTTGTAAATAATGCACAAACGTTGAATAAAACAGTTTAAACCAAAAAGCAACAGCAACAGCAACAGCAGCAGCAGCAGAGAGAGAGAAAGAAAATAGAGCAGCAGCCGCAGCAGCAGCTGCACCAACAACAACAACCAAAGAAACAACAACAACAACAATTGAGCAACAACAATTGATGGTGTTACACTTTAGGATATCGTGACCTCCAACAGAGAGGCCAGACTGTCGTAAGAAACAAAGGGGGGGAAACACTACACAAACATTCCGGTGACTGTAATCGTAAACTTAAATTTTAACATTACTCGTACCATTACAGAATTCATCTAATAAGATAAGTGATATCGCCATACTCGTATTTTCGCCGGCGCACATTTTATCACCTTTGTCTAAGCAGTTTTTATTGTCAGTCATGTACATGAAATGTCCTTCCTGCGTAAACGATCATGTTACATGTACTCCACCAGAGAGCTTCCCAGGCTTTCACATGGGTGTCAGAGCATCCTTCCACTTGATCACACACCTAGAATCAAAGGCCTGGCAGTATTCAACGTAGAGCAAGATTTTTTGATGAATTAACTGTGTAAGTGACACGCACGTTAACCCGTGACAATAATTCAACAAGAGGAATCCTGATCACTACAGTCAATAAAAAAAGGTTAAGGAGATGTTATTCAGTCCTGTGAGATTATTCTCATGAAAAATAGGGTTGCTTTTTCTCCGGGACTGAGAAAACGAGCTGCCACACAACACGGCCCATGATGGGCGCAGTCACTGTGGCGTGGTGGTAAGACGTCGGCCTCCTGATCGGGAGGTCGTGAGTTCGAATCCCGGTCGCTGCCGCCTGGGTTAAGAGTGGAGATTTTTCCGATATCCCAGGTCAACTTATGTGCAGACCTGCTAGTGACTTAACCCCCTTCGTGTGTACACGCAAGCACAAGACCAAAGGCGCACGGAAAAGATCCTGTAATCCATGTCAGAGTTCGGTGGGTGATAGAAACACGAAAATACCCAGCATGCCTCCCCCGAAATCGGCGTATGCTGCCTGAATGGCGGGGTAAAAACGGTCATACACGTACACGTCCACTCGTGCTAAAAACATGAGTGAACGTGGGAGTCTAAGCCCATGAACGGAGAAGAAGAATATAATACGGGGCTACTCCATGTACTCTTTTATTCTGTAGGCGTGTGTTCATGTTTCAAAGCCCTGAGACTTTTATTGTCAACTTGGGGTCTTCATCGCGAGCATGCGTGCCCACGCAGTGTTCGCCGGACGCCGAGGAGTATCTGCACACATTTGACTTTTTGAAATATTTTTTTGTTTTTATTTTTCTTTGTCTTTACACCTGTTCCTTGTTCCGTTGTGCTCTCACGCCGCCCCGTCCCTGCACTCACTGCTCCAACCACCTCTGAATTTCGTTCCGCTGCCAGACTTGTCGATTTTACTTTTTGAAATATTAACAGCTTTTGTGATTCCAGCGATGCACTAGCTAGGGTCCAGTATTTTGACAAGACAAGTATAATGCCAACTTGAGACATGGCTATGTTCCAAGACGCACGGCGAGTCCATCGATTGAATCGGTCAACATTCGCGAATCAACGCTCCGGAGAAGGTCACTTTCCCGCCGTAACCATAGCTGGGTTCACTGACGCACACGGTCACTCGTCTCCCTTTGTCCAGCGTGACCACAGCTCGAGCAGTCCGTCCGCTGCTGTTAAAGGTCACAGGAATCTCCACTCCCTCCACTTTCAGCTCGAAGAAAGCCGCCGAGTTCTCGTCTTTGCCGTAGAAAGATCCGTGGATGTTGACGTTGAAAGCGTAAGTGCCTGGGATCGGGACGACGAAGACATCGCCGTGCTTTCTCAGTCCTTGGCCCACGTTGCACGTGATGTTCGTGAACTTTAGCTGCGGTCCGTACTTCTGACTGCTCTTCAGCGGCAGCTCTGCTGTGAAGGACACTGAGGCTCCGATGTCTACGAAATAATTGCAAGACAAAAGGTTTTGGCAAAGGAGTGTATATATACTATATATAGGTACAACATGGTATGAGTAGTTCTGGGTGTTATATTATTTCATTTGGTTTGAAGCGTGTTTTATTCGATTTTGTTGCATACAATCGTTTCACGTATACCCCAAGCTATTCCACCCTGCGTACTATATGCAGTAGAAGCCGAATTAAATCACGTACTAGAAATGTATTGAGGGGGTGTCGGGACGCACTATACCTAGAAGGAGCGGGTCCCAGGACGCACTAAATTTACGTTATCGTGCGTACCGTAGGTACTGTTTTCAGACTGTAGTCGTCAGCTAAGTCTAGTGCTAGCACAAATGCCATTTTCACCCGTGAATAACATCCAAAGAAGGCTGAAGCCGAGGCAGATGTAAGTGCCCCGACACACTTTTGTGTGAGTGCATATCAAGTTGCTGAAATGTCCTTCTGGAGTGTTCCGATCAAAAAAGACACTTCATATTACAATACTCGTGATCTCAATCTGTGATAAATACACCGGCGGCTTTGGGCCTCCTGGAGTTTTAGACACTCTATAACTCCGCTGAGGGGGTCTAAGGACCCTCTAATGATTCAAAGAGGGGGCCCCGAGACCCTCCAGGTGGGGCGTCCGAGGTGAGCCCTGCTTATATATATTTCATGTGTCGTTATTAACACGATAGACACTCAGTGTCTCGTACGCGCGTGTAAGTAAGCAGAGTAACAGACAGGGGCAAGTCAGACAGACAGACACAAGCATGTACGCAGACACTATCACATAGACACACTGACATTGATATAGACACAAACATATTGTTACAACACACACACACACACACACACACACACACAAACACACACACACACACACACACACACGCACGCACACACACACACACACACACACACACACACACACACACATACATACAGAAACATACGAACTCACACACACACACACACACACACACACACACACACACACACACACACACACACACACACACACACACACACACTTAACGGACACACAATGTGATGTGGAAGAACTTTTATTTTCAGTGGCAAAGACTTCTCAATACGTGACAGAATGACCCAATACAAAAAGTAGGTTTTTTTATTCGATTGTTTGAGTCTAAGCCAGTCTAGGCATAGCGATTGCTGCGTTAAAAGTAAAACCTTTAGTAAATTTGAAGAATCAAGTCTCTCCCTTACCTGTTTGCGTCGTTGTTGACACTAGAAGGATCGGTGAAAGTAGTTTGTCATTCACAGCTTCTCCACTGGATACCTCCATTTTCACCTGTAATATGTGAGGGTACGGATTTATGAAATAAGATCATGATATAATGACGAGAACGGAAAAAATCCGACACCACCACCCTCCGAATAAAACAAATCAAAACAAGAAAGCCTCCACTTTTGAAAACGTTATACATTCTCACACAAATTGGAAGTTAATAGTGACAAGAAATGTTTCACCAACTGTGGCAGAAGTGTGTTGCCTTCGCAGGACTCGCACGTAACGGTCAGGTTACACGCCTTGAAGTCACACTACTAGTGAAAAGGCGATCTCGCACAAAGAGATTTTCGGGTCGTAAGCGTCTACTATACAAACGTCGTTGCATTTCTTGTCAAAGCAAAGAGCTGATAAATAGATTTGTGTGCTGTCGAATGGGCATGTATATAGATTCTTCGGAGGCGAAATAAGAGTGACAAGAATCTTAACATTATATTATCACACACACACACACACACACACACACACACACACACACACACACACACACACATACACATACACACACACTCATACACACACACATACACACACACACACACATACACACACACACATACACATACACACATCATCAAATATTTGAGTGAAAATCTTATACGCGCTCACATCGATTTGGGAAGCTTTTGACAACTAAGGCTTCCTGACTCGAACATACATAGGAACATTCACAAACAAAAACAAAAGAAGCTCATAATTTATTTAGAAATTAAATAATCTGAAAATACGAACAGCGTTTACGATGCAACGAAAAACAAATCTTGTCTACAAGCAAATTGACAGTTCTGTTTGTGTGTGTATTTATCTTCTTAAATTAAGCTTACATACCTTTTTGACCACCCCGTGCTGCCCCAAGTGCTTTTGAGTCTAGACACTTAACGATTTCAGCTTAGGCCTAAAAAAAAAATAGGTGTGGTTACGGTAACCCGACCTACCCTATTTTTAGGGGACGATCCTATAACTTTTTATTACATTTCTCAAAAAAAAAAAAAAAAAAAACCGAGTGCAAAAAACGCAATGAAAGCGAAAGCGCCCGTGTCGCACACTTATTTCTCTGTCAAGTAGGTTTAATTTGTACACATTAGAAAAAAAAGTTAAAAAAAAAAAAGTGATTGCCTACCTACCTACCCTATTTTTTTTGGCTATGTTACCGTAACCACACCTATTTTTTTTTTTTGCCTTATATAGAAATATTGCAGATATCAAGATCCGGCTTGCATTCTCTACGGTTTAAGGCTCGATTTTTCTGTGTAGAATAAAGAAAGCGGGCATTGTTTGAGACTGGTATCGGCTTGGTGTACTGGATCAGTAGTTCTGCCTGCCCGAATGAGTTGTGTTGAGAGTGAAACAGTATGGTGATAATATCGAAGAACAATATGTGTGTGTGTGTGTGTGTGTGTGTGTGTGTGTGTGTGTGTATATATATATATATATATATATATATGTGTGTGTGTAGGTGTGTGTGTGTGTGTGTGTGTGTGTGTGTGTGTGTGTGTGTGTGTGTGTGAGGGCGTGACAGTGCTGCATCAACTTTCACTGAAAGCCGAATATGACGTCATCAAAGACATTAATCGAAAAAAAGGAAAAACAACAAATGACAATCTAAGGATATCATCTGGAAGAATGTAATGTAAAGATGATATCCTTAGATTGTTTTTGTTGTTTTTCCTTCGTCAAAAGTTCGTGAGTTCCGACCTTCGCGAGTTTGTTGAAGTGGTAACGTCACATCCCGTCACGGTCACCACTTTACAATTTCGGTCCAGATCTACGCGAAGTTCTTCGTGCGCGTTCGTCTGTTTTTCGAAACAGGGATGACGAGTAGTGTTGTATATGACGAGTCTTTTTTATCGGAATATTCCAGACATCTGAATATGCTGGGTACACAAGCAACACTGAAAAAAATTTCCGAAAAGCGAACCACACGCGACACTGGCACACGGCAGGATATGTCGCCCGTCGACTCAAGTTCTGAGTTTTGTGTGGGTATCCGTGTTCATGCACTAGGCCTCCTAACTGAACAGTTTACAGATGCACAGTCCACAGAAACGTTGTAAAGATATTAAACTTTAACACTGCGCACATAAAACATATTTTTAACATTATGAAAAGGACTAAAAGTACTCACGAAGATTGCTGATTGAGGTTCGTCAAACACGCCTTTTTCACCACGAAGATCCCGGTCTTCGAACAAGCAGTGGTGGGCGCGAAAAACCAAGCGCATGCGCATTGAGGCACAAAGTTAAAAATAGAGAGGAAATCCCCACCACCGACGAATGTTCGTCTGACCATAGACCAAATAGCCTGGACTGCCAACTCGTCACGTGACCCTTCGAGGTTACGACCGGCTCGACTTTCAGGGGCGCATAGCGTCCGGTTAGAAATACTAAAAGGCCAGCGAGTCGAAGACAGTGAGAAGAAAGCTCGCTCCAGTTATTTGTGACAATGGGAGGTGACAATGAACTGGATTTTCCAAAACTCCAAACTAAACTTAACAAAACTCATCGAAAAACATGTTCCATATGCACTTTAGCTGAGTTTATTTTAGCATTTTCAGAACTTACCTCGGCAACTTCGTCCATGTTTACAATCGACACCGGATATGACATCCCCCACATTTTTGAAAGGCCATGTAAGCGTAGGTTCCTACATGCGAGAGGCCGCTACCTCGTAATAGAGAGAAAGAGCGGAGAGAGAGCTAGTTGGCGGTCCAGGATAAATGGTCTATGGTCTGACGAAGGTTGAATCTGGATGTCCCTGGTGTCATGAAAACTGGCACGGTTGGCCTAGTGGTAAGGCGTCCGCCCCGTGATCGGGAGGTCGTGGGTTCGAAGACTTTAAAATTGGCAATCTAGTGGCTGCTCCGCCTGGCGTCTGGCATTATGGGGTTAGTGCTAGGACTGGTTGGTCCGGTGTCAGAATAATGTGACTGGGTGAGACATGAAGCCTGTGCTGCGACTTCTGTCTTGTGTGTGGCGCACGTTAAATGTCAAAGCAGCACCGCCCTGATATGGCCCTTCGTGGTCGGCTGGGCGTTAAGCAAACAAACAAACAAACAAAAGTGTCATGAAAATCGATCAATTCGTTTTCTCGGAATCGGTCTACACACACACACACACACACACACACACACACACACACACACACACACACACACACATACAAACCCACAAACCCATACCCACAAAAACACATACACCATCACCCTCCTATCGATTCCTAGTCCAAGTTAAAACATTTAGTCAAAACAAAAAAACAAAAAGATTCTACAGCTGCGACCAATGTGGAAATATACAAGTTTTGGAGGTATTGTCATTCTTGTGAATATCGAAGAAAATAAAAAAAAATGTCGAGTTCCCACGGTTAATGATGAATCACTGATAATAAAGAGCGGCATACACTTTTCATGGTTCAGCATATGCTATCAAGACTGCAGGCTGTCACTCCATGTACCGTTAGAACGGCTGAAAAGAGCAGGCTTTCCCCAGTTTGGTCGCCTCTCATGCCTAAAGCATTGGCTAAGGCCCCCGTCACACAGGTCTACGGCTTTACGAAGACCTTGCCGATAAATCCGATCTGAAAAAAGTTATCAAATCGGGGCATATCGCCGTCAAAATCCAGCACATGGCAAATAAATAAAAAAAATACATCACAACCGTACTGCTCCACGGCCCGGCTACCCTTGTTTTGTGCAGTTCAAAATAAGCGTAGGGCCCAGAGAGCGTGCAGCTTCGCGACCTAGCAAATCCCACCCCGACCAAACCACGCTCATGGAGATCCTCCCACGTGTGGCCCACGATTGGCCACGCTCTCGGACACTTGTCCATCATAGAAGAAGCGGCGTCTATGTGTGACTGAGGTTTAAATTTCGTGGATTAAAGTACCCGAAAATGTGAGGGGAGGCGTATAATTGGGAAATTGTTGTCCAGCATCAGCCCAGACACTGACGGTCTTTCCTTTGTCTAGCGTCAGAACTGTGGAAGCCGTCCAGTATCTCTTGTCGTCCAAAGAAAGAGGTATTTCCACCCCGTTTACACGAAAGCGCAGTCTCGTGACTGACAACGTTTTCTTGTCCGAGCGGATGTTGATAGCGTACGTCCCTGTCACAGGCACGACGAAGACGTCACCTCTTTCGCTCAGACCTCCCCCTTCGTTGGACTTGATGTATGGAAAGGTGAGCTGGTTTAGTTCTGTGCTCCTCCGTGAGGAAAGATCACCGAGAAAGACAGCTTCAAACGACACTGGTTTTGTTCCCTTGCCTGCAATAGACCACAGACCATATATGAAAAGACTATGTGGAAAGCACGTACTATAGGAGCTGCCTAGCGGGATTGGCAATATGACCGCGTTCCTAAGTGCACAGACCGGGCGACTGTCACGTGTGGAGATACTTTCTAGCGATTGATCAACAATGTCACGTTTAGCTTGCCTCAGTTTTTTGCAAGGAAAAGCAACTCTTCCGAAAACGTTAAAAACCCTGACATGGTTATTTTCACAGCACAGCTATGCGTACCAAAGACACACACACACACACACACACACACACACACACACACACACACACACACACACACACACACACACACACACACACACACACACATACACACACACACATACACACACACATACCCACACACACACATACACACACACACACACACACACACACACACACACACACACACACACACACACACACACACACACACACACACATTCACACTCGTGTTCAAACACTAAGAATGGGTGGTCAAAACAAGACAGACAGATAGACAGAACTTGCGCAGACGAAACAGACAATGAAAATGACAAGAAACAACATTCATAACAGGACAAGACCAAAAATATTATCCACCCACCTCGAGTCTGCTGCAACGGTGCCCCTGATCTAGCCATGACACAATTGTGACACAGTGGACGCTGCAAAAAGTGTCGCATGGGTTGAGTGGTGGAAGTCAGCATTACACCCTTGGAGAGAGAGAGAGAGAGAGAGAGAGAGAGAGAGAGAGAGAGAGAGAGAGAGAGAGAGAGAGAGAGAGAGAGAGAGAGAGAGAGAGAGAGAGACACACAGAACTTTATTTTACAAGGATACACTGCAGATTTAGGGTTGGACCTCTTCTTACAATCCGTCTTCGGAACGACAGACACACAATACAAGTTACACCAACACAGACACACTAAAAAAAGTTTAATTTCAGGCACCAATACTCACATGTTTGAGATGGTGGTGGTGATGACACATTCATTCACAACATAAAGTATACATGATTATGAAAAAATTACACATATAAGCAAGGCCCAATAGAGAATAAATGATGAGGATGTGTGTATAACTGCAGTAACACTGCAAGCACAACTGATCAAATATACAATACACTCCGCTTATCAGGGGGGGGGGGGGGGGTGATCAGAAAAATTTTAATCATAGTAATGTGAAGAGAGAGAGAGAGAGAGAGAGAGAGAGAGAGAGAGAGAGAGAGAGAGAGAGGGGGAGAGAGAGGGAGAGAGAGAGAGGGAGGGAGAGAGAGAGAGACAGAGAGAGAGAGAGAGAGAGAGAAAGAGAGAGAGAGAGAGGGAGAGAGAGAAAGAGAGAGAGAGAAGTTTTATTTGTCTTCTGTTTTGTATGAAAAGTATGATGCCACACCTGTTCCATTGATGAATCAATGTATATGGAACAACATGAATATACAATATAAACATAAATGCCTCTTTTTCAAAGATTTTATTAAATGTCATATTTATCATGTAAAGGATGTCATGAATGAAATCGGTGACATGATTTCATTTGAAGAATTATGTCAAAAGGTTGCTTATAAACCAGCCAGACAATTTGAGTATAATGCGTTATGTACAGCACTTAAAACAAAACTGATTAACGCATTGCCATACCGATATGTTCTGTTGCAGGGTTCGACTCGTATTGGTAATATTACACCAAGGGAAATAAGAACTGTTTTGGTTAATTTCGAGGTACAAACTCCGAGCGCCTGTTCTTTTTGGCAAAGAAAGCATAATGTTGTTCTGGAATCAAGACACTGGCTGTTAGCTGTTAATTGTACAAAAGAAGAACGACTGCGTCTGCTTCATTGGAAAATTTTACACAGAATTTACCCAACGAATATTTTACTAAACAAGATGGGTTTAT
>NC_090247.1:53328019-53330519 GCF_037325665.1 Littorina saxatilis
GCTCTTAGGCCAAAAAAAAAATAGGTGTGGTTACGGTAACATAGCCAAAAAAAATAGGGTAGGTAGGAAGGCAATCACTTTTTTTTTTTTAACTTTTTTTTCTAATGTGTACAAATTAAACCTACTTGACAGGGAAATAGGTGTGCGACTCGGGCGCTTTCGCTTTCATTGCGTTTTTTGCACTCGTTTTTTGTTTTTTTTTCTTTTTGACAAATGTAATAAAAAGTTATAGGATCGGCCCCTAAAAATAGGGTAGGTCGGGTTACCGTAACCACACCTATTTTTTTTTAGGCCTTATCAAACCTGTAGGTTTGTTTGTTTGTTTGTTTGTTTGCTTAACGCCCAGCCGACCACGAAGGGCCATATCAGGGCGGTGCTGCTTTGACATATAACGTGCGCCACACACAAGACAGAAGTCGCGGCACAGGCTTCATGTCTCACCCAGTCACATTATTCTGACACCGGACCAACCAGTCCTAGCACTAATCCCATAAATGCCAGACGCCAGGCGGAGCAGCCACTAGATTGCCAATTTTAAAGTCTTAGGTATGGCCGGGGTTCGAACCCACGACCTCCCGATCACGGGGCGGACGCCTTACCACTAGGCCAACCGTGCCGGTTGCCCTGTAGGTACGTTCTTCGGAATATTAAGGCCAAATAAAAATATATGTTGGTTTAGGGTAACCCGACAGACCCTACTTTTTCCCGCCGGCCCAACACTTTTTTTTTCATTTATCAAAAAACAAAAAACTTTTGGCACATTTTGCGAACAAAACCGAGACTAAGGGAAGTAACCTCCTTTAAAATCGCCTAAATTAAAAAAAAGAAAAAAAAAGCCGACCTACCGACCCTATCTTTTTTGGTCACGTTAACCAAAACCAACATATATTTTTGTTTGGCCTATTATATTATCAATAAAGCGCATCCAGTCCTACTTTCTACGTAAAGAACAAGGTGCATAATCAGCCCAAAGATCACGAGGATTTGATTGTATCAATACACTCCAAAGATAAACACAGTTTAGGGCTTGATTCTAACATTTGAAAAGGAGTTACACTTGGTTTCTTCTAAAACTGTTTGTTTTAGTTCAATGAGTGCTGAGACCAGAAAGAACAAATTAAATAGGGCTTAACGTGTTGTTTTTTTTTTTTTTTTTTTTTTTTTATTATTTTTTTTTTTTTTCATTACACCTGTTCCTTGTTCCGGTATGCTCTCACGCCGCCCCGTCCCTGCATTCACTGTTCCATCGACATCTGAATTTCGTTCCGCTGCCAGACTTGTCGATTTTACAGACGCTCCAGGGAGGGGTGTCGAGTCGCTGCGGTAGGCTACCCTCGGAAGATGACACTGCACTGCTGCCGAGTCACTTCGACGGTGTTCAGTAGTGGGTCTGTCCCGAGCTAACGGACGCAGCCCACTACCTACTATGCCCCCTACTAACGACATTGACAGCTAAGTCGCGGAGCCAGACTGAGTGAGGGTCCCCTCCAGAGAGCAGACCGCCACCATGTCCCTCCGTCGACCCCCCAGAACGTCACACGTTGAGGACTGACAGCAGAAGTACTATTCAGGGAAGGATCGAACAGGAACACTGAGACCAAGGTCACCATGAGAGCTCCGGGCATGAAGGGCCACAAGAGCAAGGACACTTTATAATTTTGGATGATTAATGAGATGAGGATGATTATAATGATGATGCTATGGATTTCCAATTTGGTTTGAGACTACGTGACAGGGCAGCACTCTACGCTTACTGTCATAATATATCCTGGTGTCAACCAGGCCCGAGAACTGCCGCACCTGCGGTGTTGGTCAGGTAAACAGAACCTGAGCACCCTCAAAGTCGCATTCGTTAAGTGAATGACACTCGGCTGTGTGATTCCAGCCTTCCCATAGGAACCATAGCACTTCCACTCTGGGTAGGAGCCGACCGTAGCCCGAAAAACCCACATGACCCTGATGGGATTCGAACCCACGACCTCCCGGCCCACAGCCCGATGCGCTAACCACTGCGCTACGGGGGCCGGTGGGCTTAACGTGTTAATTTCCAAGACGACTGAAACTAGAGTATGGTCACACACTACCACACCCTTTTACACACAAACAAACAAACAAACAAACAAACAAACACACACACACACACACACACACACACACACACACACACGCACACACACACACACACACACACACAAAATATTTTAAAAACCCACCATATATTTAATCATATTCCCTGTTTTTGTTGTTACATGCCTGTATCATTATCTAACTGCATTATTACTGAAAAAAGTAAAGAGAATACATTTAATTTGCCATTTAATATACGTTATAATCATTTAAAGAACTGAAAATACATGTCACAAAATGGTACACAGCTCTGGGAAAAAAAAAGCAAAATAGTGACGTCATTACTTCGGCTAGGTTGCAACAAATAATGCGTTCCCCTCGTATTGGTTGGTCAGCCAGACTGGATTCGAATTGCTGATTACTTGCTTGGCTT
>NC_090247.1:53335519-53338019 GCF_037325665.1 Littorina saxatilis
ATCCACTGTTGGCCACTGTCAGCGTGAGTTCGTCCCCACGTTCGGCGAGAGATTTATTTCTCAGAGTCAACTTTGTGTGCAGACTCTCCTCGGTGTCCAAACACCCCCCGTGTGTACACGCAAGCACAAGACCAAGTGCGCACGAAAAAGATCCTGTAATCCATGTCAGAGTTCGGTGGGTTATAGAAACACGAAAATACCCAGCATGCTTCCTCCGAAAACGGCGTATGGCTGCCTAAATGGCGGGGTAAAAAACGGTCATACACGTAAAATTCCACTCGTGCAAAACACACGAGTGTACGTGGGAGTTTCATCCCACGAACGCAGAAGAAGAAGAACTTGAAGAAGAAGAAGAAGAAGAAGAAGAAGAAGAAGAAGAAGAAGAAGAAGAAGAAGAAGAAGAAGATTACAAAAGAAAAAGGATCAAAGCACAAAAAGGAATTTAAGTTTAAGTTGGATTTTCTCCGGCAACTGTTTTCTAGACAGAACATAGTGCCGGTCTATAGATATGCTTCATTTTTTTTACATTTAGTCAAGTTTTGACTAAATGTTTTAACATAGAGTGGGAATCGAGACGAGGGTCGTGGTGTATGTGTGTGTGTGTGTGTGTGTGTGTGTGTGTGTGTGTGTGTGTGTGTGCGTGTGTGTGTGTGTGTGTGTGTGTGTGTGTGTGTGTGCGTGCATGTGTGTGTGTAGAGCGATTCAGAGCAAACTACTGGACCGATCTTTATGAAATTTGACATGAGAGTTCCTGGGTATGATATCCCCGGAAGGTTTTTTTCATTTTTCGATAAATGTCTTTGATGACGTCATATCCGGCTTTTTGTAAAAGTTGAGGCGGCGGCACTGTCACACCCTCATTAATCAAATTGATTGAAATTTTGGCCAAGCAATCTTCGACAAAGGCCGGACTTAGGTATTACATTTCAGCTTGGTGGCTTAAAAATTAATTAATGACTTTGGTCATTAAAAATCTGAAAATTGTTAAAAAAAAAGTGTGTTTTTTATAAAACGATCCAAATTTACGTTCATCTTATTCTTCATCATTTTCTGATTCCAAAAACATATAAATATGTTATATTTGGATTAAAAACAAGCTCTGAAAATTAAAAAAATTAAAAATTATGATCAAAATTAAATTTTTGAAATCAATTTAAAAACACTTTCATCTTATTCCTTGTCGGTTCCTGATTCCAAAAACATATATCTATATATATATACGACTAGTGTCTGTGTGTCTGTGTGTGTGTCTGTCTGTGCGCGATGCACGGCCAAAGTTCTCGATGGATCTGCTTCAAATTTGGTGGGCTTATTCAGAGAGACCCCGGACACAACCTCATCGATGAGATATTTCAACACGTGCTCTCAGCGCGCAGCGCTGAACCGATTTTGGTTCCACCTCAGCTATTTTGGTTCCACCTCAGCTACCCGGGCCCCCATACCGACACACCATAGCCGCTACACCACATCACAACGCCAAAGTTCTCGGTGGATCTTTTTCAAATTTGGACACCGTATTCAGCTACACCCCGGACACAATATCATCGATGAGATATTTCAACACGTGCTCTCAGCGCGCAGCGCTGAACTGATTTGGGTTTTTGTGTTCATTTCACCATTATAAGTAACTCTTCCTTATCTTCTCCAGTGTTTGGCGTTTATCTCCCTTCCTTCGTGTGGCTTTCCCGTTTGTAACTTACTATTACTATTTTTAGAATGTCACTGCGCTGTCCACTGCGCTGTCCACAACGCTTCCCTTGCACCCGTAAGTTGTTCTTACTGTCAAAGTGAAAAGGTCGAATCAATTTATAGCCACGCGAAAAATACACTCTCACCTATCTCTATATATTTATAGATACAGATATGCATATATATATACGGCTTCTCTGTGTCTGTGTGTGTTTGTGTGTGTGTGTGGGCAAAAACCTGTGTATTGTAGAGTTCTGTTTGTGATGTGGTCTAGCGGCTTTTGTCTGTCTGTATGTTCTGGCATGTGAGAAGCCACATCAGATAATATAGGGCTAAGAAATAAGCTCTAAAATGCTCAATCCCGTTTGACAGGACTTCGCCTTCAAAGGTGATTGTGGTGAACCGCAACGCTGTCTGTCTCTGTCTCGCGCCGTTCACCCCAAATTCCCGTTTCTGAGTTGCTATTTATAGAATGTCACTGCGCTGTCCAGAACGCTTCCCTTGCACCCGTAAGTTGTTCTTACTGTCAAAGTGAAAAGGTTGAATCAATTTATAGCCACTCGAAAAATACACTCTCACCTATCTCTATATATTTATAGATATAGATATACATCTATATATATATACGGCTTCTCTGTGTGTGTGTTTGTGTGTGTGTGTGTGGGCAAAAACCTGTGGATTGTAGAGTTCTGTTTGTGATGGGGTCTAGCGGCTTTTGTCTGTCTGTATGTTCTGGCATTTGAGAAGCCACAACAGATAATATAGGGCTAAGAAATAAGCTCTAAAATTCTCAATCCCGTTTGACAGGACT
>NC_090247.1:53343019-53348019 GCF_037325665.1 Littorina saxatilis
ATCGTAACCTGAAACACACACAAAAAGAACTATATTAATTGTTGGATAAGTCAAAGTATATTTACAGATCACCAAGTACACAGCTGATTACCTGTGCCGGGACTATCTGAAACACCAACATAACAGATTATCTAATAAAATATATCAATTATTGCAAAAAGTCAAAGCATACCGATTGATCACCATGATTTGTAGACAGTGTATCGACCTATATTTATTGCCTAATGCCTGCAATATTCAGCTATGGCTATGATGAGTGAATGCGATTGCGGTTTTAACTGAACCTGTAGCTTGCCTGTAACTGCCTTTCTCTGTGTCGTGATATGCTTAATATGTGCTCAAGATATTGCACAATCCTCTCCACCCCCACCCCCCCTCTCTGTCTCATGGATCTCAGATCACAAATACCAGGGCCCCATTAAAAGAAAAGCGTGACTATTTGAAAAATATAAAACTCTGAACATTATGCGCTGTGTGTGTGCGTTAGGGGGAAACTGAGTCAGACTTTTCTTCAATTTCTTCAAAGTCAGCGCACAGGGAAAAACTCAGACATCAGAAACTCCACGAAGTCTCCACGAAGAAACCAGAGCTAAGATATATTTCATTCTTCAGCTACCACCGAGACAGCTGTCAAATATTTTTAATGAGCTTAGAATGCGAGAGTCAACAATAACCCCTCCCGCAGGCCTCTCCTTCAAATCCACATCCCGAGCCATCTTTCTCTCGTTTCGTTCCCCGACGTTGGCAAAGCTGTAAAACTCTCCCTTTTACCGGCTCTACCCTGCATTCCCAAGCTCAGCTTCTAGACGCTCGCACGTCAATCTGGCCCAGGAGAGAGCGGAAGGCAGACGGATGCCTGTTTGTTTGGTCAACAAATCGTAGATGAAGATTCTTGCGAAAACGATTTAAGCCCACGCGCCCTTGCTATCACGCCCTCTAGCGTCTTAATGGGAGCCAGGGAAGGGAAGCAAGCGGGATCTTACAACTTTAACTCGGGCGCTAATTGGGAACGATACGATAGGGGAGACAATTTCTCAGGGAAAATAGATGTGGACGAGACAGAGTTACCGAACCTCACAAAACTTGCATAAAGGGGTGGAGAGAGAGAGAGAGAGAGAGAGAGAGAGAGAGAGAGAAAGAGAGTTCATGGACAATGTCAAGTTATGCAAAGAGCGGCATTTAACAAAGAAAGTATGTAAAACCGGAACAACAAACTGATAAACTGATCAGCGCGCAGAAAAACACACACCCAACAACAACATCAACAACGACAGCAACACCATCCGCCAAAGAAACAAACATACAACTAAATAAGCAAACAAACACTGAAACAAGCAAGGGGGCCCGGGTAGCTCAGGTGGTAGAGCACTGGACTTGTGATCGAGAGGTCGCTAGTTCGAATCCGGGCCGGGACGGACACGGGTCAACTTTATGTGCAGACCCAGAGACGGTATCCATCTCCCACCCCCGTGTCACCACAATGGCACGTTAAAGATCTTGGTCATTCTACCATAAGTGCAGATGGCTGATACCACCTAAACACGCAAACATCAAAAGCCGTGAGGGCGTAAAAACTCGAATCGTATAAACCAATTCATGTCCAATATAGGCAATTAAGACCTGACGGACAATAAGCCCCCTAAAATTTACTGAAACAAGCAACTTTTAGCGTATCACCAACTCTTGTCCCTAATAGAAATAGTTTATGTGAGGACGTAAACTCCCCCCTTTCGTTTCGGAAACAAGCAAAAGAAAAACAAAGAAAATATATTTCTTTGAAGGACAAGTTCCCACCCTCCATTTTATATTCGATACAGATCATTGAGCATCACATTGGCCTGACTCATCATGCCACATGCCGACGGGGCTGTATACTTCATCTTGACCTATCATTAAGGCATTCAAAAGCTGACCATGTCATCATCACCTTCGTTTTCCTAAAATATTTGCAAGTCCCTCTCCACTTCCAGACATACTTTGAAAGAGATAGAGAAGCGCATCTCTAAGACAACATAATACATGACTTTGTTTCAGGCAAGGTACACATATTACAGCGGAGCCTACCCCCCCCCCCCCCCATCCCACACTCAAGTTAAGACCCCCCCCCCCTCCCTTCTTAAACTTTTTTTTTCTTCTTCGAAGTTTGTGCTCATACTCTCTGTTAATGTTCATACGCCCTCCATTCTAATACCTCATTTTCTCCGGGTTTTGGGGGTCTTACGGGGGGGGGGGGGGGGGGGGGGGGGGGGGGGGAGAGGCTCCAGCGTATACAAGGCGAACCAACAGTAATTCGTTGCTATACATATCATTTGGCTATTTATTATTTTTAAAAAGCTGTTGATATCAATTTTCACATCTAGATTTTTCGAAGTAGATAAGTTCTAAAATCACGTAGTTTTTTCTTCAACAATTATTATTAGGTGCATGGTACTCTCTAAGCCTTCAAGAAATCTATTAATCATCCGTGCCCCCCCCCTCCCCCCCCCCCCCCCCCCCCCCCCCCCCCCCCCCCCCCCCCCCCCGTTCCCGCGCCGCCCCATAAAAAACCCTCCCCCACTGAGTCATGTTCACTGTTACAGACACTGATTGAAAAGCCCATTGGACGGTTTTTATTTTCAAGCAAAGCAAAACTTTGGGGTTTGGGTAGTAAACTATTTCCATATCACATTATTGAAACAAAATGTGAGCCTTTTTTCCCTGACATCAATTAGGGTCAGTCAATTCTGTGAGAAAACGATATTGCCACGGCGTGGCGGGGTGTCAAAACGCATGAGGGGTTGTCGTTTGATGAAGCACCGTGTCCGTAGCGTCCTAATGACTTGTGCAGACTTCCTGCCGGTGCACCATCTACCTGGTACCCCCTGATAAAATCATCTTTATCTTGGTGTTAATGGCTTCATTACGAATTTGTGAGGACCATTGATATCCCGTAAATTAACTTGTGACACAAGTTCAGGAAGGATCGTGTGTGTGTGTGTGTGTGTGTGTGTGTGTGTGTGTGTGTGTGTGTGTGTGTGTGTGCGTGTTTGTGTGTGTGTCAGTGTGTGTGTGTCAGTGTGTGTGTGTCAGTGTGTGTGTGTGTGTGTCAATCAATCAATCAATCAATATGAGGCTTATATCGCGCGTATTCGGCCGTGGGTACAGTTCTAAGCGCAGGGATTTTTAATTTTTATTTTGTATGCAATTTATATCGCGCACATATTCAAGGCGCAGGGATTTATTTATGCCGTGTGAGATGGAATTTTTTTTTTTTACACAATACATCACGCATTCACATCGGCCAGCAGATCGCAGCCATTTCGGCGCATATCCTACTTTTCACGGCCTATTATTCCAAGTCACACGGGTATTTTGGTGGACATTTTTATCTATGCCTATACAATTTTGCCAGGAAAGACCCTTTTGTTAATCGTGGGATCTTTAACGTGCACACCCCAATGTAGTGTACACGAAGGGACCTCGATTTTTCGTCTCATCCGAAAGACTAGCACTTGAACCCACCACCTAGGTTAGGAAAGGGGGGAGAAAATTGCTAACGCCCTGACCCAGGGTCGAACTCGCAACCTCTCGCTTCCGAGCGCAAATGCGTTACCACTCGGCCACCCAGACCACGTGTGCGTGTGTGGAGAATCCGGCCGGCCACGTTCTGTATTCAGAGCTTACAAGCACCATATCCAAAGAGTACCTTTTCCCCCGTGAACTGTTCAAAAATAAATACAATCGGTCGACACGTTCTTCCCTTTTCTCTGTTGCCTTTTCTGATTAGACGCATATTCTCTGAAGATTTCTCACACACAAAACACCACACCCTATTGATTATCAGTGTTAGTCCCCACCACACCCAAAAAGATGATCTATACCCTGCTGCCACGGAAGGAATTCGCCAGATCGCCAGATTCTCCTATTGTCCATAATAAGCAGACAACAATTCATCACTGCCTTAATGACATACGGGGCACTCAAGGCCGCTAACCGCCGCTCCTAAACGTTTCGGTTGAAAGGTGTAGATAAGGTAATTGAGCCCCGCTGCGCAGCGGCCACTTTGCACAGTTGAAGCCAGTGTTCTAGTCCAATGCTGTGATGGCTTTGGTGCCGTGCAGTGAAAGTTCCAGTTAATGCAGTGAAGGTTCTAGTCAATGCAGTGAAGGTTCTAGTAGATACAATGACGGTTCTAGTCAATGCAGTGAAGGTTCTAGTAGATACAATGACGGTTCTAGTCAATGCAGTGAAGGTTCAAGTCAATGCAGTGAAGGTTCTATATAGTCAACGCAGAGAAGGTTCTAGTCAATGCAGTGAAGTTCTATAGTCAATGTAGTGAAGGTTCTAGTCAATGCAGTGAAGGTTCAAGTCAATGCAGTGAAGGTTCAAGTCAATGCAATGAAGGTTCTATAGTCAACGCAGAGAAGGTTCAAGTCAATGCAGTGAAGGTTCGGGATAGTCAACGCAGAGAAGGTTCTAGTCATAGCAGTGAAGGTTCTAGTCATAGCAGTGAAGGTTCTAGTCAATGTAGTGAAGGTTCTATAGTCAACGCAGAGAAGGTTCTAGTCAATGCAGTGCAGGTTCTAGTCAATGCATGCAGTGAAGGTTCTAGTCAATGCAGTGAAGGTTCTAGTCTATGCATTGAAGGTTCTATAGTCTATGCAGTGAAGGTTCTAGTCAATACAGTGAAGGTTCTATAGTCAATGCAGTGAGGTTCTAGTAGATGCAGTGAAGGTTCTAGTCAATGCAGTGAAGGTTCTAGTCTATGCAGTGAAGGTTCTAGTCAACGCAGAGAAGGTTCTAGTCAATACAGTGAAGGTTCTATAGTCAATGCAGTGAGGTTCTAGTAGATGCAGTGAAAGTTCTAGTCAATGCAGTGAAGGTTCTAGTCAATGCAGTGAAGGTTCTAGTCAATGCAGTGAAAGTTCTAGTCAATGCAGTGAATGTTCTAGTCAATGCAGTGAAGGTTCTAGTCAACGCAGAGAAGGTTCTAGTCAATGCAGTGAAGGTTCTAGTCAATG
>NC_090247.1:53355519-53368019 GCF_037325665.1 Littorina saxatilis
TTGTTTGTTTGTTTAACGCCCAGCCGACCACGAAGGGCCATATCAGGGCGGTGCTGCTTTGACATATAACGTGCGCCACACACAAGACAGAAGTCGCAGCACAGGCTTCATGTCTCACCCAGTCACATTATTCTGACACCGGACCAACCAGTAACACTAGAATGGTATTGTTTAAATCAAGATTTAACCAAAAACGAATATTCTTTCCGCGAAATATCGTGCATGGATACAACTTTAGCTTACACTCTTGCACTAAACTTATCACTCCCATCCTTATCCGATTCACTTTTCCTTTTCACCATGCACAATCTCCGAAAAAACCCATGCATCCTCCCTTCCTCTCCACCCCACCTTCTCCCATCTCAACCATGCATCATATTACTCTTTCTACCCCTTTTTTTCTCATTTGGTGAGCAAATATATTTTTCTTTTTTTCTATTACCTGAGTTACCCTACAGCTAAAGTCATATTAATCGCAAACAGGCGAAGCGGTTACTTGAAACTGTTGCCATCGTGTGTGCAACGGAAAGTCAAACGTATGCTTGGCAAAAAGGGTCAAAAATCCCATAAAATAAGGCCATACAAAATAAGGCTTTATTTTCAAAATAATGCCTTAAATCCGTTTGGTCATAAAAAAAGAGGGCGTAAAGAGATACGGGCTAATTTTGTTTAAGGCCTTAATAAAAGAAAGCCTTCTTTTTGTTGAGGCTTTTGAAAAACAACGCCTTACAAAAATTGGGCCTCAAAGAATAAGGCCTTTTGTTTCTGCCGATCAGTACGGCTCACCGTAATAACAACTCACACGTAAGGACACATATATACACAACAACAACAACAACAACTACACACATGCACGCATACACACACGCACACACTCACGAACACACGCATGCACTCATGAGTGCGCGAGCAAAAAGTAAAAATAAATAGAACACGAGACGGAAGGAAGACAACCATATCACTCTTGTGATTCAAATTCCAAAAAAAAAAAAAAAAAAAAGAAGAAATTAGCAGACTTTTGAAACGTAATAATGATGTCATCAAACAGTGCTGTAAAGAAAAAAGAATTAGAAAATCAAACAATAAAAAACAAAATCAAAATCCCACCGTAGGAAAATGACACAAGCGAATGGCCTAAAATATGTATGCATTAATTTTCATGAAAAAGTGCATGGAAGTTTAAAAAAAAATGCTTATCACGCACACACACACACACACACACACACACACACACACACACACACACACACACGCACGCACGCACACACACACACACACACACACACACACACACACACACACACACATACATTGGGAGACAAAGGTCCCCTCCTCCCTCGTTCACCTGTTTAGTCGTGTCAGACAGAGACAAAGAGACAGAGACCAACAGACAGACAGAAAGACATGCAGAGACAGAGAGACAGACACAGACACAGACAGAAAGAGAGAAAAAATAAGACAGTACACGCTATATATCTAAAAAAAAAAAAAAAAAAAAAAAAAAAAAAAAAAGGCGAGGCGGCAGACACAAGAAACTATACCCCCAAAACCAAAGGAATCTCTTCTCTTCTAAAGAGGAACGCAGAATAAAATGAAACGTCAAAGGCGTCACGAGAAACAAATTGCAATTAGCGTGTCAAAGCATTACTCACGAAATTGGAAATAAGCCCAAATTGACAGTAAGCCGAAAAAAGACTTCCCTCCTCTTAACTCATGAATCAAATGTCTTGGTGGGTGGCTTTTCTGGGCTCCGAAACGGAGAAATTCCCGTACGGCTCGAGATGTACGTTTGTGGCTTCCATATCGTGTTTAGGAGGCACAATATTTGCAGTTTATTTCACTTCTGCGCTCCGCAGCCATTTTTGTGTCAGCCGCAGAAGCTAACCACGCCCGATAAAGTCGCGAGATTGCGACGAGTTTATAAACATGGCACAAACCCCTTATCGCTAATTACGCAATCAATGCTAAATGTCGTCTGCGTCACGTCTCGCAGTTTCTCGCCCTGACGAGATCAAATCGAGATGGTTGTAGCCTGCGATATCAACGGTTGAAGGGTTAAATACTATGCTTACATCGCTTTATCTGGGGGCAAAAATGTAGTCTTCCTATAAAATTGTGGCAGAAACTGCATTCCAGCTCTTCATTTTAAAAAAGTAAAAAATGCTGAAAGAACTTCACACAGGTAATTCAGTGGTTTCTGAAGAATTTTTGATTCGGGGTTATGCATAATATACAAGGTACATGCATTTGTTAAAACAGAGGCGTGATTCTCAAGTGGCCCAACAATTAATATTAATTATTAAATGCAAGCAGTTAATAGTTTAAACAAATAAAATGGTGGTCTAGATGCATATTGTAATGGCTTAACGTTGTGTGGTCAAAAACGCTCCTTTTAAACATTTAAAGAAGAAATGAAGGAATGAAGGAATGATTCTGTGAAGGAAGGAAGGAAGGATTCTGTGAAGGAAGGAAGAATGGAAGGAAGGAAGGAAGGAAGGATTCTGTGAAGAAAGGAAGGAAGGAAGGAAGGATTCTGTAAAGGAAAGAAGGAAGGAAGGATTCTGTGAAGGAAGGAAGGATTCTGTGAAGGAAGGAAGGAAGGAAGGATTCTGTGAAGGAAGGAAGGAAGGATTATGTGAAGGAAAGAAGGAAGGATTCTGTGAAGGAAGGAAGGATTCTGTGAAGGAAGAAGGAGGGATTATGTGAAGGAAAAGGAAGGAAGGAAGGAAGGATTAACAAACACACGAACGAACGAAGGAACAAACGGGGAAGAAAAGCAAAAAAGGTTTAAAAATAAACAGACGAAGAATACAGAAAACTTTAAAAAAAACACACACACACACACACATGAGAAACAACAAAAAAATATTTAGAAGGGAAAAGAATAAAGAAGTAACAAAAATAAAAATGGCTGTATAGTTCCGTACGCTATGCACTATTAAAGTCACACGGAGCAACGCTATCCATCATAAACAGGAAACAGGCAGAGAGAGAAAAAAACTAGTTTGAAGATTGCCGGGTCGGTCGATCCAGCGTAGAAAAAACCGAGATAATTTGAAGTCAACAAGTAAAAACAATTTACTAAGCAAATAAAAATGATGATATTTTGTCTGTAAAATAAATCATACCATTTCTATATGTCATCTCTCAGAGAGTCTGCTTAAATTGTTTTACGGAATACACGTCCGTTAATTAAAAAGCTTCTCCTTCGAAAGCGGCGTATGGTTGCCTAAATGGCGGGGTAAAAACGGTCATGTACGTAAAATATCCACCTGTGCAAAAACACGAGTGTACGTGGGAGTTTCAGCCCATGAACGCAGAAGAAGAAGAAGAAATTAAAAAGCTTCAAGTTTGCTAACCTTCATGTATCAGGGTGTGTTTTATATACCTTTTCCAATGCAGGAAAAAATTATGATTTAATCATTACCTTGGTGAGTATTGTCTAAACTAAGCTATGTATGTAAAGTGTATTGTTATACTGGGACGGCATAGGGGTGTGCAAACAAGATACCAAATACACGTTGATTCTGAGGTGCAAAATACATTGGTGAAAGTAAAAAATGAGAATGAAAACCCGAAATACTAAACGAGCTAACCGGAAGACCACAAACGACAAAATAAACATTTTTTGTGTGGTTAGAATACCTTTCGTTCCAGTTATATTTGTTTACTTTATACGCACGCCCTTTCTATATGCCTTGAATGTTATAATTTCCATAACTGAAATGCAAAATAAGAAAGAAATGCAATGACGACTCTGTCTCTATATAAACTTGGCCAAAACATTATTGCAACAAATTTCAAACCCAAATTAAAGCATTAATTCCCGTGACATTTCATTAAAACTTGATATGCCAGTTAAGGCCGTTCACTTAACCTTCAGGATCACCTTTTGGATTACATATTTCTTTTACAGGAATCACTGGACCGCCGCTCAATTAAGAGTACCATCAAAATCGACCAGACAAAAACGGAAGGGCCGAATGAAAAATCGACAAAAATCACAATAGGCAAACCTTTGCAACTTTGACATACGCAAAGAAAGTCAAACCCATTCTTTACTCTGAACAGATTGTTTTGTTTTGCCACCTTGCGTATTTCGCTTGCTATGCTATATCTACCGATGCGGGTGTCGATCCCTCTCTTCCCCTCTCTCCTCTCCATCTCCACTACCTCTTTTCCTCCCCCTCTCTCCCTTCCCCCTCTCTCCCTTCCCCCTCTCTCCCTTCCCCCTCTCTCCCTTCCCCTCTCGCTCAAAAACCTTGTTCACACACGCATGCACGTACGTACCTGCAGCCCACCCCAGATGCCCTTTAAGTACCTCTGATTGTGTCACTTTCTACCGGTCAGACAAATATCCGTTGAAAGGGGCAATTTTGTAGACTTTGTCTTTTTGTTTGTTTGTTTGTTTGTTTGCTTAACGCCCAGCCGACCACGAAGGGCCATATCAGGGCGGTGCTGCTTTGACATATAACGTGCGCCACACACAAGACAGAAGTCGCAGCACAGGCTTCATGTCTCACCCAGTCACATTATTCTGACACCGGACCAACCAGTCCTAGCACTAACCCCATAATGCCAGACGCCAGGCGGAGCAGCCACTAGATTGCCAATTTTTATAAAGTCTTAGGTATGACCCGGCCGGGGTTCGAACCCACGACCTCCCGATCACGGGGCGGACGCACTTTGCTTCACTGGCTTATGGTTCTCTCTTCTTCTTCTTCTAGTCTACAGTAACGACTCTTTCAACCATGCTGAGTTGTTCCCTGTAGCGGTGCCATAAGCCCTGGGTGGTAGCGACAGGGGTAGACGATAATGTATCAGAAAAGCTCCCCAGTCGAGCACTAACTGTCTGCTTGTCGCGTACTGAAGCCCGCTTGTGTCAGCGACAACTTTTTACTGCTCCGCGGGCGCTGGCTCCTCTTTTGCTAACTCTGTTTTCTTGTGCACCTTCTGAGACATGTAATGTGCATTTTGTATTGTCATTTTTATTATTTTAAGTTTTGAAAATCTAGGATCGATTCTTACCGTTGTTAGCGCCGTATCCTGCAGACATGTCGCCCAAAGGGTTCAGTTTATCTGAGTAGTACTGCGGACTGTGAACCGTCTGAAACACAAGAAAACAAACAGGCTTACGTCAGTCATACAAAAACTTGACCCAGATGAAAAAAACAAGCGGTTACGTACGAACACCAAATAGTAAAAAAAAAAAAAAAAACCCACCAATAACAATAAAAACAAAAGTCGACACAGAAGAAGAGAAAGAAGAATATGGTAACGTCGACGACGACGACGACGACGACGACGACGACGAGGGAGAATAGAAGAGTGATGACGAAGAACCAGTACAACAAAAATAGCAGCAAACAGTAACCATCATTACCATTGCCACGACAACAACCAAAATAATAACAACAATAACACGACAGAATAACACAGCCGAACTGAGACAAAGAAAACTAAAGAAAGGAACGAAGAATGACAGACAGACAGACAGTCAGACATGCCACACATCCAGACACAGTCAGCCAGCCAGCCAGTCGGACGGACGGACGGACGGACGAACAGGCAGACAGATAGACGGACAGACAGACATACAGCCACTCCCTTGAAGTATAGATCTAAGTATCTATTTTTTATTTTTTATTATTCTCTTTATTTATATAGCGCCTTATCCGAAGTTCAAAGCGCTTTATGCCGTGTGAGATGGAATTTTTTACACAATATATCACGCATTCACATCGACCAGCAAACCTCAAGCCTGTTAGGCGAATGTTCACCTTTCGCGGCCTTTATTCCAAGTAACACGGGTATTTGATGGACATTTTTATCCATGCCTATACAATTTTGCCAGGAAAGACCCTTTTGTCAATCGTGGGATCTTTAACGTGCACACCCCAATATAGTGTACACGAAGGGACCTCGGTTTTTCGTCTCATCCGAAAGACTAGCACTTGAACCCACCATCTAGGTTAGGAAAGGGGGGAGAAAATAGCGGCCCGACCCAGGGTCGAACACGCAACCTCTCGATTCCGAGCGCAAGTGCGTTACCACTCGGCCATCAATGAATGAAAAGCAATGGCATATAACTGGATGCATTTTGACATAAACATGCAACTTGACGTAAAGAAACATCATATATACCTTGAAAAAAAGACAGAACAACAAAACAACAACCGCGTGACGTCACAAATACATAACAACACAAAGCTGACTGTTTGCAGGCAGTCATTGAAACTATACAACCTTCCGTGCCAACACACACAAAGTTGCACAAATCAGAACCAGTCCTACTCAGTTTGAAAAACAAAAACAAAACAAAAACCACCTCAAAACATTTCACACTTTTTCCCGCAGAGGCTCAAGAATTGGGCCGTGCCGGGGACCATGCAGGCTGTGGGGGAGTGTTTATTGTTTGAACACAGATAACCTTGGGGAGGTCGCGTTACGGCAACTTAACCCTCATCAGACGACTACAAACCTCTCGCGTGTCCGAGTGCATTTCTGTGTTTTCATTTTTCCCCTTGGAACAGTTTTTAAAAAAAGGTTTTTCTCAAAGAGAAAATAAAGAAGAAGGAGAAGAAGAAGAAGCTTAGCCTGTTCAAACTGCTAAAAAGAGTACACGCTTAATGTCCATCTTTTCAAGATTCCTACAGCTTTTACTCTGAATAAAAAGAAAAAGAAACAAGTCGCGTAAGGCGAAATTACTACATTTAGTCAAGCTGTGGAACTCACAGAATGAAACTGAACGTAGTCCGCCGCTAGTGCAAAAGGCAGTGAAAGTGACGAGCCTGTTTGGCGCGGTAGCGGTTGCGCTGTGCTTCATAGCACGCTTTACTGTACCTCTCTTCGTTTTCACTTTCTGAGCGTGTTTTTAATCCAAACATATCATATCTATATTTTTTTGGAATCAGGAACCAACAAGGAATAAGACAAAATAGTTTTTAAAACGATTTCGGAAATTTAAATTTAATCATAATCTTTATATTTTTAATTTTCAGAGCTTGGTTTTAATCCGAATATAACATATTTATATTTTTTTGGAATCAGAACATGATAAAGAATAAAATAAAAGTAATTTTGGATCGTTTTATAAAAAAATAATTTTAATTACAATTTTCAGATTTTTAATGACCAAAGTCATTAATTATTTTTTAAGCCTCCATGCTGAAATGCAATACCGAAGTCCGGCCTTTGTCGAAGATTGCTTGGCCAAAATTTCAATCAATTTGATTAAAAATTGGCGGTGTGACAGTGCCGCCTCAACTTTTACAAAAAGCCGGATATGACGTAATAAAAGACATTTATCGAAAAAATGAAAACAATTCTGGGGATATCATACCCAGGAACTCTTATGTAAAATTTCATAAAGATCAGTCCAGTAGTTTACTCTGAATCGCTCTACACACACACACGCACAGACAGACAGACACACACACACACACATACACCACGACCCTCGTCTCGATTCCCCCCTCTACGTTAAAACATTTAGTCAAAACTTGACTAAATGTAAAAAGGAAGATTACGGAAAGTTTAATTAAAACCAGAACGAAACATTCTACAGAACATCGCTCTAATGATCTTTAAAGCGAGCTAATAAGATATAACAATGCACATCACACAAATCAGAATGAAGCGTAATCACATATCACTTCGCCTTGGATTTTTAATGAAAACATATTTTATTTTGATCAAGATAATAATGATCAAAAGACAATTGGGTGAGGATGGAGAAGAATGAAAAGAAAAAGGTATATCTGCAATTTTTCAATCGTTTTATCCTATGAAAAAAGGAAAGAAAAACAAAGAAAAATTCTGAGGCTGTCTAAAAATAAAAAGTACAAACGACGCCCAGCAGAGACATGGGAGAGAGAAAATCCAAGAACGCGAGAGACAGAAAAAGGGCGATATAAGAAAAAGAACTAAAGAGGGAAAGGGGAAGAGAAGAAAAAGAAAGAGAAGAAAAAGGAAGAAAAGGAAAATGAAGAGAAGAAAAAGAATTAATGAGAGAGAAGATGCAGCCGTCGCGATATAACCTTCGTGGTTGAAAACGACGTTAAACACCAAATAAAGAAAGAAAGAAAGAAAGAAAGAAAGAAGATGCAGTGAAGAAAAAGGAAGAGAGAGAGATATATATGGGGCATAGGAGAAAGAAAACGAGAAGAAAAAGGAAGAGAGAGAGAGAGAGAGAGAGAGAGAGAGAGAGAGAGAGAGAGAGAGAGAGAGAGAGAGAGAGAGAGAGAGAGAGAGAGAGAGAGAGATATGGGGCATAGGAGAAAGAAAACGAGAAGAAAAAGGAAGAGAGAGAGAGAGAGATATATATGGGGCATAAGAAAAAGAAGACGAGAAGAAAAAGGAAGAGCAGGAAGAGGAAGAGAGAGATATATGGGGCATAAGAAAAAGAAGACGAGAAGAAAAAGGAAGAGCAGGAAGAGGAAGAATACGCACACGAAGACGGCAAAGAGGCACAGAAGAAACAAGGGAGGGAAAAATAAAAGACAGAATAAGCAAAGAGAGAAGAGTAAAAGAATAACAAAACTTGAGAAAATGTAAAAAGGAAGAGAAGGAGAAAAAAGAAGTCGAAAGAAATGCATGAAAGGAATAGAAGAACTATGTGCAAAAAAAAAAAAAAATGCACACTTGCCAAAAGAACTCAGGCGAACGCAGAGGAAGTGTTCTGACAAAAGAGGGCCAATGAGTGTCGCCGGTTTGACCCAGTCATGACATTAAATTAACATACCTCTTTAAAAACCCTCTTCTGTCGAACCGACGCTTGAATATAGTTCGTAAAAATCTTGCTGACTGATCGTGTGTTCCTGGCGCTTTTTCATTGCGGAAATGGTGTTCAGCCGGTGTAATTTTGTTCCGTTATCAGCACACACGCACGTATATATACAATCGCACGAACATGCACACATACACACACACACACACACACGCGCGCGCGCGCGCGCACACACGCGCGCGCACACACGCGCACTGGCGCGCACACACGCACACACACACACACACACACGCGCGCACACACGCGCGCGCGCGCACACACGCGCGCACACACACACACACACACACACACGATCTCTCACTCTCTTTTTCTCTCTCTTTTTGCTCTCTCTGTCTTCCATTCACCATCTCCGTCTCTTTCTGTCTCTCTTTCTTTCTCCTTCATTTACTTTCGCGTTGTTCCTGACAGAGAGACTTCATGCAAAGTAGTACAATAATTATTATTTCGAAAGCGCAAAAACACACCCAAAAAACGACAACAATCTTTGTTTAATATACCTACCAAATCGTTTCTTCCTCCCCCCCCCCCCCCACCCCTCCCTCTGCCCTTTTCTCATCCCCTCACTGTACTCTCTCTTTCTCTTTTCTTTCTACCCCTCAAATCTACTATCAATTAACCAGATTAATTAACTCATTTTTGCCACAAGCAACATTAGTTATTGCTAACATTTAACCAACTAAAGCTTAATCATTTCTAAAAACACACACCAATCTTTGGCAGAATTCCCCCGCCCTCACCCCCCCCCCCCCCTTCTCTCCACCCCAGTCCTCCTTCTATTTTTTCCAACCCCTCTCATGCTTACAATTAATTAACCATAATTATCAAATCATTATTACCACAAGTAACATGACTCATCGCTAACACAACCAATAAAAACTTCATCATTTCTCATAAAAGTCAGCCATTTTCTTTCAGAAAACACCTCGCCCCAGCCCGAACCCTACACCCCTCGCCCAAATCGACAACCCTCCCCTCCAAACAAAACCCCCCCCAAAAAACAAAAAAAAAACCCACCCACCCACATACCTGTTCCCCACCCCACCCCACCCCACCCCACCCCCGCCACTCCTCTGCGATAATCATTTTGCTCGCTTTCCTCCCAGCAAATTAATAAAGCAAGCCAAGAGCAATTTGAACATGGGCAGGACTGAACGTCGCTTATTTACCCTGACACGAGAAGAGAGGCGCGCGGTGAGAGCGTCCGAACCTCTTGACGGAACTCTGCGGGAATCTTCTTGCTCACATCTGGAAGTTCAATATCGCTAGTCTTTGGAGGTTCACATGAAGAGAGAGAGAGAGAGAGAGAGAGAGAGAGAGAGAGAGAGAGAGAGAGGGGGGGGGGGGTTGTGTGTGGGAGGGAGAGGGGTTGGGAGAGAAAGAGAGAGTAGTTGGGAAGGGGAGGGGGAGAGCGAGAGACGGAGAAAGCGAGGGAGAGTATACTATAGTTGGGGAGGAGGGAGGGGGGAAGAGAGACGGAGAGAGAGGGGGTGGTGCGTGGGAGAGAGAGTAGTTGGTAGAAGGAGGGAGGGGGAGAGACAGAGAGACAAAGAGAGAGGGAGGAAGACGTAGGGGGAAGGTGGAGGGCGGAGAGAGGAACTTAGAGAGAGAGAGGGAGGGGGGGGGCAGTCTATTTGCGATATAAGAAGACTTCTTCTTCTTTTTGGCGTTCGCAGAGGTTACACGATCAGTCCAGCACTGGTGATAAACTTTGGAGACTTCATATTAATGTATTATTTATGTATTTCATTCATTATTATTCATGTTTTCAGCTTTTTATCTATTGACCTTTTTTCATTTCAAAGCTGTCCTACAATTATTCATCTTTTGGGAAAAAGTGCTCCATAAACCTATAGTTGCATGTATTTAAAAAATACTCTTTGACCGCAGTTGTAGTGAATTGCACAGGGAAAAGTCCCATTTCTCTCCGATGACAGACGCAAAGATGGCATCATCCGCCCTCTATAATGGTCGTTGTAATCTTGCCCAGATTGCATAGTGCTGAGTATTCTAAGACCGGTTTTCTCGTTTTAAACACACATGGTGATCGCGGTTTCTGCGTTCCGCTTGAAACTTTCTGAAGCTTTGTTGTCCCCAAAAGTCACTAAATCTTGCACACACACAAATTCAGTACTTTAAGCAGAAACTCCTCCATTCCTAAATATAAAGGAGTTTAGTATCTTTTTGGATCTATCGACAATGTGGACCCGTCATCCATTGCCATCTACTGATGAGGAAAACCGGCACGGTTGGCTTAGTGGTAAGGCGTCCGCCCCGTGATCGGGAGGTCGTGGGTTCGAACCCCGGCCGGTTCATACCTAAGACTTTAAAATTGGCAATCTAGTGGCTGCTCCGCCTGGCGTCTGGCATTATGGGGTTAGTGCTAGGACTGGTTGGTCCGGTGTCAGAATAATGTGACTGGGCGATACATGAAGCCTGTGCTGCGACTTCTGTCTTGTGTGTGGCGCACGTTAAATGTCAAAGAAGCACCGCCCTGATATGGCCCTTCGTGGTCGGCTTGGCGTTAAGCAAACAAACAAACAAACAAACTGATGAGGAAAGCCAACAACAACAAGCTAACGATTTACGATTCTTCATTTCCCAGCAGTAATCACCGTAGTAATTTGTGTAGTTTGTAGTACCTTCATGACCTTGCGGTTCATGATTCATCATCAGTTTATACCAAGACATTCCCTCCGCATACGAGTGTGTAAGCAAGCGGTCGTAGTCCCTGATGCGCCAACAGTTCCTGCATGATTCTTCACGTACGTCGTATATATGCTTGTAGGAAGCGCTTTCTGCTCTCTTTGAGTTCTTTATGAGCAATAAGCAGTATTTAACTGGTTCTCGACCTCACATTTCACGATTCTTCATTTCACAGAAGTTTGTTTGTTCGTTCATGGGCTGAAACTCCCACGGCTTTTACGTGTATGACCGTTTTTACCCCGCCATTTAGGCAGCCATACGCCGCTTTCGGAGGAAGCATGCTGGGTATTTTCGTGTTTCTATTACCCACCGAACTCTGACATGGATTACAGGATCTTTTTCGTGCGCACTTGGTCTTGTGCTTGCGTGTACACACGGGGGGTGTTCGGACACCGAGGAGAGTCTGCACACAAAGTTGACTCTGAGAAATAAATCTCTCGCCGAACGTGGGGACGAACTCACGCTGACAGCGGCCAGCTGGATACAAATCCAGCGCGCTACCGACTGAGCTACATCCCCGCCCCTCATTTTACAGAAGTAATCACCGTCCAACCATGGTCTCGTATGCAATACTCTATCAGTCCATATACTCACAATTCATGATTCTTCATTTCACAGACGAATTCAGTTCATCGTACGCCGTTACGCATGCATGCACTACCCCGTGAGTTCATAATTATGTTCTAAATTTAGAATTCTTTATTTCTCATACGCTTTCACCGTACGCCTGTGTGAATGTATGCAATGCCCCGTGAGTTCATAATTATGTTCACAATTCAGAATTCTTCAATTCTCAGAAGCATTCACCTATGCGCATACATGCAAATCTCCATAAGTTCACAATTATGTTCACAATTCAGAACTCTTCATTTCTGAGAAGCATTCACCGTAAACCTATGCGCATGCATGCACATCTCCATAAGTTCACAATTCAGGATTCTTAATTTCTCATAAGCATTCCTGGTATACGTGTCTGTGGGTGCATGTTTGCGGAGTACGCTGCAGTGAG
>NC_090247.1:53373019-53383019 GCF_037325665.1 Littorina saxatilis
TAAAAATTCATCGAGGGTCGAGCGCAATTTTTTTTTCTATAATGACGATTGTCTCGGTGACTTTGGCATCATAAGCAGTGGAAAAACAGGTCCCTGCCAGACTTGCTTGACATGACCTCATTTACATGATATACACACGTGTGATTTGAACGATTATTATCTCACGGGTGTCTCTCTCACGTATGTAGGATAAACGAATATTTTACGTAGATTAGAGCAGATGAAGGTAGGTTCTGGAGCTGCATGATATTGTCCTCTTCCAGGTTAGATGAACGGGCATTGTTTTCTTCAACTACTTTTAAAAATGTTATTTGAGGATGTGAGTTTCTGATAATAATCTAAGCAAAACACTTTCGAGTCTCTAGTATAGCCAGTTATAAGAAATAAGACAAAAAACTTTATTTTGTTTTCTCCGAAAGTTACTTGCGTTTACCTCAACAATAACTGTACTTCTTGTAATTCTATCTTATGAACCAGGATCGCTAGGTGGACTTAGCCAAAGACAACAACAACAACAAACAACAACAACAACAACAACAACAACAACAACAATAACAACAACAACAACAACAACAACAACAACAACAACAACAACAACAACAACAACAACAACAACAACAACAACAACAACTGGATCTTGGTACATACATTTGACGAGCGATCTACACTTCAGACCACCAGAACAAAGTTCATGAACACGATACATATATATGTATATATCTAAGGATACATAATATAATACAGTACACAATAAACCGAACGTGAATGCTTCAGAATAATACCATATAAAAACCCAGAAAAGTACTGTACCACAAATCTGTTCCGAAAACGTTACCGACAGAAATCAAATGTTTTGCCGAATTATTTCAATATCGTCTGAACCCCTTTAGAAAATATACTCAGTGAGTCTCCTTTCTTCAAGTGGGCCGCGCGAAAAAGGCTCAAGCGCTCTGAGTACAGTAAACGGTTGTACTTGGAGAGAACCCGCTTGTGTTTCAACTTCATCTCGAGTCGTCGCACTGAGGTCCCTCCTTGCTGCCTCCTAACTGGAAGTCACGCTCAATTGAAAACAATTGCCTGCCGCCATTGAGGCAATTTGCGAGAGGAAGGGAGCTGAGATGGACGTCGTGATTATGTCGCGTGGGAAAAATGAGTTGTGAGCTGACATTCCTCCTCCTCCTTCTCCTCCTCCTCCTCCTTCCGCGGAGCAAAGAGTCCTGCGTACTTCGTCCTTTTTGCCAGCGACTGACTAACTTCTATCCCTCGGTACGCCGCAGAAAACTATGTGGCAAGAGAGGTTGAGGTATTCCTATGAGGGCGTAAATTTTTGGAGTTGCAAAACTCGCCGAGTTCGTTTTATCTTAACTGTTTTGTCTAAAACCATTTAGCTTTCGTCTGTGAGCAGTTTGAAGAGTTAAGAGGGGTTGAAATGCAACTTGAAATACAGAATGTTGCGGCCCAAGACCAAAGCAAAGACAGACGAAAAGGGAAGAGGAGGCGGGGGAGAGGAATAGAGAAGAGGAATAAAAAAAGAGGAGGATAAGAAGAAACAAATTACAGAAAGAATCGTTGAAGGAATTAGGAAAGAATGAAAGAAGGGAACGGTGAGTTAGGGGACTATAAGAATATTGCTTTAGCAAAAGAATGAAAGAAAGAAAGGGAAAAAGCAACACAGACAAACAAGAAAAAAAGAGCACATAAAGAAAGACACGGAGAAAGGTAGGCAGACTAACGAAGAGAACAAACATAGTCAAATCAATTAGCTTACACATACTGGTTTTGGCAGTTGACATCCATGGGAAGAGAAGCTGAGTTATATCGCATTTCTCTCTTATTTCTCTCTTCCTTTCTATTTCTCAGATCAAAGATACCCAATACCCGATGATCAAAAACCAAACGAGGCAGCGTAGCAAAAACAGACTTCCAACGACATGTGGTCACGTAACTAAACCGCTCAGTAGAGAGAAGACAGATCAAATTACTCGGAGACGGACCTATAGTTGTCCAGCGTGTCGACATTACAGGAGAGGGAAAAATATGGCTGTGTTGACGAGTGCAAGAGAGCGTGGAATTCTGCGTCCATCAAAGGGCGACCAAGGAAACCAACTCTGGACGTGCGGCGTGGGAACGACGGCCGGAGTGGCTTCCCTCTGGAGTGACCGTGACCGTGACCTTGACAGAACTTCTCTGAGAACGGACGTCAAGGTTATGGCTTAAATCTGTGTGTGCATTTTTGTTGCGTGTAAAGTGCTGCAGTACTTGCCTTTTCTGCGACTTTTCTCTCTTTCTCAGATAGAAAATCTCACAACAAATGCACAGGAAGACAAACACTGAGACAGACAGACAGACAGACAGACAGACTGACAGACAGGTATTCCTCCCTTCTTCAGCTCTCGTTCCTTCCCCTCGTTCTCCCTATACTCTCCACCAAAGCTTCCCATAATATGCCAGTCATACACTCAAACCCCAAGGGATACCCGCGGGTGCCACACTATATCAACCGTGAAAGATTACCCCCACAG
Organism: Littorina saxatilis; assembly: GCF_037325665.1. Lineage (NCBI taxonomy): Eukaryota > Metazoa > Mollusca > Gastropoda > Littorinimorpha > Littorinidae > Littorina > Littorina saxatilis. The sequence continues at coordinate 53,375,542 of NC_090247.1, forward strand.
TACCCAGTGAACTGGCTCAATGCAAGGGTCCAGCTCGCCGCGTTTGACGCACAGTATGTTTCTCTCTCTCTTATCATTCTCATCCATGGTCACAAACTCACAGCTCATACACAGAAAGAAAGAAAGAAAGACACACACACACACAGACGCGGGACGGACGGACGGACAAACAGACAGACAGAAAAATAGACAAACAGACATCCTGCCAACTAGAAAAAAAGATTCTCCTTTCACCTTACCCTGTTCTTCTTTCCACTCGTTTAGATACCCTGCCCACGTCCTCTCCCCTCCTCAGTATTTTAAGATGTTCAGTACCATAGTAGGAGTTTTGCTCCATGCAAATATCATTATCATTATTCATTATCATAACTCATATATCCCACCGCTGTTTTTGATGTTGTTGCTTTTAGATATGTATTTTGTTTTTGTGTGTTTTTCTTCCTTCCTTTCACCTTCTACAGGTCCCCGTATCATCCGCCAACTCAGATATTATTTTGCTCTTTAAGAGCACGTGTATATATATATATATAAGCTTTTCTTGTTGTGCTCCATTTGTTAAATTGATTGTATGCGACATTGTTATCTGTCATTTTCTGAAACAATTGTTTTAAACCAAACCCCACCTAAAGGGCGACCCATTTCTACCCATAGTCATGATCAGACTGCACCCACTGAACTAGCTCACCGCAAGGGCCGAGTTGTGTGCGTTTGAGGCCCAACAAGGGGTGACAGGGCCCGAGATGGGCTCTTGTGATACAAAAGCACGTGCAGCATGCACGAAAAGTGCCCTAGATAAGCTTGGCTGCGAGTGGGGGGTTAAACGCAGTGATAAGGTCAAGCTTCTTTTCCGATATTTACTGTGCAGGTAAAGATTGAAAATGTCCACCGTAAAATATGTGAAAGAGAGAAGAAAAAAACAACAGATTTCGTTATTTTTTCAACTTAGGACATTTAGGGAATGTGATCTTCTTCTTCTTCTTCTGCGTTCGTGGGCTGAAATTCCCACGTACACTACGTGTGTTTTTTGCACGAGTGGAATTTTACGTGTATGATCGTTTTTACCCCGCCATTTAGGCAGCCATACGCCGCTTTCGGGGGAAGCATGCTGGGTATTTTTGTGTTTCTATAACCCACCGAACTCTGACATGGATTACAGGATCTTTTTCGTGCGCACTTGGTCTTGTGCTTGCGTGTACACACGGGGGTGTTCGGACACCGAGGAGAGTCTGCACACAAAGTTGACTCTGAGAAATAAATCTCTCGCCGAACGTGGGGACGAACTCACGCTGACAGCGGCCAACTGGATACAAATCCAGCGCGCAACCGACTGAGCTATATCCCCGCCCAGGGAATGTGATCAAAAACAATTGTTGAATTGAGATGAAAGAAACAAAGTAAGACAGAAAGAAAGCCAGTTCACCAATATAACTACTTGTTCCTATTATGATTCTGACCTTTCTTTTATTGTCTTTGTCTTTATGTTCCAACACATCAATTCCATCCTGACAATGTACACATTTTATTTGCCTTCACTTTCATTTTACACAATAAAATATTCGTCGGATAAATATTTTACAAAATGTTCCATTGCAGGCCACGTAAGCGAACTTCATTACTGGCACTGGCTGCTAAACTCAAATTCTTTTCATGAATTTCATATCCAAACTTTCTTCTCCAAAATCCCCCAGAACATGGTGGGCTGTATTTTTTCTCTGCCAGAACTTTTCGAATTTCTTTACTTTCTTTCCAAAAAAAGGTCGGAACTGATCAATTAACATCGCTTATATTTACAGGTACGTAATCGATGTTTGAGAGGAGTTATGGAGACAAAATATGTTTACGAAAACAAAACATACAATCGAATCGAAATAGACCAGGGCATTATCAAAATTATCATATTATTGAATCCTTCGGCAAAAAAAAAACAACACAAAAAACCACACAAGTAAAAACAAACAAACTGGCATAGAAACTGAACTCTTTGCAAATTGGAAAGCTTGTTATCGTATCCTGAGAGATAAAAAAAAAACAACAACGAAACACGATATTGACCTTGATTATAAAAGCCCCAAACTAGCAAGCATCAGTTCATTGAATAATTCCGCATTTAACAGATCCACAGTGCAACTCTTGCTAAGATTTGCTTAAGTTCTGTCTTTTTATTTACGTATATATAATATATGTATATGTCGTGCCGAATTCACAGAATTGCCAATTCGCGGAAACGGTAAAACGCTGCCCATTACGCGAAATCGGCAGTGTTTTGCCGAAAACGCGTAAAAGGCTTCTAAAATTTGCGCATTTTGCGAAAACGGCAAATAATTAACCAGCCAACCCTCTCCCCCCTCCTTAAAAGACAACAACAACATAAAAACACACCCCAAAAAACAACCACACAAAATCTTTCACTCAACACCTCATCCTCATTCACTCAAAATCCCATTCTGAACAACATCAACCAAAAAACTCACCATGTAGTCGGAGCCGCCGCTGGAAGAGTTGCCGTCCGTGGCGGGGCACACTGTTCCGTCGTCGGCACGTGTCACCCGTGATCCGTGCAGCAGCTCCTCCAGACTCTCGATGTACTCGATGGCGTTGCGCAGGATCTCCACCTTGGGCAGGCGCTGGTTGGGGTTGGGGCAAGTCCTCCTCTTCAGCGACTCGAAGGCCTCGTTGACCCTCTTCAGGCGCCGCCTCTCCCGCATGGTGGCCGCTTTCCGCCTGTCCACGGCCAAGGTCTTCTTCTTGCACGCCTTGCACGCCCACAGGAGACAGCGTCTGTTAGGCCCGTGGTAGCCCGGGGCTAGGACATGGGCGACGTGCTCGTCGTCGTCATCGTCATCGTCGTCGTCCGAGGCGAGGGACCCCATGTCCTTGTCGTCGTAGTCGTCGCTGTGGTCGTCGCCTGAGCCTGAGCCTGAGCCTAAGCCTGAGCCTGACCTTCTTCCTGCCCCAGAGTCTCCTGCTCTTCTTCCTCCTCCGCCGACGTTGTTGCTGCCTCCCCCGAATAGCGTGCGATGACCTCCTGGTGGAGAGCAGGGCTTGGCGGCAGGAGATGTCGTCCTCCCTTCAGACAACACTTTGTCCGAGCCCGGTGCTGCCGCTGAAGGTGGTGTTCTGTGACTGCTGGTACTGTTGTTGTTGTTGGTGGTGGTGTTGGTGTGAGGGCCGTTTGGCTTGTGGTTGACGTTGTTGTTGCTGTCCTCGTCCCGAGAGTGCCCTGATCCTCTGTCATCCTTTATCGGCGACAGAAAATGTTTGTCTTTTTCGGCGTTGGAGGCAGAGGACGACGAAGACGGCGGCACACCCCCACCGCGGGACGCCCTGAAATCCAGCGAAGCGGGATGCTGCTCGGGGAAGTAGGGCTGCGAACTGAACGGGTTGCCCGTGTACCCGTACATATCCCCGTACTGTCGCGGCAACCCACGAGGGTACGTCGCTGCCGGGTGGGGCCCGAAAATGTCCTGTGGGGTCGGGTGCGAGTAGGAAATATCCATGAGACTTCTCGGGTCCCCAAAGTCGCCGCTGTTGTAAGGGGCGCCGCCTACGCCGTTGAGGGAAGCCCCGCCGGCGCCGGCCCCACCGCCGAAGACGGATGCGTTGTGGTCGTAGCGACAGCTGCGGTAATCTGTCATCATCATCATTGTGCTGGTTGTTGCTGTTGCTGCTGGTGTTGCCGCTGCAGAGGTCGATGTGGGTGGCTAAACCGCTTAGAAGGGTTGGAGGGCGAAACGACGATTTTTATTGTCGCAACTCGTTAGTCCTAGCTGAAACGGAAATCAGAGACAATTTGAAGCGACGATATAGCAGTGCTGTTTCTGTGCTCGCTTTTATATTGGTATTTGGACAGTGACTTATTAGCAAATGTTTTGATTTACCCAAAATTAGATACACTTCGGCTCAGTGGAAATAGTTTTCAATGTTGTCTTGTTACTCAAAATGACGTAATATCAAAGAATAACTGCCATTGTCTCGCCTGGATAAAGTTTCTGTTCTTTTGGTTTTGGTCAGAGGCACTAAAATAATTGTAAAATTTCTACATTTATCTGAAACTAATTTTTTGTGTGAAGATTCGGATGATAGAAAAGGACAAATCTGCGAGCAAACAACTATTTCAGATTACAGAAAAGTGAAGAAATAAAAAGAAACAGACAGAAATTAAGAATTCGTTTAGCCAATCTTTCATTTCACATTGTTGACTCAAGGCGGGCAACGTGGAGGTGCATGAGATATTTTGGAAAATGAACAGATACAAACTGTATATATGATGAATCGAGTCTGTTCTTTATTGTAAATCGTATTCTTACTATTCTACGAACAATTCAAACTAAATCAATCTTTGCAAAGATTGCATGAGCGTTTACTTCTTTTAAAATACCGACTAATTATATCATCAATTTAGAAGACACACATGTTTGTTTCACAAACCTCTCCGTCTTGACCAATCTTTGCGATCTGATTTTGAAATATGTTTGAAAGCGTCAGATCCATTTAAACAAAGTTAGAAGCAGAAGAAAGAAAAAAACAGAACACGAAGAAAAGAATTAAAAGAACAGAAACAAGAACAAAACCTTCTTTTTTTTTAAAGTAGCTACAGCGCTCCCAATAAGAACATATTTAACTTTTTGTTATATTTCATATTGATGTTCATCACTGTCACAAGCTCGCATGCACATCTTTGCACCCGTCAATATCGCAAAGCATTTCGTACTAAAGGCTTTCGTATTTTAACTAAACACCTCCACCAATCTTTTAACAGAGGGCTTCTTTGCCTCCCTTATTGAGGAAAACTTTCTACATATATTAAATTTACATAAACTAGTCAAATTGTCTGCAAAATAAGGTGTCTTTATTTATCATTATTGTTTAATAATTTAATGGCATAGTTATTTCTGCATGTGCATTATTTTCGGTTTTGTTTTACAGCAGAGGCGTGTAGGACAAGATTTAAGCCGCGAAAAAAGAATGGGGACCGTAACGTATAATGAAATTGCAAAAAGACACGCACACCTTAAAAAGAAAAGAAAAAAAATCTGCCTGCACGCAGTTCAAAGTTCAAAGTTTACACAACTAATTACCTTTTAGCAGTGAAATCTCATAACACAAAAAAGGCGATTCAGGCCAATTCAAAAAGAAACTTGAAAAATTAAATGATTTATTGCATACGGGTTTGAAGTGCATCGCCACACTTCAAACCTGCATGCACCGTTTCCGGTAAGTATTTTTTCATGCGGGAAGGAAATTTGATTTTCATTTATTTGTTCTTGGTTTAAACAATGTTTTATTTCTGTTTTACATATTCATAAAATTAACATTATGATACAGTAAAAACGACAAGCCTATGGCGTATGCAGTGGTGTCTATAACACAAACTTACAATCATCATGGCAGACAGTAAGGTTATTACTTAATACGCAAAAACATTCAATCAGTATAAAAAAATACCATCGGCAATTTAGAAGGAAAAAAAATCCAACAAAGTTAATAAAAAAAAACACACAGAAAAACACACACTCAAGAACAAACAACTTTTTTTTTTACCAGAAGACTAGTTAAATTAATCAGAGCAAGACAACCAAACTTAGGGAAAAATATCCAGATTGTTAGAGAGAGATGTAGAGATTCTCCTTATGGAGGTAGTGTATAATTATCATATTGACAAGGGAAGGCTTTAGTTTATCACATGTAGTATGCTAACATGAAACCAACGGGGAACATTTGATCAAGAGTTAAAAACTGTAAAGATATGACAGAATTCTTATAATCTTAATTGAGTAATCACTTTATAGGCGTGTCTGTTGCATACTCGTGTACGGTAACTATAGGTCAGTTTGTTCTCTAAAAAAGTATCATTAATAGTCGATACAGTTTCTAATAATTGGTAACAGGTCATTTGAAAATCATTTTAGATATACATTAAAAAAACATTAAAAATTACCTTTATTCTTGCAGAAGTTTGTTTACCTCGTCAAGAAAGGTCATGCTCACCATTGAACGCCATTTCAGTTGGAACTCACCAGACCGTCATCTTCTCCGGTAAATGAAGTTTGTAGTAAACAGTGTATTGAAACATGTAAAATCCTCGGCGAACAGAATGCAGCCGTCAGTCAAAATCTTCTTGAGACACAATGTTTAAGTGGTGTTTTTAAAATTAAAATATACTTAAACTTCACACGCACCCTTTCAGCAGTGGTGGCTGCTGTTAAAATCTATTGCGTGTGACACGATACAAAACTACAGATCCTTGAAAAGAACTCAAAACTGCTCCATCTACTGAACTTGTTGCACACAGCAACCAGTAGCAGCGGGCAAAATAACTCCCGAGTCAGTCCATCTTGTCTTCAAGTTCAAAGTCTTTGATGTCGTCACTGGCAATGACGCGTCTCTAAAAGCACCGCCAACGCACAGTTTCACAGTCTGGTCTCGGAATCCCAACGGGACACTCCAAACCCAAGCCCTGGCTAAACCTAACCCGCTGCAGTCTTTGATCCCAAGCTGCACGCTTTTCTTTCAGTGACAGGACTTTGCGACCGATCCGACCTACCACTGTGACTCTCCAAGCCCGTTTGTGGAAGCAGCTTTGCGGCACTGAACCGTTTGTCTGGCACTGGCGTTTGCTATCACTAACGTGGCGCAGAGTCTCGGTACTTTGAGTCCATGTTGCGCCAGCTCACCCTCCTCAGGTGTTGCAAGAGCCCCTGCCGTTTGATGAAGCAAATGAGGTTCCAAGTGCTAGCTTTGCTCTTCTTCTCCACTTACCCCCCCCCCCCCCCCCCCGCCCTTACCCTCCAAACCTCCGCGCCGTTGCTCTCCAAGACTCGTGTCAGTCTCGGCTAACCATAGCCACGCCCCCTGTGCCAGACCCGTCAGCCAATCACAACGCGGATTAGAGCCTTTTGCTCAGCGGCTAGACTCAGCTTCCGCTGCGGGGGAGGGGTTGTCGGTTGAGCATCAAAACAAGCAAAACCACGAGGGGATTGTTGATGAAGAGAGAGAGAGAGAGAGAGAGAGAGAGAGAGAGAGAGAGAGAGAGAGAGAGAGAGAGAGAGAGAGAGAGAGAGACTCAGAGAGAGAGAGAGTGAGAGAGCCGGAGTCGGAGAGCGAGAGGGAGAGAGAGAGAGAGAGAGAGACTCAGAGAGAGAGAGAGAGAGAGAGAGAGAGAGAGAGAGAGAGAGAGAGAGAGAGAGAGAGAGAGAGAGAGAGATGAACATCGCCACATACCGTTTTTCGACTCACCACGGCAGTTTCGATGGTTCTCGAGTGGGGGGGTTTCCGTCATGCAAGCGATACGACGCTGCGGGCTCCTCACTCAATCGACAGAAGCAAATTCAAGTTCCCTCCTGGAGATTTGCAGAAATTTCTCCCCGAATTACGTCGCCAGGTTTTCATTAACTACTTCAGCATCCAGTTTCCCTCACAACCGCCGAACCCGTCCCGGTTTCTCGGTGGCTGGTTTTTAAAATGCCAGTGATCCGCTG
>NC_090247.1:53385519-53388019 GCF_037325665.1 Littorina saxatilis
CAATACCGAAGTCCGGGCTTCGTCGAAGATTACTTGACCAAAATTTGAACCAATTTGGTTGAAAAATGAGGGCGTGACAGTGCCGCCTCAACTTTCACGAAAAGCCGGATATGACGTCATCAAAGACATTTATCAAAAAAATGAAAAAAAAACGTTCGGGGATTTCATACCCAGAAACTCTCATGTCAAATTTCATAAAGATCGGTCCAGTAGTTTAGTCTGAATCGCTCTACACACACACACACACACACACACGCACAGACAGACAGACAGACACACATACACCACGACCCTCGTTTCGATTCCCCCTCGATGTTAAAATATTTAGTCAAAACTTGACTAAATATAAAAAGACCTACAACATTCCTCAGTTAGAAAAGAAATCATTGCTTAACCTCAAATGTAGCCACGGAGATGCAACTGAACTAAACTAGTTTATATTTGTGATACATCACCCCGCGAACGCCTCTATCTCTTTAATAAATACAACAAACACACACAAACATTATATAAGGAGAGGAAAAAATCTCCCAACTAAAAAAAAAGGTAAACGTGAAGTGTACATCTCCACAGGGAGAAGATTAGAGGTGTTGGTCTGGATATAATTAATTCCAGCTCTGGCCCTCTTAAAAACGGTAATCACTGAAACAGACTTGTGAAGAAGCCATCGTGTCTTTGAAGCCGTGATGTAGCGTCAACCTCGCTTGTAGACTGCCGCGCACTTCATCGGGAGAACATTAGAGGGGGGGGGTTGAGTGGCTGAGGGTGGGGGGGGGGGGGGGGTTGGTAGGGGATAGAGGTGAGAGTAGCAATTTATGGAGAATACAGGAGAAGGAGAAAGAATGAAAGAAGAGTGAGAGAGAGTCAGAAAGAAAGATACAGACACAGGCGGACGGATGGAAAGACAGACGAACATGGGCAAACAGACAGACAGACAGATAGACAGACAGACAGACAGACAGACAGACAGACAGATAGAAATACAGACAGACTGAACGACAGACAGAACGACAGACAGAAAGACAGACAGAGACAGAGAGAGAAAAAAGAGAGACAGAGAGAGAAAGAGAAAGAAAGAAAGAGCTTGAGAGAGAGAGAAAGAGAGAGACTGACAGACAGACAAACAGACGAACAGACAGACAGACAGACAGTCTGAGCGACTGAAGTTAATTAGAAAAAGAATCGTAGGTATTTTTGATTGTGTTTATTTTTTATAAATCAAGAGGAGGCAGGCAGACGGAGAGACATAGAGGAATACAGACAGACTGACAGACAGACTGACAGACAGACTGACAGACAGACTGACAGACAGACTGACAGACAGACAGACAGACAGACAGACAGACAGACAGACTGACAGACAGAAAGACAGACAGACAGACAGACAGACAGACAGACAGACAGACAGACAGACAAAGGAGAAGAGAGAATACTGAATAGAAGGAGATAGAACGCAGAAAGTGACATAGAAAGGACGAACCTTAAATGGACAAAGGAAAAGAAAGATAGAAAACAGAGAGAGAAAAGAAAAACAACCATGTGGGACAAAAAACAAAGAAGGGAGGTACGTGTCCTCAGATATTCCAACATATCACAGCTAAATATCCGCCCACATCCACAGGACAACTCTTAAAGCTCTTTGATCCTGTGTCTACAGCAAATCTCCCCCCCCCCCCCCCACACACACAAATAAATAAATGCCACCTCCACCCCCCTCGCTAGCTGCTACCTCCTCCTCCCATCAAACCCGTACCCCCCCTCTCATCCCCTCAGTTATCGTATTTGCAGCCCCCTCCCTAAAAAAAAAAAAGCCCCTGTGATTTATTAGTCTCGTCAAGTTGCGATGCTGGGTAGATAAAATTTTGAAATCGGAATTATTGCCGATTCGCATCGCCGATGTGCTCGGTATTTTTCGGGGACTCTCGTGAGTGAGAAAGAAAAACGAGAGAGGAGGGGGAAAACGGATAGAAAAAAGAAGAAGTAAAAGAAAAGGAGAAGGGGGCAGAAAGATGGGGGTGAGGCGATATCAGAATTGCCTCCGCGCCTATCTGAACTCTAATTCTTTCTCTCCAATGGCTTGATTTGCTCCGCGTGTGCGCGAAGGGTTGCTTTAGATGGTTAGTTTTGCAATGGCTGTTCTTCGTCGGCGATGTGAATGGGAAAATGATCAAGATTCCCAGAAGAATGGAAACAACCAGAACGGTCATTGGGAGGTTTAATCGTATACAAAGCGAAGCATTTACACAATCATATTATATCGACCTGAACACCTCGACTTAAAGGCACACTCAATCCTTCTCGAGAAATCTCGGTACACCCTATAGCTCTCAGATCTGGCCAGGCAAAGCCAAAGTTTTAAATGCCACAAATGCGGCCTAGGTGCATGCTCTATGCGCATAGTGGGGGAATTGTTTAATGAAGCAATTTTTGTAAAATATAACCAGTGGCTTCGTATAAGAAATGTATTGATTAAAAACAAATCAACTCACCACGGCAAGCA
>NC_090247.1:53393019-53403019 GCF_037325665.1 Littorina saxatilis
TTTTTCGTAAAGGGAGTAACATTTCCGTACGGAATTTTTACTCCGGAGTAAAAATCTCGTGGGAGTCATTTTCTCGTGTTACAGCCTGACTTTATCTAACAGAAATGTTTAGACTGCCTGAAGCTCGGTCTCTATCAGACGGAACAACTGCAAGTGTTGTTGATAAAGACTCATAAAAATAATGTTCTGTGTGTGTGTGATTTTTATTTTACTGGCTACCAATGCATGGTGGTAACAGGATGTTTCGCTTTCTAGTCACCTGGCCAGAGAGGACAACCCCCGACACAAAACTTTGGGGAACCGCTGTGGAAGACCTGCGCCGAACCTGCGAGTTCCTGCGTTCAGCCGGCCTGAGATTATAAGGACACAACCGTCGAACGCTGAAGAAGAAGAAGAAGAAGAAGAAGAAGCTTTCTATTCTATATTGTTATCTATATAATTATGTGCACTAGGCGAGGCTGTAATTATACAGTGAATGTGAACTCTGCCAGGGGAGAGCCAATTACACAGTTAATTAAGGAGATCAACCGCTACTGATTTGCAAGTGTCGCGTGTTGCGTTGACTTGCTCAGTGTGACTCACAGTGCATCGCACAACTGCACAGCGTGGCCGCGGTGACTTTAATGTATTGTTATTGATATCACGCTGTTGGAGATCTTGCGAATTTGTATGAACATTGATTCTAACTGCTCGACCGGTATAGCTTTTATTGCTGTTGCTGCGGTTGGTGCAGGTTTCAGTTCTGCTTCGCTGACTATAGACTTGGGACATGGGTGGAGCGACTTGAAATGTGTACATCGGCTATGAAATAGATATAGTGTGTGTACTTAAACATTTGATGTAGGGTGACTTGTAACGATTTGTGTTCTTCAACATTCAGACGTGTGGCATACACCGTATGAACCGTTTGAAATGGGGACCATACCGAAGGATGAAGTAAGCATTTTTTAATTTTTTTTTTCGTTTGCAGAGATATAGTTTAGCTTGCAGTGTAAACATAGACTCAGGGTATGCTACGTTACACATGACATCAGAACAGGAGACAAAATAATTCAACTAATGCTTGCATAAAATGGGCGCCTTATCAAAATTTGAGTTACATGTTTGTACAGTCCTATAAAAAGGCTACAGTCGATCGGTTTAGTTGACATGATGACGCAGTGAACATAAAAAACCCAGCTGTACCATGCACATGAAGTATGGACGCATGAGACAAATAGCACGATTTCATCCTTGTATAAGATCGAATGTTATTCAGGTATTTGCAGGAAACAAGTAACAGAACCAACAGAGCTTTGCACTGCGTTTTGTAATCAGAGCACAGCAAAAGCAAAGACTGTTAATTACACAATAAATCGGTAGGGCTGATCTGTGTGCATGGAAGCTCGTTTTACTTTGTGGGTAACCTTACGGGACTGTATGACCTTACCTGACCTTGCCTTACCTTACCTTACCTCAGTGTCTATGCATATGTAGTTTTATTATTTCGTATCAGCGGGACTGGGTTAGACTAAATGCTTCGGGCAAAGGGTGGGGGTTGTGTTCAATAGAATCAAACATATCCATACAGTCAACTTTGACGGCCTTTCTTAATAGATAGGGTATTCACGCCCACACCGCACGAACACTTCCAAACTGTGGATATATTCTGTACTACCCAACAGTACCGTACAGTACAGTATAAATCAGTAGAGTAGAGTAGAGTCCAGTCGAGTACAGTACAGTACGCTGCACTGCATTGCACAACCCTACACTACACTACACTACACTGCACTTCGCTGCACTACATTACACTGCACTACATTACACTACACTACAGTACACGACACAACACTACACTACGTACACTACACTCATTACGCTACACAACACTACACTTCACCGCATTACACTATACTACACTACACTACATTACACTACAGTACACTAAACTACACCACACTACACTAAACTATACTCCACTCCACTCCACTCCACTCCACTCCACTCCACTCCACTTTCTTTCTTTCTTTATTTGGTGTTTTACGTCGTTTTCAACCACGAAGGTTATATCGCGACGGGGGAAGGGGGGAGATGGGATAGAGCCACTTGTCAATTGTTTCTTGTTCACAAAAGCACTAATCAAAAATTTGCTCCAGGGGCTTGCAACGTAGTACAATATATTACCTTACTGGGAGAATGCAAGTTTCCAGTACAAAGGACTTAACATTTCTTACATACTGCTTGACTAAAATCTTTACAAAAATTGACTATATTCTATACAAGAAACACTTAACAAGGGTAAAAGGAGAAACAGAATCCGTTAGTCGCCTCTTACGACATGCTGGGGAGCATCGGGTAAATTCTTCCCCCTAACCCGCGGGGGGACTCCACTCCACTACACTACACTACACTACATTGGACTACACTACACTACACTACACTACATTGGACTACACTACACTACACTACACTAATGTAGTAGCAACAACAACGAGAACAGCAGCAGCAGCAAAAACAACGTTACAGGGCTCTGTTGGTAGCAGGAAATAACAGACGTTTTCTTTAATTTTCGCCAGAACAAACGTGTGAGAACAAGCACCAATGAAATACCGGGCACAGAAGAACTCGATGAGAGATTGAAGTCTCAGCGAAGAGAACTCATTGAAAAATGGGTGCACCAACTCCCAGACTGGTTTCCGCACCTGTGCATCAAAACCTATTTCATTCCACCGATTCACGTCAACAAGATAAAATACGACGACCTTGGACTCTGTCCTACTGACCCCACACTTCAAGGTCAAGGTCAAAGCAACGTCCTTCCCGATAAAACGAAAGATGGATGTCAAGCATTTACCCCCACTGCTGGCACGGAAGGTCGGAGTAAAGCGAACGCAAATCCGTCTGCTACAAAAGGTCAAGGTCAAACCAACAGTCGTCCTTCAGTTACAAAAGATCAAGGTCAAGGTCATGCCACAGGCGCGGTGAGGGTTGGCGAGACCAAGCAATCGGATTACCGAGACGACCGCGCTCAGCTGCTTGTGGAGAGATTCTTCTGGACTCTCTCTGAGAAAAGGCAGGAGAAGGATGTGATGGTGGTTCTGAGCAAGCTGTGCCTGGACAACTACCTCAACAAGACCCTGTCTGGCGCCAGCGGTCAGAAGAAGAAGGGAAAGAAAGGGAAGAAGGCCAACAACGAACCCAAGGCCAAGGAATTCTTCCCCACCCCGACCGACCCTAAGCTCCAGAGAGGTGACTTCGACCTCCTGATTGTGCATAAGGAGTATGGTTTTATCATCATCGAGGTAAGAGCGTGGATTGTTTTTTGAAGTTTTCGTCATCTTACATTCTGTGCAGCTCCACAACATTTGAACTTGGGAAAACTGTCGGATATTGTTATGAGGGTTTTTGAAGCATTGGCCTTTTGAAGAAGATTAGCCAAAACGTTCATTATGGGCGGAGGAGGGATGAGGGAGGTTGAAAGGATGGTGTAGCTGGGGCCTACAGGCTGTATGTCATAGGAGAAATGAAGGAATTTCCCAACAAAAACATGTTCCTGTTGATTTGTTTAACTTTTGCACTTGACAAGTCGCAATGCTCAAGTTATTCGATTGATATTTTTAACACACTTTTTTGTTTTTTTTTAAATCACAAGGCATCAGTGATTATTCCACAATCAGAGCAAGACATGAAACAGTATTTTAACGAGTGCATGCTTCTGGTCGTTTTCCTCTGCAGATTAAGGCAATTGGAGACCAAGACTACAAACTGAAGTCTCTTGAGGACCACTTGGGCGACAAGGAAATCGCTGATGTTCTGACGCAGCTACACAGACGCAATCTTCAACTCGAAGAACTGATTGCAGACCTCGGTGGATCTAAGATCCCGGTGAAGAAGCTAGCAGCTTTCCCCAGCGTCTCACGAGACAAGCTGAAGGAAGTCATGATGAATCCTAAGTTCGCTGGTGCCCTGAAACCTGTAAGTGTGTTTTGCTATAGTTGTTAGCTGTCAGGTATTTTCAATTTAGTGGAAACCTCTGACCTGGCGGATCACTGGGTGAAGAGGGGTGAGAGTGACACCCGCAAAGAAGCGTCATCAGATTTTGTTTCTAGCTGAAGCCCGGCCACTGTTTTACTTTTATTTGTATTTCATGTGTGTGTGTGTGTGTGTGTGTGTGTGTGTGTGTGTGTGTGTGTGTGTGTGTGTGTGTGTGTGTGTGTGTGTGTGAATATGTGTGTTAGAGTGTGTATGTGTGTGTGTGTGTGTGTGTGTGTGTGTGTGTGTGTGTGTCTGTCTGTCTGTCTGTCTGTCTGTCTCTGTCTCTGTACCCTCTCTCTTTCTTTCTTTCTCTGCAGGAACTGGAACAATATCTTGACGACGACCCAGACATTGACAAGGCTCTGAGCCTATGGCTGTGTGAAGACGAGGTTAACCGTAAAGTGACGTCAGCAGGAGATGATGTCACGCTCTCATGGTGGTCAGGCCTGCTGGACAGCATGAAAGTGGAACACTTTACTGGCATGGATGACGACCTCTACAAACAACTGGTGGCAAGGTAAAGTATTCGAACAAGGACATCCTAATCAAGAGTTGACGATTCAACTGTAGTCAGTGCATCGACGCCAGCCTGGGTCAGTTATAGGTCTGCTGTATGTGGGGAACATATGGGGTGAATGTGGGCGGCATGTTTCCCCTCCATTCTTGGTTACACCAGATGCTACCCACATAGGCCCCAGATCGGCTAACTGGGCCCAAAAAGACATGTGTAAAAAAAAAAATCATGGGGCCGATATAGGGCTCATATGCGATGCTGATAGGGTAACCACCATTCTGTGATCTTGATCCTGCTGTTTTAGGCTTTGATTGCATGAGTGTGTATTCTTCTTGATGTATTTGTAAATTATTGATAGGAAAGGGAATCGAATGTGATTTTTGTGTATAAATCTTAGTCTGAACGATGCGAGTGCGTGTAGTAGTTAATATTTAAATTGTATTAGTTTTTAAATGTTCATATTGTTGTAGTGTCTTCTCCGAATTATGCATTACGACTGTTATTTCTCGTGCTTGAGATAATCACGACTGTAATTTATTGTGCTTGAGATAATCACGACTGTAATTTCTCGTGCTTGAAATAATCACGACTGTAATTTCTCGTGCTTGAAATAATCACAACTGTAATTTCTCGTGCTTGAGATAATCACGACTGTAATTTCTCGTGCTTGAGATAATCACGACTGTAATTTCTCGTGCTTGAGATAATCACGACTGTAATTTCTCGTGCTTGAGATAATCACGACTGTAATTTCTTGTGCTTGATATAATCGCAACTGTAATTTCTCGTGCTTGATATAATCGCGACTGTAATTTCTCGTGCTTGAGATAATCGCGACTGTAATTTCTTGTGGTTGAGATAATCACGACTGTAATTTCTTGTGCTTGAGATAATCACGACTGTAATTTCTTGTGCTTGATATAATCGCGACTGTAATTTCTGGTGCTTGATATAATCGCGACTGTAATTTCTCGTGCTTGAGATAATCGCGACTGCAATGTCTCGTGCTTGAGATAATCACGACTGTACTTTCTTGTGGTTGAGATAATAACGATTGTAATTTCTCGTGCTTGAGATAATCACGACTGCAATGTCTCGTGCTTGAGATAATGAAGTTAACTTGAATTGATTTGATTGACATTTTCAGGTTCTGCGGACCCCTGTCTACGGTGGAGGTGTGTCGTCAAGGGGGCGCTGTGCGCGAGGCACGGTCTGTTGCTGACGCTGTCCACGAGATGAGCACGTGCTTCAAGACATTCGTCCTGACCAAGGGACAGATGGAGTGGCTCGGGTCTCCTGAAGACTATGTCTACCTTACAGGTGAGCACACATCACTTGATGATCGACTAAACATTTTTGAACGTTTTTTGTGTGTAGATATGTTGGATTTTTAACGGATTTTAATTTATTCTATTTTCTGTGGCTCTGCTGTTGTTGTTTTTATTTTTATACCAAATTGGTTCCGAAGGTAGTAATAGTAAGACATAAGAAGACAAAATGTGCCTACTGTGGCATCGCCAGAATCGCTCGCTTTTACTTTTGTGTTAAGGGAGCAGATGAGGACGGCTTTGATTAGGCGGCAGGAGAGAGAGAGGGGGGAGGGGGGGGGGGACTGTACAACAAAGACAAATAAGTCAGAAAAAATACAGATTTAAAGAAAAGAACTTTCTTTCTTTATTTGGTGTTTAACGTCGTTTTCAACGAAGAAAAGAAGGAAAGCAAGAAATGTGATTCTCCCTTCACAGCAGTTGGCTTTAATTTGACCGTTGGTTTGCAAAGACATAATACAAATACTTATCTGGTTTGAAATTATGTTACTCTGATATGTGTTTACTTGCATTTCATTTTTATATTAAGTCAAGTTTTGACTAAATATTTTAACATCGAGGGGGAATCGAAACGAGGGTCGTGGTGTATGTGCGTGTGTGCGTGTGTGCGTGTGTGTGTGTGTGTGTGTGTAGAGCGATTCAGACTAAACTACTGGACCGATCTTTATGAAATTTGACATGAGAGTTCCTGGGTATGAAATCCCCAGACGTTTTTTCATTTTTTTGATAAATGTCTTTGATGACGTCATATCCGGCTTTTCGTGAAAGTTGAGGCGGCACTGTCACGCCCTCATTTTTCAACCAAATTGGTTGAAATTTTGGTCAAGTAATCTTCGACGAAGCCCGGACTTCGGTATTGCATTTCAGCTTGGTGGCTTAAAAATTAATTAATGACTTTGGTCATTAAAAATCTGAAAATTGTAAAAAAAAATAAAAATTTATAAAACGATCCAAATTTACGTTTATCTTATTCTCCATCATTTGCTGATTCCAAAAACATATAAATATGTTATATTCGGATTAAAAACAAGCTCTGAAAATTAAATATATAAAAATTATTATCAAAATTAAATTGTCCAAATCAATTTAAAAACACTTTCATCTGATTCCTTGTCGGTTCCTGATTCCAAAAACATATAGATATGATATGTTTGGATTAAAAACACGCTCAGAAAGTTAAAACAAAGAGAGGTACAGAAAAGCGTGCTATCCTTCTTAGCGCAACTACTACCCCGCTCTTCTTGTCAATTTCACTGCCTTTGCCATGAGCGGTGGACTGACGATGCTACGAGTATACGGTCTTGCTGAAAAATGGCACTGCGTTCAGTTTCATTCTGTGAGTTCGACAGCTACTTGACTAAATATTGTATTTTCGCCTTACGCGACTTGTTCATTTATCTGTTCAAGGTCCTCCAGGTTCGGGTAAAACTTTACTGCTGTTGGTGAAAGCTATCAACTGGGTTCAAGGAGGGGACAACGTGGTAGTCGTTCGAGGGCCAGGAAATCTACCAGGCCATCCGATTTCCCAGGTCCTTCACCACCAGATCATTTCCACGCTGAACGACGAATCTCTGGCGGAGATGGTTCACCTGGAGACTGTCACTGCTTGGACGGATCCCGGGAAATTCGTTGAAGAAATGTTGAAGAACGCCAAAGGGACTGGGAAGGTGAGGTTCCTGGTTGATGAGCTCTGGTTGGCCAAGCCAAGCGGCAAGATTCTGAGTCTCGTCCGAGAAGTTCTAGAATTGCTTGGGAAGGTGAAGGACAACGTGGAGTCTGATTGCAGTGATGCCATCGGAACCCTCGCCATGTCCAGTCCTCAGGCCCCGACAGTGACTTCAGATACTGTCATGACAGAGGAGATTTCTCGAGGTATATGTTTGCACACAGTGCTGTTTCCTTTTCCTCCTTCTCCTCCTCCTCTTCCTACCTTTTGTTTCAGTGTCGATCTGGCAGCTAAGCCAAATCCCCTGCGCACTAAATACTGTTAACTGCAGACTCGAGCAATTCACAAATCAAATCATCATTTCATAGGTTTAGGGACTGCACATCAAACTGAAGAAAATGCTGTGCTCAATTTTAAATGTAGTCAACGACTTTATCAGTGAATACGGCAATTATACACATCTTCTTACGTTGTTTTTTTCCCACATAACCGGCGTGGCTCAATTTCCCTAGATCCATTGTTTATAGATACACAGATGTCTGCATGGAATCGGCCCATCCTAACGACCTGTATACATGTGCATATGTGGTTTTGTGTTATAACTATTTTCAGTCATAAGGAGAAGTAATAAACAGAAATAAGAAACAACTAGAGTGTTAACATTTCACAATCAAGAAGAAACAAGTCGCGTAAGGCGAAATTACAACATTTAGTCAAGCTGTGGAACTCACAGAATGAAACTGAACGCACTGCATTTTTCACAATGACCGTAGTCCGCCGCTCGTGCAAAACGGAGTGAAACTGACGAGCCTGTTTAGCGCGGTAGTGGTTTCGCTGTGCTGCATAGCACGCTTTCCTGCACCTCTCTTCGTTTGAACTTTCTGAGCGTGTTTTTAATCCAAACATATCATATCTATATGTTTTTGGAATCAGGAACCGACAAGAAATAAAATGAAATTGTTTTTAAATCGATTTCGGAAATTTTATTTTAATCATAATTTTTATATTATTAATTTTCAGAGCTTGTTTTTATTTCAAATATAACATATTTATATGTTTTTTGAATCAGAGAATGATGGAAAATAAGATGAACGTGATTTTGGATCGTTTAATAAAAAAATCATTTTAATTACAATTTTCGGATTTTTAATGACCAAAGTCATAAACACATTTTTAAGCCTCCAAGCTCAAATGCAATACCAAAGTCCGGCCTTTGTCGAAGATTGCTTGGCCAAAATTTCAATCAATTTGATTGAAAAATGAGGGTGTGACAGTGCCGCCTCAACTTTTACAAAAAGCCGGATATGACGTCATCAAAGACATTTATCCAAAAAAATGAAAAAAACTTCTGGGGATATCATGCCCAGAAACTCTCATGTAAAATTTCATAAAGATCGGTCCAGTAGTTTACTCTGAATCGCTGTACACACACACACACACGCACAGACAGACAGACAGACACACACACACACACACACACACACACACACACACACACACACACACACACACACACACACACACACACACACACATACACCACGACCCTCGTCTCGATTCCCCCTCTATGTTAAAACATTTAGTCAAAACTTGACTAAATGTAAAAACAACAACAATTATATATATCGTCGGTGAAATCGTGGGACCTCGTAAGTGACTTGGCGCCAAGAGTCACTTACGAGGTCCCACGATTTCACCGACGATATGTAGTTTACTTACTTAAAGCCTACTGATATTTCCCGTGAAATTATTTTTCTTCCTTTTTGATGCAATTAACAGTTTCTGGTTTTGTG
Source organism: Littorina saxatilis (assembly GCF_037325665.1). Lineage (NCBI taxonomy): Eukaryota > Metazoa > Mollusca > Gastropoda > Littorinimorpha > Littorinidae > Littorina > Littorina saxatilis. Next base: position 53,402,338 of record NC_090247.1, read on the forward strand.
ATTGCTTTCAGACTTGCCCAGAGCTGAGGAAAAGACGGGCCAAAAGATGTCGGAAGCCTTGAGTCAAATCGTCGAGAGGATCAAGAGCTGGAGTTCCATCAGTGACGTTGCCAGGTCCATTCTGACTGATGAGATTAACGAGGTCTTTAACACGCTGTCCTCTGCTGTGCATGAGATACAGACTCTGTTGTCCGCACAAGGTGAGAACACACTTGGCGTAACTTATTCTTTCAGCCTGTTATCAATAGAATTAGAACACACTTGGCGTAACTTATTCTTTCAGCCTGTTATCAATAGAATTAGAACACACTTGGCGTAACTTATTCTTTCAGCCTGTTATCAATATAATTAGAACACACTTGGCGTAACTTATTCTTTCAGCCTGTTATCAATAGAATTAGAACACACTTGGCGTAACTTATTCTTTCAGCCTGTTATCAATAGAATTAGAACACACTTGTCTAACTTATTCTTTCAGCCTGTTATCAATAGAATTAGAACACACTTGTCGTAACTTATTCTTTCAGCCTGTTATTAATAGAATTAGAACACACTTGTCGTAACTTATTCTTTCAGCCTGTTATCAATAGAATTAGAACACACTTGGCGTAACTTATTCTTTCAGCCTGTTATCAATAGAATTAGAACACACTTGGCGTAACTTATTCTTTCAGCCTGTTAT
>NC_090247.1:53405519-53420519 GCF_037325665.1 Littorina saxatilis
CTCTCTCTCTCTCTCTCTCTCTCTCTCTCTCTCTCTCTCTCTCTCTCTCTCTCTCTCTCTCTCTCTCTCTCTCTCTCTCTCTCTCTCTCTCTGCACCTACACCCCCCTCTCTCTCTCTGCACCTACTCCCCTCTCTCTCTGCACCTTGCCCCCCATCTCTCGTTCTCTCTTTCCTTCACCGTCTCTCTCTCGCCGATTATTTTCCCAGTGGATACACTTGTTTGCTGTTTACAAACCAAAACGCACACTATAATGATAAACTGCATGATATCGCCATCAATACGTAGAGGTTACATGCCGAGTCTCAGTGATTATTAAAAATAATGGTCGAAGTTAGCGGATCATGAAAAATGCGAGCTTTAGCGAGCTTTTTCATGACCGCGAACTGAGACCATTATTTTTTATAATCACTGAGACGAAGTGTGTAACCTCTCTATTCCTCCTTTCTTCAGTTATTCAAAGAAAAAAGGAGGTTTTTTTGCGAAAGGTTGATCGAATCCTATTCACTCAACCAGTCAACCTGCGCAGGCGATCGATTAATGCGCGGTTGTATAGTTCCGTGCAAATCATTCCATTCTGTTAACACTTCTTGTCAGTTTTCCTATTTTGGACTAAAATCAAGTACACAGATATGCTGTTATTCTGCTGTGGCGGCAAAGGCAGATATTGTGTGTTCTGTATATGTTTTGGTATCGCTTAGGATAATGTTCTTTCGTCAAATGGGACTAGCAGACGAACTTTTGCACCCGTGTTCCAACGTTAAAAACTGTATGAAGTTCAGTTTTCTGGGAAAAATAGTGTATGAAACCGCTTTATGTTGTTTAAATTGATGAGATGTGTGCATTTGGTTGCGTGTGATCTGTATATGAAATATTGTTGAAAACTGACCGTCGGATTGCAGTCTGTTGTCGAAGAAACTGAGTGAAAAGAAGGGGAACTACTCTTGTCGCTAGACAAAGTATGAGTTACTTGCCTTGTGAAATTGCTTGTGATGAACGTTTGAGCACGGCAGATCTAGATTCAGAAAACAACCGAACTCATGGATTTTATATGGAGATTCATGTGTTCAGGCCTGTAGTTGTTAATTTAAATGCGGTATGTTTGTATTGTTTGCTCCAGAGATGTATACTTCGTACATTAGAGCGTTCGGAACTTTTCAGTCGCAAAAAGTAGTACCGAAACAGAACAACTTCTCAACCCATTGCACTATCGAGGATTCAGGCTGTTGCTGGGTCGTTATTTGTTTGGTTGCTGGGTCATTATCGAAAAATAACTAGCTCTACAAGTTTACAGAGGTAAAGAAGCAGAGGGGGGAATAAATTATTATACTGTCCGCCAAAGTTGATGAGCAGATTCTTGGAAACACGTGCAGCTATCTAAAAAAATAAAAAAAAATAAAAAAGTTGTAGCAACAAATATTTGTTTCATCGGTGTGAGGTCCCAAACTTTCTTTCAGTTATTCTCATTTTTACTGAGCAGAGCGCATTTTGTTAATTCTAAAAAAAAAGAGACCAAATTGTACCCTTAGAAGGTGAATCAGAGCACATACACACAAAACAAATAACAAAAATATAAAAAGGTAGGTAAATCCGGACAAAGAAGGTGGGTGGTACTTTCTTCCCCAAGTAATTGTCTGGCGCCCGAGTCTTCTGCTCTCATTCCAAACTGACAGCTAATCCTTTGTTCTTCTCTCTTTGTTTTTCAGGCAAAGAAGGCAACAAATTACAGTTCCGAGACGTGCTGGTCGTGGGGCGAGCCCTCCTGCCAATCAAACCTGACTCCGCCTTCATCCAGGCGCTTCGCGGGGCACCGCACAGGATCCCCGTTAGCGTCGTGGTCAGAGGCTGCGACGATCTTCAAGAAGGACAACTCGAGTCCGACACAGTCCTGGTCACCAATACCTACAGTGGTCACGGTCTTGAACGAGCCGTGGTGGTCTTCGTTCCTGACATCAAGTTTTGTCATCGTAAGTGTGGTGATGATGGTGATAAGGGTGGTGGTGACGGTGATGGGGGTGGTGGTGAGGGTGGGAGTTGTGGTGGGTCTGAGGGTGAGAAGAGGATGATGAATCTAGGGGAGAATAATCGGATGGGTATGTGGTTTATTGCCTCCCGTTGTCAGGGTCATGTCGTCATTTTTCATGTCTGAGGCTGAGGCACCCGGGGACTGATTCGCAAACTCGAGGTCTCAGAAGTTTTGCCTTTTTGCGTTTACTTTTTCCCAGTCTGGCAACACTATAGGTCTGTATTTAAAATGTTTGTCTATGTTTTGTTTGTGTTGTTTGTTATAGGCTGTAGGTTTGTAGGCGTTTCCTATAATTGTTGAAAAGATAAGCCAAAAAGTTGAATACAGTATGGAGACATGCTTGCTGCCGCGCGAGCCCGAGAAAAATGTCCCTCTTTCTCTTTGCTGCGCTGGCCAGTAAAAACCCTCCGCGCGGAAATGCATGTTCCTAGACATCTGGTACGTAAGGTGTGCAGGTATTGAGTATTTGATTCGTTTCTGGATGCACACACGAATATCACAAGTTTGCATTTGATTGTATTGGCTGAAATTTTAAATATGATTTTCGTATTTGCACTTAAATTTCATTGGGCGCAAAACTGAATACCATGTACAGTATAGCGTTATATACGTTTGTGTTGTTTCGACTATTTTAGTGGTAAATGTGTACTCGCAGGTGTAAAAAGAAACCACCACGTTTTTAGCTATTATAATCGAATTTGTTTTCTCTTGATGTTGTAAAGCTAGTGCACTGAAACTTGTAAAAGGAACAGCGACTGAACGTGCACTATGACGACCCACCCACAGAGTGTATTTCATCAAAATACTCATTCAGAGAACGCAGCTCAGTTTGAGGTGATCTCAGGATCTGCAAAACTATATATACGACTCTTTAGCTGGTTGATATGGTTTGAAATTATGTGGCTTCATAAATATGTTCATTCTGCCATGTCATTCCACGCGGTTTCGTTTTTGACAAAAATACTTTTAAAGTTATAATGTATGTTTGTAACGAACTAGATAATACAGTATTATTGCATTGTATTGTAACTGCAAAACGTGAGAAACGAACACCCATTTTAAAAAGTATTTACTTTTTACAATTATTTTGGTTCTGCATAAATTTTACATCCTACGTTGTATTTTCGTGTGCATTCTTTATTTTTCATAACAAATATAATTATACAAATCGCCTGAGTAAAAATCAACAAATAATTTTCAATTGGGTTTAAAGTTTCATGTGGTTTAGGTAGGACTGATTTGTAATCAGAATTCATTGGGGAAAAAATGACAAGTTTCCTTTGTACCCTTTTGTAAATAACATAACTGGCCTATATGCATGTACATTTCACTGAAGGACATATTTGACATCTACAGCCACAAGGCCATGACATTACGCATGCAATTTGTATTTCATTGTGTGGTGTGTACTCTTTATAGTCATTTTTGTGAAAATTAGTGGGTTTTTTGTTTTGTTTAGTTTGACACCTCAGATTCTCTTTTTATGTATAGCCTTGTTGGCGCTGTGTATACTTCTTCTTCTTCTTCTTCTTAAGTTCTGCGTTCGTGGGCTGAAACTCCCACGTACACTCGTGTTTTTTTGCACGAGTGGAATTTTACGTGTATGACCGTTTTTACCCCGCCATTGAGGCAGCCATACGCCGCTTTCGGAGGAGCTGTGTATACTGATTCAAGGTACTTTGATGATACTTTGTGTTTATTATATTTTAAATTTGACATTTTAGATAATAATTTAATTCGTAGCGTTCAACATCGATAACATATTAATCGATAGTTACTGTTACCTCTACCGTTATCTAATTTTTAAACGTCGATCTGGACAAATCAGAATCTCAATTGTGTGATATTATTCTATTTTGAAGATTTTAGCTTTATGGTATTATGCCATTTTACACCAAGACGTTTTTGTCTTACGTAGTGAAATATTCGTTGCAACTATTTTTCTTCTTCTATTTTGTTTCTTTTTATATTTAGTCAAGTTTTGACTAAATATTTTAACATCGAGGGGGAATCGAAACGAGGGTCGTGGTGTATGTGCGTGTGTGTGTGCGTGTGTGTGTCTGTGTGTGTGTGTGTGTAGAGCGATTCAGACTAAACTACTGGACCGATCTTTATGAAATTTGACATGAGAGTTCCTGGGTATGAAATCCCCGAACGTTTTTTTCATTTTTTTGATAAATGTCTTTGATGACGTCACATCCGGCTTTTCGTGAAAGTTGAGGCGGCACTGTCACGCCCTCATTTTTCAACCAAATTGGTTGAAATTTTGGTCAAGTACTCTTCGACGAAGCCCGGGGTTCGGTATTGCATTTCAGCTTGGTGGCTTAAAAATTAATTAATGACTTTGGTCATTAAAAATCTGAAAATTGTAAAAAAAAATAAAAATTTATAAAACGATCCAAATTTACGTTTATCTTATTCTCCATCATTTGCTGATTCCAAAAACATATAAATATGTTATATTTGGATTAAAAACAAGCTCTGAAAATTAAATATATAAAAATTATTATCAAATTTTTTTTTTCGAAATCAATTTAAAAACACTTTCATCTTATTCCTTGTCGGTTCCTGATTCCAAAAATATATAGATATGATATGTTTGGATTAAAAACACGCTCAGAAAGTTAAAACAAAGAGAGGTACAGAAAAGCGTGCTATCCTTCTCAGCGCAACGAATACCCCGCTCTTCTTGTCAATTCCACGGGCACTGCCTTTGCCACGGGCGGTGGAGTGACGATGCTACGAGTATACGGTCTTGCTGCGTTGCGTTGCGTTCAGTTTCATTCTGTGAGTTCGACAGCTACTTGACTAAATATTGTATTTTCGCCTTACGCGACTTGTTTTTCTTTTTGTGTTTTTGTCAAGCTTGCACCAGTTCTCTGCCCTTAAAGGCAGAGTAAGCCTCCCGTAAACCATCACAGATACGGTCAGGCTTTTACACACAGTACAAACACCCTTTCATTTAAACACTCACCAATTGAGAACATCCTAGGTGCCCTCCGTAAAGAGCGAACAATTTTCAAAGAATTTATTTTTGCGTGGTTTATCTTACCCCTGAGCCATCGTGAACCCGTGTGATCCAGTTTTCCCTTTTCACAATGCAGTCGTCATAGTTAGTCATTTGAATGCGACTCGACGTGAGCTTATCTACAATAGCACGTTTTTTTATGCACGAAACAACGGGTGTGGTTCACAAGAACTCTAGCGATGGCTTTTGACTGTTGAGAGGAACGGCGATTTGCACTGATAAACCGGCCGTCGTCTGCTACGACCCTTGCGTGACCCTGCTTCCGGGCTTTTCTTTTTTTAAACGTTCACAACTTCGAATTGTTCTGATTTTGTCTTGATGAAAAAAGAATTCTTTTATGATTAAAGAATGTTTGTGTAACAAGCTGTCAATTTATTATTTAGATTTTAAAAGTTAGGTCTAGCGCAAAAACGAGGCGCCGTTGTTGTTAACGGAACAAGTCTACAAAAATAAATTCTTGGAAAATGTCTCACGCTCGACAGAAAGCAGCCAGGATGTTCCCGTTCGGTGAGCGTTCAAATGGAAGTATGCTTGTACTGTATTTAGACGCTCGGGGAGCTCTGTGATGGTTTACGGGAGGCTTACTGTGCCTTTAAACTATTGCCGCCCCCAACTTTTACTGTGTCATAGTCTAATTTTCCGACTGTACCTGTTCCTCACATTATTATATGGTACAGAAGAAACATATTGACGTTCATGCAAATCTTGACAATGGCATTTTTCTCATCTGTATTCCCCACTTCACCTTCCCCCCTCCCTAACTCCCCCCTACCCCCCCCCCCCCCCAAAAAAAAATAAAAAAAAATAATAATAAATAAAATAAATAATGTGAAGAGGTTTGTTAGTTTGTTTGTTTGCTTAACGTCCAGCCGACCACGAAGGGCCATATCAGGGCGGTGCTGCTTTGACATATAACGTGACAAGACAGAAGTCGCAGCACAGGCTTCATGTCTCACCCAGTCACATTATTCTGACACCGGACCAACCAGTCCTAGCACTAATCCCATGATGCCAGACGCCAGGCGGAGCAGCCACTAGATTGCCAATTTTAAAGTCTTAGGTATGACCCCGCCGGGGTTCGAACCCACGACCTCCCGATCACGGGGCCTTACCACTAGGCCAACCGTGCCGGTAATGTGAAGAGGTGCCATCTTCACAAAGTATTTGTTTGTTTTTTCTCTGAGATGACTTTGTAGTGACTTTACACAACAGCATTTGAAGGTAATATACGTTGCCAACATGTGATTTTGCACAATGAAAACGTTGAAACATTACTGTTTCTTTTTAAAATCACGTGAAGTATTAAATCTCAATACTCTTGCTGTCCTGTGTGTGTGTGTGTGTGTGTGTGTGTGTGTGTGTGTGTGTGTGTGTGTGTGTCTGTGTCTGTGTGTGTGTGTGTTTGTGTGTGTGCGTGTGTATGTGTGTGTGTGTGAGAGAGAGAGAGAGAAGATAGAAAGAGAGAGAGACAGGGAGAGACAGAGAGAGACAGAGAGAGAGAGTCAGAGACAGAGACAGAAGCAGTGGCTTGCAGTTTAACTTTTGAAGGAACAAAAATCGGCAAAAAAGAAAAGCCTGGAGAGAAAAAAAAGTCACCGGCTGTCAAATGAGGTGATTACACCGACTAGCGTGAAAATCAGGCAAGTTACACGTGCTGCTTGATCGTTTGGCAAGAGAGACAAAAGCAACACAATGTTTGCACTTTCGCTTTATCGCACCCTCCGCTGAGCTCGCCAAATCGACCGGAACCACGTGACGACACTTGCCACAATGGTGGATCTGCAAATCACGCTCACGCAGTCGGAGATTCGAAGGTATTTCCTTTTTAACGGGATTCTCATCCCGCAAAAAAGCGAACAGTTTCTGTCGACTACAAAGTGGATAAACTCTCGCGTGCACTGTAAAAAGGGTGAGATCTTTTGTCCATGTTGTAACAAGACGGGGAAATGACAATGGAAACAAGGAACCTGGTATTGTTAGAGCTGGCTTCTGTCAAAATGTTCGTGAGTGAGTCTGTGAGTAAGTCTTTGTTTCTCTGTCTGTCTGTCTGTCTGTCTGTCTGTCTGTCTGTCTGTCTGTCTCTCTGTCTGTCTGTCTGTCTGTCTGTCTGTCTGTCTGTCTGTCTGTCTGTCTGTCTGTCTGTCTGTCTGTCTGTCTGTCTGTCTGTCTGTCTGTCTGTCTTTAAAGATCACACACAAAGAAGCATAAGAAAAAGCAAAATTAGAGATTCTCAAATTGAAAGAAGATTTCGTTTTGAATCTTTGCCTGACAACAAATCTCTTATCTTCCCTGATTTACATAAATGCTGGAGGACAATTCAACAACAACAAAGAAAAGAAAGAAAAAAATACCCAGCAATTTAGAATTTTTTTTCTATACAATTATTTCACAAAATGACACTATTGATACTGAAATTGTTTAGATATTGTCCTTTGTAGTTGTTCTATAGAACGATAAACCCTTGTTCCAAAGACTGACGCAACAAAACTATTGCACTCGAAAACAAACTGACCGAGAGACTACCCACATGTTAAAACACCGATTTTTCTACCCTGACAAAACGCCGAGTTAGACCTATTGATCTTTGAAGCGCGCTCCAAGGGGTGTTACATGAGAGCGTTTTCACGACTTATTTCACACCGCGGGTTTACATCCCGCGGAGTGAGTGCTGGGGCTGAGTGCGCGGAGGGAGTATCAACTGGTTGCGCGCGCAACTATCATGGCTGCCTCCTGCGAGCATGAAAATGGAACATCGGCGCAATGGTGCATGGGACGAATTTCGCAGACCAATGCAGTTTACGAAAAATCTATCTTGATATAATTTAACGGAAGGTTGATCAGAACTTTTTCTGTCTTTTTCTTCTTATTTTTCTTTTTCTTCTTTTTCTTTTCCTTTTTCGTCTGCCTTTTCAACTTAGTGTATACTTTTTGACATTCAGTATAATTTTTTTAGGTGTCAGCACAGGCTGTTGAGTTTACACGAGCGAGTATGTGTGTGTGTGTGTGTGTGTGTGTGTGTGTGTGTGTGTGTGTGTGTGTGTGTGTGTGTGTGTGCCTGTGTGTGTGTGTGTGTGTGTGTATGCGTGTGTGTGTGTGTGCGTGCGTGCGTGCGTGCGTGTGTGTGTGTGCCTGTTTGTCTGTCTGTCTGTCTGTCTGTCTGTCTGTCTGTCTGTCTGTCTGTCTGTCTGTGTCTCAGTGTCTGTGTCTGTGTGTACGTGTGTGCAACTGGCGTTTGCTCTTGAAACAACTTGCATTTTTATACCAAAATCAAGAATGAATGAAGCTTGTCATTTTGAGAGAACTGGACGAAACTGCACTTGGTGTCCCCCCTCCCCCCCCCCTCCTTCTCTCTCAACATGTAGCAGTTAGTTGTACAATGTTCTCTTTCTTTGTCCCTATTTCCCTACACCCCCACCCCCTCCCCCCAACCTCCCTCCTCTCTCTATATTCTCCGAATACCCCCCCCCCCCCCCTTGCATTCCCCAACCTTCTCTCTCTTCTGATTTACAGATTGTGTCACTGTTATTGTTAAACACCCACGGAAGACCTTTATGCTTGACAGGGCATTGAAATATGAAGAGGTTATCTGTATCATTCCGTGTGTGCACTTGATGACTGCAGAGCAAAATGGCATTCGTTTAAATCAAGACCCTCATAATTTCATGGCAGATGGCGTATCCTCTCTCGCATTTTATCATTTCCGATTTTTCTCCTTCCATTTTCGTACTCATAAAATGCTAAAAAGCTTGACGTTCATGAATTGTTGCTTTAAAAGTTAAGTCGTAAGAAGGTCTGGAATCAAAGGAAAGAATAAAAAAAACCGAAAAAAAATCAAGAAAAACACCCAAAATAAAACAAATAAACTACGACAATTAGACCGATTTATCATAAAAACCATGGGGCTACTTTATAAAAATATGCGGCCTATTAATATTCCACTCTTGACTTGTATGTCAGTGCGTGATTTCACCGACTCAGGCATTCCAATACTGGATAGGATTTTTTCAAAATGTAATTTGACTTGGAATAATAGGCCGTGAAAGGTGAATGTTCGCCTAATAGGCTTGAAGTTTGCTGGTCGATGTGAATGCGTTATATTTTGTGTGTAAAAAATGTCTGTTTGTCTGTCTGTCTGTAAAAAATTCCATTTCAAACGGCAGAAATTAATTCTTTCTTTATTTGGTGTTTAACGTCGTTTTCAACCACGAAGGTTATATCGCGACGAGGGAAAGGGGGGAGATGGGATAGGGGAAAGGGGGGGGAGATGGGATAGAGTCACTTGTTTTGTGTTTCTTGTTCACAAAAGCACTAATCAAGAAATTGCTCCAGGGGCTTGCAACGTAGTATAATATATGACCTTACTGGGAGAATGCAAGTTTCCAGTACAAAGGACTAAACATTTCTTACATACTGCTTGACTAAAATCTTTACAAACATTGACTATACAAGAACCACTTAACAAGGGTAAAAGGAGAAACAGAATCCGTTAGTCGCCTCTTACGACATGCGGGGTGCAGAGAAATAAGGATGTGGAAAAGAAGACTTTTGGTAAGTGAAATAAAGGTGATGGATCCAGTCAGGTAGAAATAAGACAACAAGAAAAGAATTGGAAAACTGCAGGGAATAGTAGGGAGAGTTTTCTTGGAAGGAAATATAGGTGAAAGGACTGGTAAGGCAGAAATAAGACAAAAGAAGAGAAGAAACAGAACCGTTAGTCGCCTCTTACGACATGCTGGGTAGCATCGGGTAAATTCTTTCTAGTCCCAACCAATATGGGACTCCCCCTAACCCGCGGGGGGTTAGAAATTAATATGTAAAGCGCGGAGAGCACAGTTGTGGTTTGCGCTATATAAGCTCCCCATAATAATAATAATTGAGGATTGAAGTCGTTTATTCCATGCTTCTTATGCTCTCAGTCGCCGAGAGACTGGTTCCGTATAACTCTCACTTATTGTTGTTGTTTATTTTCAGAGTGCTTACTTCCCTTGGCGTCTTTGTTTTTGTTGTTGACGCGCTCTATCTCACTTGGTTGTAATTTTTTTAAAGTTTAGTGCTTCGATTACCGATTACCAATGCTTGGCCACTAATTTTCCCAAAGGATGAGATATCATTTCACATTTAGTGGCATACATTTCAGTATTTACGCTTATCGTTTTTATTACATCTTTTTTTTTAAATAGCCAAAACACAATTTGAGAAAACAGTGCAAAGTTTTACTGTTCAAAGTTCAGCACGGCGATTTTATAATTCAATCCATTTTCCTCGTACGCAGACTTCAAACAGATCCGACAAAGTAGAGTGAAAACCCTCTCCCAGCTTGCGAAAAAGATTTCCAGCAGAACTCCCGAGGAAAGCCGAAGAAGCGATTTGCTTGCAGGGGTTATGCTCCATGTCCCCCGGGCTTGGAGAAGGGGGCGCCACCTGTCTCCATTATATCACAGCGCCTCTCGCAGGCAAGGGCCTTAACTGAGGTGATGAGTTCCGCAGACAATTCTCCGATGACTGAATTATCACCCTTGCTTTGTGCTTGGCTGCTCGCACTTTTTGTCTGCTTAATAATCTCCAAAGTTGTGGGCTTGTTTTTTGGAGGGAGGGAGAGCGAGAGAGTTTGTGTGAAAGTATAGGGGAACCTGTCTTGGACGGGCAGGACATTGTGATATATTCAAAACATTTTGTTTTAATAAATGATGACGAATGAACTGAAGACCTGTTGGTTTAGGTTTTACTTATTAGTTATGCAGATCATTCCTTCCTAAACCTAATGTTGGCTGTGATAGAAATGGCAACAGACCGAGTTTTAGCTTTAACATTGGAGATGCAGCCACATTTAGCTTATTTTACGTCTGGGGCAGAATTCTGGATCAGATGTGCGTACCTATAGTTCCACTTACATAAGCTGCGTCAGGGGTTGGGGGTTAAAACTATTCTGACAGTGTGAAAGCTCCTTTTTCTGCAAAATTTTGATTTTAACTGGATATGTCACAAAGAAATGAGGCTATGCAATATTAAATGAATATGAGGGTGAGTGTGTGTGTGTGATGGCTGTCTTTAAAAAAAATGAATATGCCAAAATAGATGAATTATGTTGTGTATATAATTATGTATCTGGGATAATCAACTCTCTGTTGGGATAATCTTATATATTTAGTTTCATTTTATAGTCCTGGTGCATGAGACAAGTACCCCAGTAATATCCATTGCCCTCTGATCTTTCAATAGTTGCTTTTGCTGCATCGGCTGGGAGGCCGCGGCGTGTGCGTGGAAAATATTTGTTCGAGGAAGATAAACTCCGACTCAGGTGCGCGTGGATCGTCTGAACTTGGCTGAGAAGCAGCGAAAGAGTAAAGTGAAGAAGAAAAAGTACAGGCATTTTGTGTATTAGCTCTTCAGCATATGTTGTGGTTGTTGAGAGTTGTCCCGCCTGCCGCTCATTTGTATTCAGTTTGCGGTGGGCTGGGTTTAACATTTTGACAGTTTTGGTGTTAAAATGTGCAGTCTGTTCACCATACCTTCTGCGTCTGCAGACAGTAAAGACCCAGCCTAATGTCAGTGTTGAGGCCGGAGTGTAATATCTATTTTAGCCCACAGAGAAGCTTGTGCCCGGGTATACCTTGTTAGAGTAATTCGAACAAAGTATCGTCCCGTTTGACCTCCTGATAACAAAAGAAGAACCGGATTGAACTTGCCCGCACGCACGATTCGCTGCATCTAATACCAGACAGATGCATTGTTCCTTCTCAGTCATGTAAACGATCATTTATACCAGGGCCGGACTACCGGGGGGGTTATGGGGGTTGCGCAACCCCCCCCCTAGCCTAAACATGTACCTTACTTATTTAATTTTTTTTTTATTATTGCTTATTTTATGCCGTTTCATGCAAGGAGCGACCATTTTCCTATCTCAGAATATGACCTACCCGTCAGCTTCAGGGGGCTTCGCCCCCTGACCCCCACAACGAGGGGCGGGGGGGGGGGGGTTCTAGGGTTTCCGGACCCCCCCCCAGCCAAAAAATAAAAATATTGAATGAGGTATGCATTTCTTTATTTTACATTGAGTTTCAATTTTTGGGGTATTAATCAGTGACAAAATCTGCTGCCTGAAACTGGTAATGATCATCCTCAGAATGCACCAGATTGCACCATTTTGCATCCTTTTTTTCAAAATTTTCCGGGGGGGCATGCCCCCGGACCCCCCTAGCAAGCTAGGCGCTTCGCGCCGTCGGCTCGGCGCTTCGCGCCTTCACACCCATATCTTCGCAATATACTTTTGAAAAAAACCAGTCATAAAATGAACTGAGCCGCCCCTGCCGCCAGGGGGGACATCCCCCTGGGCCACCACTGGCAACCCCCCCCCTCCTCTTCGCCTAGTCCGGCCCTGTATACCACCGCAGTTCTGCCCAGATTTTATTTTTTTTCATTTTTATTGAGTCACTTGAGAAAAAGTGACTCTATGTAATCGGTCAGTGTTAGTCTGTCCGGCCGGCCGGCCGGCCGGCCGGCCGTCCGGCCGGCCGTCCGTAGACACCACCTTAACGTTGGACTTTTCTCGGAAACTATCAAAGCGATCGGGCTCATATTTTGTTTAGTCGTGACCTCCAATGACCTCTACACTTTAACGATGGTTTCGTTGACCTTTGACCTTTTTCAAGGTCACAGGTCAGCGTCAAAGGAAAAATTAGACATTTTATATCTTTGACAAAGTTCATCGGATGTGATTGAAACTTTGTAGGATTATTCTTTACATCAAAGTATTTACATCTGTAGCCTTTTACGAACGTTATCAGAAAAACAAGGGAGATAACTAGCCTTTTCTGTTCGGCAACACACAACTTAACGTTGGGCTTTTCTCGGAAACTATAAAAGTGACCGGGCTCAAATTTTATGTGAACGTGACTCATTGTGTTGTGAATAGCAATTTCTTCCTGTCCATCTGATGCCTCATATAATATTCAGAACTGCGAAAGTGACTCGATCGAGCGTTTGCTCTTCTTGTTTTTTAACATAAGATAAGACGTACATATTGGACATATTTTGTTCCCCTGCTGAACTGATTTTGCAGATTGACGTATGTATTATACCAAATTCATTCCAAAAGTTGAAAACAAATCTCCACAGAAAGCCGTTGGACTGTTAATGTTTGGTATGTGTCCAAGTGGAGAGGTGTTCTTGTCACGTGTCTTCTTCTTCTTGTCGATCACACTAGTTATACTGTCAGCCCGGACAGCGAGACGAATGATGCCGTCTTCTCCAGGTCTTCCTTTCCGGCTCCGTACAGCTTGCAGTGAAGGAAGACAGCAGTTGGTCACACGGTTTTCCTCAGACTCTCCAAGGATGGTGCATCGCTGGAGGATGTGTTCAGTGGTCTGGTCATCTAGTCCACAGCTGCACGTAGGGGAGGGGACCAGCTTCATCTAAAAAAAAAAAAAGAGTAAATTTTAAGGGGCTTATTGTCCGTCAGGTCTTAATTGCCTATAATTATTGGACATGAATTGGTTTATACGATTCGAGTTTTACGCCCTCACGGCTTTTTGATGTTTGCGTGTTTAGGTGGTATCAGCCATCTGCACTTATGGTAGAATGACCAAGATCTTTAACGTGCCATTGTGGTGACACGGGGGTGGGAGATGGATACCGTCTCTGGGTCTGCACATAAAGTTGACCCGTGTCCGTCCCGGCCCGAATTCGAACCAGCGACCTCTCGATCACAAGTCCAGTGCTCTACCACCTGAGCTACCCGGGCCCCCGCTTCATCTTTTGGGACATGTGTGCTTTTAGGCGGTTATGCCCAGTGCGGAGTCGCATCAGCACGACTTGTTCTTGTCACGTGTAAAAGCCTGGACAAATCTGAGGTGGTATAGTTTACATGATCGCTTACACGAGGAGGCTCTAACAAATACAAGAATGATAAGTGAACAATCTGGCAATCAAAAAGGACGGTCAAACACGTGCGCCAACAATGGGAAGTTTTATGCCCCAACAGATAAATACTTTTGTATAATGGATTTGAGATCATATCAACGTTCCAATGTCTCTTGTCATTGCTTCAGTAGAAGCAAATAAAAAAAATAAATACATAAATACATACATACATACACATACATAAATAAATATACAAATTAATGTTAAAATACATGAATAAATCTAATAATTGAAACAAATGAGCCATTTAAAAAAAAACCCGCACATGCACATGCAATAAGGGACAACAAATACAGAAATTATGTCAAATATGAGACGAATGAAAGAAATGAACCAACAAGTGAACAACCGAACGATCAATCAAACTAACACACACACACACACACAAACAAACAAACAAACAAACAAACAAACAAACAACAACAATCAATGTATTTTATGGCTCTCCCTCTCCGCCCCCCTCCCCCTCCCTCCTCAAGGTTTACTCTGTCACCTCTGGTTCTCATTATCAACACACACACGCACACATTCTCTCGAAAGCTGTCTGCAGAAATGCTTTGTGTGTATTCCCATGTCGCCTCTAAATAAATGTCTCGGTAATTTTAGCTTCAGATGGATCAGGTTGCCTTTCCTTAAACCGTTAAATGCAATAGACCCATGAATATCCATAACCTCAGCTTTACCCCCCCCCCTTTCCTCTGTCTCCTGTCATCCTCCCTTCCCTACTCCACCCTGCCTTAAAATCCTCACACACTTTGTCTTCACTCTCACAGTTTCACTAAAGACAGAGAAAAGTTCCACTATCGGATTATCCTGCCTATCAATACTGATTTCTTATCCCCCTTCCTCCATTCTACCTCGCTACTCCAGCTATAAAGCAACCCCCCCCTACCCCGCCCCCCCCCCCCCCCCCCGAAAAAATAAAATACAAATTGTTATGTTTTTCACCGAGATACACACTCGCTCCCTATATACACCCCCACCCACTCCTAACCTTCACCCTCATCATCTCCCTGAGAACCACCTAT
>NC_090247.1:53425519-53437477 GCF_037325665.1 Littorina saxatilis
AAACGAAGCATATGAGAAAGTCATCACACGCCCTGGCCCATGCCTTTGCCGACTTAAATCGTCCTTGACACCAAACGTTACCATTGAAACGTACCAGAGATGGATGTCATAAATCTTAAACGGGAAAGCATCAACCTTTAACATCCCCCCACCCCCCGAAACCCCATGCCCCGCCCACCATAGTCTCTATTTTTCTCTCAATCAATACTTGATTTAGAATACCTTCGTATTTTTTTCAGAAAATCAGATAATATGACGAGTATCTCGTCGTTTGGTTCATAGTAAAGCATTACGCCGATGACACACAACCTAACACAAATATTTGTAAAAAATAAAAAAAAATTGAAAGAAGAAAAAACAAGTCGCGTAAGGCGAAAATACAATATTTAGTCAAGTAGCCGTCGAACTCACAGAATGAAACTGAACGCAATGCCATTTTTCAGCAAGACCGTATACTCGTAGCATCGTCAGTCCACCGCTCATGGCAAAGGCAGTGAAATTGACAAGAAGAGCGGGGTAGTTCTTTATTTATTTGGTGTTTAAAGGCACAGTAAGCCTCCCGTAAACCATCACAGAGCTCCCCGAGCGTCTACATATACAGTACAAGCATACTTCCATTTGAACGCTCACCGAACGGGAACATCCTGGCTGCTTTCTGTCGAGCGTGAGAAATTTTCAAAGAATTTATTTTCGTGGACTTGGTCCTCTACAACAATGGCGCCTCGTTTTGGTGCTGGACGGCTGTTATGATACCGGAAATCACGCCCGGACAGTAAGCCTCCCGTAAACCATCACAGATACTGTCAGGCTTTTACACACAGTACAAACACCCTTCCATTTGAACGCTCACCAAACGGGAACATCCTAGGTGCCCTACGTAAAGAGCGAGCAATTTTTAAAGAATTAATTTTGCAGATTGTCTCGAACACTTTTTGGACCCATCCTGAACTCAGGTCAAACATGAGTTACTTCCCTTCGGGTCTCATTCTATCGATGTAAACTGGCGATAGCCGTGAATCGATGATTATCAAAATGTTTTTGGACCGTGGTGCGTTTTTGCGCTAGACCTAACTTTTAAAATCTAAATAATAAATTGACAGCTTGTTACACAAACATTCTTTAATCATAAAAGAATTCTTTTTTCATCAAGACAAGATCAGTACAATTCGAAGTTGTGAAAGTTTGAAAAAAGAAAAGCCCGGAAGCAGGGTCACGCAAGGGTCGTAGCAGACGACGGTTTATGCATATCGCCGTTCCTCTCAACAGTCAAAAGCCATCGCTAGAGTTCTTGTGAACCACAGCCGTTTGTTTCGTGCATAAAAACGTGCTATTGTAAATAAGCTCACATCGAGTCGCATTCAAATGACTAACTGACGACTACATTGTGAAAAAGGGAAACTGGATCACACGGGTTCACGATGGCTCAGGGGTAAGATAAACCACGCAAAAATAAATTCTTTGAAAATTGTTCGCTCTTTACGGAGGGCACCTAGGATGTTCTCAATCGGTGAATGTTTAAATGAAAGGGTGTTTGTACTGTGTGTAAAAGCCTGACCGTATCTGTGATGGTTTACGGGAGGCTTACTGTGCCTTTAACGTCGTTTTCAATTACGAAGGTTATGTCGCGACGGGGAAAGGGGGGAGATGGGATAGGGGAAAGGGGGGGGGGGAGATGGGATAGAGCCACTTGTTAAGTGTTTCTTGTTCACAAAAGCACTAATCAAAAAATTGCTCAAGGGGCTTGCAACGTAGTACAATATATGACCTTACTGGGAGAATGCAAGTTTCCAGTACAAAGGACTAAACATTTCTTACATACTGCTTGACTAAAATCTTTACAAACATTGACTATATTCTATACAAGAACCACTTAACAAGGGTTAAAGGAGAAACAGAATCCGTTAGTCGTCTCGACATGCGGGGTGCAGAGAAATAAGGATGTGGAAAAGAAGACTTTTGGTAAGTGAAATAAAGGTGATGGATCCAGTCAGGTAGAAATAAGACAACAAGAAAAGAATTGGAAAACTGCAGGGAATAGTAGGGAGAGTTTTCTTGGAAGGAAATATAGGTGAAAGGGCTGGTAAGGCAGAAATAAGACAAAAGAAGAGAAGAAACAGAACCGTTAGTCGCCTCTTACGACATGCTGGGTAGCATCGGGTAAATTCTTTCTAGTCCCAACCAATATGGGACTCCCCCTAACCCGCGGGGGGTAGTGGGGTAGTAGTTGCGCTAAGAAGGATAGCACGCTTTTCTGTACCTCTCTTTGTTTTAACTTTCTGGGCGTGTTTTTAATCCAAACATATCATATCTATATGTTTTTGGAATCAGGAACCGACAAGGAATAAGATGAAAGTGTTTTTAAATTGATTTCGACAATTTAATTTTGATAATAATTTTTATATATTTAATTTTCAGAGCTTGTTTTTAATCCAAATATAACATATTTATATGTTTTTGGAATTAGAAAATGATGGAGAATAAGATGAACGTAAATTTGGATCGTTTTATAAATTTTAATTTTTTTTTACAATTTTCAGATTTTTAATGACCAAAGTCATAAATTAATTTTTAAGCCACCAAGCTGAAATGCAATACCGAAGTCCGGGCTTCGTCGAAGATTGCTTGACCAAAATTTCAATCAATTTGGTTGAAAAATGAGGGCGTGACAGTGCCGCCTCAACTTTCACGAAAAGCCGGATATGACGTCATCAAAGACATTTATCAAAAAAATGAAACAAATGTTCGGGGATTTCATACCCAGGAACTCTCATGTCAAATTTCATAAAGATCGGTCCAGTAGTTTAGTCTGAATCGCTCTACACACACACACACACACACACACACACACACACACATACACACACACATACACACACACATACACCACGACCCTCGTCTCGATTCCCCCCTCGATGTTAAAACATTTAGTCATAACTTGACTAAATGTAAAAAGAAGGAAATACATAAAACACTGATCTTTCCATTAATCAAATTATATCACAGAAATGATTATTTTTTAACCAAGCACTCTATTCGTATGTTTTCTTACTTTAATAAATAACTCAGTTAATGAGAGCTTTCTTTGTTTCTTCGACGCATGGTGACCAATTTCATGTGCTAAAATTTCGACCTGATAAAAGTTGTCCTCTCCTTTTATGGAGTTTCTATTTTTTAACAAGCAAGCACACCACTTAATCAACATGCAAGCACACAAGTAAGCGATAACTTTTATTTTGAGACACTGCAGTCTTGAAAAGCACTTTCGGCTGAGCCCACGTTCCTGTCATACCCAACCTTCTTCTCTCCCTTGATGACCCTTTGTTTCTTTGTTTGTTTGGTTGAGTAACTGTTTTTTGTTTTATTTTTGTTTGTTCAAACAGTTTTATTCAAATAACTACAAATAACAATATCTCATAGAATAAATTAAATACAACTTAAAACGGAGTACAACGAGCTAAGTTTATAAACGTGTTTTTTTTTTCGTTCCTCGAACACTCACACAAAAATGCTTCTTATATATGTATCTACCTATTAAAAATACTTTCCAACGGTAAAAACGATTTTGTGTTTTTATATATACTCGCGCACATCTTCCCAATCAAGATAATGTGGTTCAATTTATTCCTAGTTGTCTTTTTCACCATTACAAAATTCATACCAAATAAAACATCAATAACTTTCAAAACAATCTTAATTTCTAAAGTACAAAAATAAATTCTTCAATAAACTTCCAAAAGTAACTGGTTGATAATTTGTTTTCCCAAAGGAAATATTGTAAGATAAGAAGAAAAAAAATGCTTTAACTTGCCATTTTTGTGAAATAAAGTTCAGTCAAGTTCAGTTCAATTCACTGTCTCATCCTTCCTGCAAGAGTAGCTATTCATGACCCCAGTCTTCCTTGGGGAGTTATCTCGCCTGACAGGTTTCTGACCAATCAAAGTTTACGACACATAACCGAGGCCACGTGGTCAGTCGAACTCGTGCACTTTAATGTCAAACGAACGAGAAAGACAAGACGAGCCCAGAACGACTTTTCCGCGAACGACTGATGGTAACTCTGATAAACTAAGATATATGAGTACTAAAATTTCAAGGAGCAGTTCTAACTTTGAGAAACCACACAAAGAGGGAACTTGACTGCATGGACGGGGAAAGTTTCTGGGGTGTATGTGAATATTGACATCAAGAACATGCATGCTTCTGTGTTGAAAGTCATAGTTAGTTGGTGATAATGACTAGTTAGCTTGTTTGTAAGTTAGTTAGTTAGTTAGTTAGTTAGTTAGTTGGTTCGTTAGTTAGTTAGTTAGTTAGTTAGTTAGTTAGTTAGTTAGTTAGTTAGTTAGTTAGTTAGTTAGTTTGTTTGTTTGTCTGTTTGTTGTTTTTGTTAGCTCCTTCGTTCGTTCATTTCTTCTTTATTCCATTTTGCATTTGTTGAGTTCTGTCATTTGTCCGGTGTTGTTTGTTTGTTTGTTCGGTTTTTTTTCTTTTGTTTTTTATTATTGGATTATCTGATGGAAATGTTCGTAGACGCAATCATTGAGTATTATCCTAGAATATTGTCAAGCACATGCATGTGTATACACACGTACACAGACGCACACAGGCACACAGACACACAGACACACAGACAGACACACACACACACACACGCACGCGCACGCGCACACACAAACACGCACACACACACACAAACACACACACACACAAACCGGCACACACACACACACACACACACACACACACACACACACACACACACACACTGTCTTTCACAACAGCCGTAGGGTATCATCCGTCACAGCTGATTGGATAATTAAGTTCTCCCCTCGGAGGCACAGAGGGGAACTATGCAGTTCAGGCGCGATCGCGGCAGACTCCCTTATTTTTAAGGGAGGGAGAACTTGAGCTCCTGTCAGTCACTCCAGTACACGCGTTCGGAAGGCAAGATATGCGTGTGCTCGATACGGTTAATTAAACACTTCCCTCGGCCTATGGGAACTTGACTCAGAGCCGAAGTCGCAGATCCTTTCCCCAGTCCATAAAACAAGAGGCACATACAATACGCGCACTTGACTTGACTTGGCACAGAGATATAGAATAGAATATTCTATATCTCTTTGGGTAGAAGAGACGAAATAGGTGAACAAGAATAATCAGATATGTAATAGTTTTACTGCATTTTAACAAACATTTAGTGTTAATAGGGACATCCAGATTCAACCTTCGTCAGACGAACATTCGTCGGTGGTGGGGATTTCCTCTCTATTTTTAACTTTGTGCCTCAATGCGCATGCGCTTGGTTTTTGGCGCTCACCACTGCTTGCCGAAGATCGGGATCTGCGTGGTGAAAAAGGCATGTTTGACGAACCTCAATCAGCAATCTTCGTGAGTACTTTTAGTCCTTTTCATAATGTTAAAAATATGTGTTATGTGCGCAGTGTTAAAGTTTAATATCTTTACGACGCTTCTGTGGACTGTGCATCTGTAAACTGTTCATTTTGGAGGCGTAGTGCATGAACACGGATACCCACACAAAACTCAGAACTTGAGTCGACGGGCGACATATCCTGCCAATTATCTCCCTTGATCTCTCTTGCACAAGACACTTGTTTCCACTAGACCTATTTGTTTTAGAGTTGGGAGATTTTACAGGAATGAATCTAAAAATCGAAACAAAAATTCAGTGTTGCTTGTGTACCCAGCATATTCAGATGTCTGGAATATTCCGATAAAAAAGACTCGTCATATATAACACTACTCGTCATCACTGTTTCGAAAAACAGACGAACGCACGAAGAACTTCGCGTAGATCTGGACCGAAATTAGAAAGTGGTGACCGTGACGGGATGTGACGTCACCACTTCAACAAACTCGCGAACATCGGAACTCACGAACTTTTGACGAAGGCAAATCTGGATGTCTCTAATGCTGCTACATTTAAATTAAAGCCATGGGTTTTTTTAAGGTGTGACGTCATTTTCTGTTTTTGTTTTTGTTTTTCTATCCGGGGTTGTAAGAATTTACATGACAAATACAGAAATGTGATCATGCAGGCGAGTTGCAATGATACAGGCAACACAGATTCCAGGCAGTTCGAGTTCATCATTGTCTGCTGTTGGTCTTTGAGCAGTCGCTGTTATTCAGAATAGTCCGGCGCCTGTGGGTGGACATGAATTGCGAAAGCTGTTCCGAGAAGGGTTTACAAATATTTATCAATTTTAAAAGGAATATAAAAAGGAAAAACATCAATCTATATACAAGTAAAGGCTGTAGTTATCTGTCTGTCGTGAAAAATGTCAATGCATTCAATGTTTTTCTTACACACTGGGTGTAAATCTTTCTTTCTTTATTTGGTGTTTAACGTCGTTTTCAACCGCTCACCTCCCACGTGCAAAACGCAGTGATATGCACACGCCAGAATAGCGCGGTAGTGTATTGTGCTAAGCAGGAAAGCGCGCTTTTCTGTATTCTTGTTAACTTTCTGAGCTTGTTTTGAATACAACCTATCATATCTATACGTTTTTGGAATCAGGAAACGATAAAGAATAAGATAAGATCATTTTTGGATCGATTTCTTAAATTTTAATCGTAAGACTAATTAATCTATTTTCGTTAATTGTGATCACATTTTAAGAGTAAACATGACATATGTATTGTATTTTTAGATTCAGAATGTCATGAAGAATAGGATGCAATCAATTTTAAATCTGTTTGCGAAAAATCGATTTTAATGACAACTTTAATGAGCAAACTCATTAATTAATTTGTAAGCCTCCAAGCTGAAATGCAATACCAAAGTCCGGGCGTCGTCGAAGATTACTTGACCAAAATTTCAACCAATTCGGTTTAAAAATGAGAGCGTGACAGTGCCGCCTCAACTTTTACGAAAAGCCGGATATGACGAAGAGCGGGGTAGTAGTTGCGCTGAGAAGGATAGCACGCTTTTCTGTACCTCTCTTCGTTTTAACTTTCTGAGCGTGTTTTTAATCCAAACATATCATATCTATATGTTTTTGGAATCAGGAACCGACAGGGAATAAGATGAAAGTGTTTTTAAATTGATTTCGGAAATTTAATTTTGATAATAATTTTTATATTTTTAATTTTCAGAGCTTGTTTTTAATCCAAATATAACATATTTATATGTTTTGGGAATCAGACAATGATGAAGAATAAGATAAACGTAAATTTGGATCGTTTTATAAATTTTTATTTTTTTTTACAATTTTCAGATTTTTAATGACCAAAGTCATTAATTAATTTTTAAGCCACCAAGCTGAAATGCAATACCGAAGTCCGGGCTTCGTCG
The DNA here is from genome assembly GCF_037325665.1 of Littorina saxatilis. Lineage (NCBI taxonomy): Eukaryota > Metazoa > Mollusca > Gastropoda > Littorinimorpha > Littorinidae > Littorina > Littorina saxatilis. The sequence continues at coordinate 53,432,829 of NC_090247.1, forward strand.
AAGATTACTTGACCAAAATGTCAACCAATTTGGTTTAAAAATGAGAGCGTGACAGTGCCGCCTCAACTTTCACGAAAAGCCGGATATGACGTCATAAAAGACATTTATCAAAAAAATGAAAAATATGTCTGGGGATATCATACTCAGGAGCTCTCATGTCAAATTTCATTAAATCGGTCCAGTAGTTTAGTCTGAATCGCTCTACACACACACACACAGACACACACAGACACACACAGACACACACACACACACACACACACACACACACACACACACCACGACCCTCGTCTCGATTCCCCCCTCTACGTTAAAACATTTAGTCAAAACTTGACTAAATGTAAAAACGGGTCTGGTTTGAGCAGTGACACAGGGAAATCTGTACATCAAACCTCTGCAGCATAGAGAAATTCTCTCCAGAGTCTTCGGAGTTGTCAGCGTTTGGAAACTTGATAGTCTGCTACCGACGGGGGGAAAGTTCTTGACCTGCAGCATGGCAGGTCAAAATAACACACTGGGACCGAAGCGGCGGTGGAGCTTAATTGATACCGACATGGTTACTGCACAAACGGCCAGCTAAGCCACACCTCCTTTTGGCGCGTGCTGTGACTGCGCCTAGACTGTATGCCAGGTATGATCTGCTCCGCTGGTTTCTCATTACCTGTCAAATGGCCCTTCCTGCAACCTTTCCCTTTGCTTCCACCCTCCCCTCCACTTTCCCCCCCCCCCCCTCCCTCCTCATGCCCTATTTTGCTCCTCCCTTAGTTAAGACTGACACTGATGAAGCGATCGTGGGAGGATGCTTTTGTTTTTCTTTTACTTAATGTCTGTGTGTGGCTTTATGCAAACATTTTGAAAAATAGATGGCGCTGATAAGAAATTCTTCTTCAGTAGAATCAGAAAACGATTTAACACAGTATAACTGAAAAAAGCAATCAATTAAAATTGTACGCGAAGCAGAATTTAACCATGATCGACAGGTGGCAGATACGACAGAACGTAGAGTGGATAAGCATTTGCAATATTAAAAGAACGAAATGTGCAATTATTCGATGATAAATTAGTACTAAAAGACACGCCGACAAAGCAACAACAAAAAAAAAAGAAGAAAGAAAAAGAAGAAGAAACAAGTCGCGTAAGGCGAAAATACAATATTTAGTCAAGTAGCTGTCGAACTCACAGAATGAAACTGAACGCAATGCAACGCAGCAAGACCGTATACTCGTGGTCCACCGCTCACAGCATTGGCAGTGAAATTGACAAGAAGAGCGGGGTAGTGGTTACGCTATGCTGCATAGCACGCTTTTCTGTACCTCTGTTCGTTTTAACTTTCTGAGCGTGTTTTTAATCCAAACATATCATATCTATATATTTTTGGAATCAGGAACCGACAAGGAATAAGATGAAAGTGTTTTTAAATTGATTTCGAAAAAAAAATTTGATAATAATTTTTATATATTTAATTTTCAGAGCTTGTTTTTAATCCGAATATAACATATTTATATGTTTTTGGAATCAGCAAATGATGGAAAATAAGATAAACGTAAATTTGGATCGTTTTATAAATTTTTATTTTTTTTTACAATTTTCAGATTTTTAATGACCAAAGTCATTAATTAATTTTTAAGCCACCAAGCTGAAATGCAATACCGAACCCCGGGCTTCGTCGAAGAGTACTTGACCAAAATTTCAACCAATTTGGTTGAAAAATGAGGGCGTGACAGTGCCGCCTCAACTTTCACGAAAAGCCGGATATGACGTCATCAAAGACATTTATCAAAAAAATGAAAAAAACGTTCGGGGATTTCATACCCAGGAACTCTCATGTCAAATTTCATAAAGATCGGTCCAGTAGTTTAGTCTGAATCGCTCTACACACACACAGAGACACACACACACACACACAGACACACGCACATACACCACGACCCTCGTTTCGATTCCCCCTCGATGTTAAAATATTTAGTCAAAACTTGACTAAATATAACAAGTCGCGTAAGGCGAAAATACAATATTTAGTCAAGTAGCTGCCCTTTTTCAGCAAGACCGTATACTCGTAGCATCGTCAGTCCACCGCTCATGGCAAAGGCAGTGAAATTGACAAGAAGAGCGGGGTAGTAGTTGCGCTAAGAAGGATAGCACGCTTTTCTGTACCTCTCTTTGTTTTAACTTTCTGAGCGTGTTTTTAATCCAAACATATCATATCTATATGTTTTTGGAATCAGGAACCGACAAGGAATAAGATGAAAGTGTTTTTAAATTGATTTGGACAATTTAATTTTGATAATAATTTTTATATATTTAATTTTCAGAGCTTGTTTTTAATCCGAATATAACATAATTATATGTTTTTGGAATCAGAAAATGATGGAGAATAAGATAAACGTAAATTTGGATCGTTTTATACATTTTTATATTTTTTTTACAATTTTCCGATTTTTAATGACCAAAGTCATTAATTAATTTTTAAGCCACCAAGCTGAAATGCAATACCGAACCCCGGGCTTCGTCGAAGATTACTTGACCAAAATTTCAACCAATTTGGTTGAAAAATGAGGGCGTGACAGTGCCGCCTCAACTTTCACGAAAAGCCGGATATGACGTCATCAAAGACATTTATCAAAAAAATGAAAAAAAAGTTCGGGGATTTCATACCCAGGAACTCTCATGTCAAATTTCATAAAGATCGGTCCAGTAGTTTAGTCTGAATCGCTCTACACACACACACACACACACACGCACAGACAGACAGACAGACAGACAGACACACATACACCACGACCCTCGTCTCGATTCCCCCTCGATGTTAAAATATTTAGTCAAAACTTGACTAAATATAAAAAGGCAGATTACCTTCAAAGCGCACCACTACCAATAAAGCATAGAAGGGCGTTGATACAAGTCCACATTGGTGACCATCACAAACACAAACACAACAGGTTCAGGAAATAGTTATTAACAAGTCGCGTAAGGCGAAAATACAATATTTAGTCAAGTAGCTGTCGAACTCACAGAATGAAACTGAACGCAATGCCATTTTACTCGTAGCATCGTCAGGCCACCGCTCATGGCAAAGGCAGTGAAATTGACAAGAAGAGCGGGGTAGTAGTTGCGCTAAGAAGGATAGCACGCTTTTCTGTACCTCTCTTTGTTTTAACTTTCTGAGCGTGTTTTTAATCCAAACATATCATATCTATATGTTTTTGGAATCAGGAACCGACAAGGAATAAGATGAAAGTGTTTTTAAATTGATTTGGACAATTTAATTTTGATAATAATTTTTATATATTTAATTTTCAGAGCTTGTTTTTAATCCGAATATAACATATTTATATGTTTTTGGAATCAGCAAATGATGGAGAATAAGATAAACGTAAATTTGGATCGTTTTATAAATTTTAATTTTTTTTTACAATTTTCCGATTTTTAATGACCAAAGTCATTAATTAATTTTTAAGCCACCAAGCTGAAATGCAATACCGAACCCCGGGCTTTGTCGAAGATTACTTGACCAAAATTTGAACCAATTTGGTTGAAAAATGAGGGCGTGACAGTGCCGCCTCAACTTTCACGAAAAGCCGGATATGACGTCATCAAAGACATTTATCAAAAAAATGAAAAAAACGTTCGGGGATTTCATACCCAGGAACTCTCATGTCAAATTTCATAAAGATCGGTCCAGTAGTTTAGTCTGAATCGCTCTACACACACACACAGACACACACACACACACACACATACACCACGACCCTCGTCTCGATTCCCCCCTCTACGTTAAAATATTTAGTCAAAACTTGACTAAATATAAAAATCGGTCGACTTAAAGTGCCAAAAGTTATTATAGTTAACCTTGAACATTTAAACAAGAAAGAAAGTATAGGTGCAATCAAAGATGGTTTTTAGCTTGTTTTTGTTTGTTTGTTGGTTGGTTTGTTTGTTCGTCTCTTTCTTTTCTTTCTTTCTTTCTTTCTTTCTTTCTTTCTTTCTTTCTTTCTTTCTTTCTTTCTTTCTTTCTTTCTTTCTTTCTTTCTTTCTTTCTTTCTTTCTTTCTTTCTTTCTTTCTTACTTTAGTTCTTTCTTTCTTTGTTTTTGTATATTAGCGTATTCTTTCCTCCTTTCTTTCTTTTTCTTTCTCTCTCCGTTTCTTTCCCTTCCTGCGTAAATCTACAAACTTTCTATCCCTCACACAACCAAAACACCCTCGTCGGCTTCCGGTGAGCGGCCTCGCTTTGACATTAGTCCCTGAGGGATTCTGGGAAGTTGAGACTCAGTCCCAGACTCCGACTTGGAGCCAACTCGCTCGCACGGGGACAGAGAGATCTCATGGCCCGCGAGAGTTGCGCAAGGCTGCAGCGTGTTTAAGGATTAATTAAAGGAAACTCAATCAGCCTTCGGCGTCTCAGATGAAAAGGGATTGAAAGCGAGCAGCCAGCAACCGGAGAGGGAACGAATGCAGGGTGTGCTTGCCTGTCAGACGTCAGCGCTTAATTTGACAGGGGCACATTCCCACGGGTGCTATCGGGCGAGGATGCTTAAATGTTTAGCTGCAGAATTAGGAACAATTAAAAGCCTTCGATTGGATTCGCTCGATCGTGTTTGTCTTGTTTGGCGTCTGTGACGACTCTGAGAGCGGAGTGGTCTGATCGAGC
>NC_090247.1:53437677-53522677 GCF_037325665.1 Littorina saxatilis
TGTGTGTGTGCGCGCGCGAGTGTGTGTGTGTTTGTAATACTGAGAACTCATCGATTCATTCTATATAAACAAACATGCGCCACTTGTCAAAAACTATTGTCAAAAATAACTGACAGAAAAGAAGTGGCAAAGCGGGGAACCATGCAACCAACACTATTGAAAGGGCAAATACTTGTTGACTAACCCGGAAAGAAAGATAAAAAGAAAGAAAAAAGATATATTAATTTATATTGTTTTCATGTTTTTATAATTATATTTTATTGCTGCTTAAGAATACATGTAGTCGACGAAGAAAACAAAGTTAATTTTCAAATCCAGACTTTGCAGTCCCCAGTCTCTTTTTTTCTGCTTTCGTCTTTTGGAAATCTTCATCCTCCCCTTTCCACAAGCATCACAGTCAAACGTTTAAAGAAACTAGATATCTGCTATAAATTACCCCCCCCCCCCCCCACTAACCACAAGCATGTAACCAAACGCGGCAAAAAAAGAAGAAAAAAGTTCCCGGTAATGCCAGCGAAAACATTTTTGAATTTCAAAACAGTTATCTCAAAACGCTGAGTGGCAGGGTTCAAAATCATAAACATTTTCTTTAGTGGGCCTTGACTAGCGTTGACAAACGGGGCCAATTGTGACTAATTCGTCAGCATTTGTCACTGACACCCAACGCTCGTAAATTTCACCCGTTTATTCTCGCTTGTCACCGAAATTCCAACTTGCGAGCATAAACCTGTTGGGTGTCTGAGTGAGGTTTTAACCAAGACGCTTTGTCATCCCGGGTCCGACGGAGTTTTCACTCGTAATTATGATTGTAAGTGGGAATATTCCGAGATAGAAAAGGATGCTATACACGAAGGATGACAATTAAAAAAGCCCTTTAAGAAATAAAAATCAAAAGGACCCGTCATCATTCAGATTATTTGGGTTGAGGGATTGTGTGTGCAAGCTGATTGCTTGGTGTCAGTATTTTATTTTTTATTCTTTTTTTTGTTTGTTTTTTCTCTCCTTTTGTCTCTCTATCTCTCGCTCTGTCTCTGTCTCTGTCTCCGTCTGTGTCTCTCTTTCTCTCTCTTTGTCTCTATGGCTCCCTTTCTGCATGTCTCTGAGTGTCTCTCTTTATTGTCCCTCTGTCTCTTCTCTGTCTTTCTCTGTCTCTCTCTCTGTCTCTCTCTCAATCTCTCTCAGTCTCTCTCTCTCTCTGTCTGTCTCTCTGTCTCTCTCTCTCTTCCTCTCTGTCTGTCTGTCTCTCTCTGTCTCTGTCTCTGTCTCTGTCTGTCTCTCTCTCTGTCTCTCTCTGTCTCTCTCTCTCTTTCTCTCTCTCTCTCAGTCTCTCTCTCTCTCTGTGTCTCAGTCTCTCTCTCTCTCTCCCTCTCTCTCTCTCTCTCTCTCTCTCTCTCTCTCTCTCTCTCTCTCTCTCTCTCTCTCTCTCTCTCTCTCTCTCTCTCTCTCTCTCTCGTGTTTTTGTTTTTTGCATGTGCTTCTGCTTTTCAGTATTTTTCCCCTTTCATTTCTTGTCTTGTGTTTCATTTGAAAACGTGTTTAGCCATGGATTTCTTTTACACAGCCAGATGCGCGAAGGAACAAAACAAATACATGTACCAACAACACATGAAAGAGAGGAATACCACAAAGAGAGCAGTGTTTTTGTTTTGTTTTTGTTTTATTTTGAAGAACTTCTCTTTTGTTGATTGCGCCTCTCTCGTTAAGACCCGTGTCGTCTTTTTGTTCGTGTGTGTGTTCGTGTGTGTGTTCGTGTGTGTGTTCGTGTGTGTGTTCGTGTGTGTTTTCGTGTGTGTGTTCGTGTGAGTGTTCGTGTGTGTGTTCGTGTGTGTGTTCGTGTGTGTGTTCGTGTGTGTGTTCGTGTGTGTGTTCGTGTGTGTGTTCGTGTGTGTGTTCGTGTGTGTGTTCGTGTGTGTGTTCGTGTGTGTGTTCGTGTGTGTGTTCGTGTGTGTGTTCGTGTGTGTGTTTGTGTGTGTGTTCGTGTGTGTGTTCGTGTGTGTGTTCGTGTGTGTGTTCGTGTGTGTGTTTTTGCATGTTTGTTTGAATATTTAGTTGTTTTGTTGGTATCTTGCATGGCTGGTTGACAGGTCAGTTACTTTGTTGTTGTATTTTTTTCTCTCTATCTCTGTATGACTCTGTATCTCTCTTTCCATCGCCAATCCCCCCTCCCCCCCCCCCCCCCCCCCCCCCCGGCCGCCCCCTCAACGTCTCTCTCCCCCTTTCTAACCTGAGTATCTCTTCAACCGTTTTCTTTTCTCGTGTTTCCCACCTCGTTTCATTCTTTCAGTAGATAAACACATAAACACATACATTCGCGTTTACCACGTCGTCACGTGAGAAACCCGAGTCAGAGAGAGGAAAATAAAGAAGAAAAAAAGGAGAGAAAACAAAAACAATTTGTTTGCACGGTCGGGCCGAAAACAGAATGGAGGCGTGAAAATAAAAAGAGGCAGCAATTTGGTTAAACGGCTCATTAGGAAAGTCCTCAAGAATGCACGCTTCGTTTCGTTTCCCCTTCGTCTTTTGCCCTGCAGGTATGTTTTGCCGTTCGTTTATTTTCCGCAATCGTGTTTTTAGTGCGCCCGCGCCATTTTGCTCGAAACAATGGAAGAAGCCATGGAGGGGGTGAACAGGTGCGTGAGTTGAACACTTTTGCTTACTTTTCTCCTCAAAAAGATCTTTGCAGTGATAATTTGTTCTAGTTTAAGACGACAGGGGGGCCCTTTGCTTTCAGTAATGGTTGGATATTCCAGCAGAGACTGTATACTGAAAATCTGCTTATGTGTTCCCATTTTACCCGGGAGAGTCTGAGAAGAATGTATGGCGTTACAATGAAAATTACGAAATTGTTTTTCAGACAATGAGAAACAGTTGGAAAGGCGCGGGTTAAGACTTTCGCAGTAGATAGCCGGAGTTTGTGTGAACCGAACATTGTCTGGTATTTCAGTTACGGTACGTTACCGGTTGTTGTGTAAAAATACAGAACAAAAATGTGAATTCGTCAACCGGTCAGTCCCAAGAAAGAAAGAAAGAACCCAAGATAAGCTCAATAACGAGGCTTCGTACAATAACAGCAGTAACAACATCAACAACAACAACAACAACAACAACAACAACAACAACAACAACAACAACAACAACAAAAACAATAAAACAACAAAAACAAGAAATTCCTCCGAGGTAGGAAAAACACCCCCGTCCTTACCATTCTCACTGCCACCAACTGAGAAGGTTATTTCTCTTTGACCATTAATATGTCCCTCTATAAGTCCTTGTATAATTTTAATCCACCAATAACTCCCTAACCGTGTGTTTGACTGGTCCCAATTTTTGTAAGGACCGTCTCAGGAATGTATAGAACCTGTTGACCAAGTTTGGTGACGATCGGTCCGTTCATTCTTGAGATCTATATGCGAACACAAACACACAAACAAACAAACAAACAAACAAACACATCGACCGAATCCTATACACACCCCTATACTGGGGGTGTAACAACAACTAAAACGACAACCATTACAACCACAACAAAACAAAACAACAACAAAATATAAACCAGCAACAAAAACAACGGCGAAGAAAGAATTCGATTAGCTTAAAACAAACAGCTCTTGATTTGACGGTTTTCTTTTACCCTGATCATGATCATTTCGCGTGGCTGTGGATGGGCGTGGCTTCTCGCCTCCAACCAACAAGCGTTTTCCTCACTGCCGGCGAGCATACCTCCGCGGAGTTTGGGTCTGGAACAATATCATTTGTCTGCGAGCGCACTAAATTATCCCCCCTTGCCAGCCACACGCACCTAGGCGGCGCCACTGGTCCGCTTGCAAATTGCAGGCATCATGGCCCCCGGAAAAGGAAAAATGGTGAACGAGTAAAAGTAAAACAATGAGAGAAAAAAATGAGAGAGGGGTGAAGAAGAGGGGGGGGGGGGGTTGGTGTGGAAAGTGAAGGGGGATGGAGCGAAGCAGGCTCGGGGGCAATTGTCTGCTTTATAGGTTCAATGTGTCTGAACCGCCGATGGGGCCCGGGGGGGGGGGGGGGGGGAGTCACTCGCTTACGCTGTTACGGTGTCTTCGTTCTTTAGTTTGGGTGCAGGCCCATAGGGCGTTTAAGCTAAAAAAAAAAAAAAATTACACACTTAAATCACACATTCAAGCATACGCACAATGAGAGTGCACGCAGGCACAGCAAACAGGGATCTTAATTAAGCAACAAAACAAAACAAAACACACAAACAAACAAAAACCACATCATCACTAACTAGAGCACGTATCGACAGGAATGGCCTTCTTTATGCTTGTGTTGACTGCGACTAACAATAATTATTGAGGCAAAAAAACAAACGAGCAAACAAACACAAACCACATCATCACTAACTAGAGCGCGTATCGACAGGAATAGCCTTCTTTATGCTTGTGTTGACTGCGACTAACAATAATTATTGAGGCAAAAAAACAAACGAGCAAACAAACAAACCAACAGCATAAGAACCACAACAAAATACATCAAACACACGAAAATTATCTAAATAAAAATGTTCATAATAACACTAACAAACTTAGCCAACTTAACCAACTAATTTTTGGATTTTACATTCATTAAAGCATTCTATTTTATAACATTTGCATGATGCTGAAAATGATTTCCAATATATACTTTTTTCATTCCTGCTATTTAAATGCTATCATATTGATAATTAAAACAAAAAAAGAAATTCATCTCCTATCTCACCACTTCCACACAACTTATATTATACTCTTTCATCCCTCGGGATATTCAAAACACGTTCTTGGTGTATAGGCAACTTATGGTTATTTAACCTAAATGTTAATAATTTCTCTCATGGGCGGCATTTACGGATGTGAAGCATTCAAATTACGGTCGAGTGAAGTTAGGCTTTGAAATAAATGTGTATTAGCTGTTCGACTCCCGGACAATGAAAAACTGAAATGGTCGCTTCTTATTGACAACGAGCGTATATATATATAGAGAGGTTATTTCTGGACAAGCCGCCTATCTTCTTCTTGTCGTTTGTCTTTACACTTGGAGTCGAGCTCTGGATATGAAGCATGGTAGTCTTATGTTGAGCCTCCACAGGTCCATGCAGCTTCTCGTGGAGGGTCGTCGGCCTGGTCCAAATATCTCTCCTCAGGGGCTGGAGATTCCTGCAGTCCTGCAGGATGTGGGCTGCATCTTGCTCTGCGTCTCCACAGGGACACATGGGGGGAGGGCACGGCTCACAAGCCGCCTATGAACTGAAGTGTGTATACGTACTGAATACGCACGAACGTTCTGATAGATAAGGTGCACGACCCGATATATTATGTTCAGCTTGCACATTTTTCTCCAACCATGTCATTTTAATTAATAGACGAACGCTAAGACACCAACCTCACCTTACGGTTTAGCTGCTCGGGGTCATGGGTTTATGTCTGCGCAGTGCTAGTGCAAACAGCCGTAACGAATGAAGCTAGTAAAGCTGGTACAGGTAGACGACTTCTCTTGTTCATTTTTGTTTTCTTTCTAATTTGTGTCAATTTCCTCGCCCACTTTTTTTTGATCGTTCATCATATGCGGACTGCAACTTTAAGTATGGTATCTACGCATGTCACCTTTTTTTAAGGACAGGAAATGTTCTCAGCTAGCTGCATGCATGTACGCACCAACAGAAAATTATTATCTGTTAAAAATGAGTGCAAATTAATCTGTCGCAAGTGCAAGATATGGTTCAAGAATCAATAATATACCTTTCTTTTTTGGAGGGTGGTCATTTTTGGAATAAAGGGAAACTTTTTATTTTATTTTGAAAGCCTTTCGCCCCACAGAAGCTGATAACATGATTGAATAATTAAAGGAATAATTAATACACTTATGTGACTTTTTTGGCGCTGGAACCTATGTTTTCGTAAGTGCCATTTGTGTATTTGTTGTGCCTACATGAAGTCGACTGAGTAAATACTTCGCGACCGACACGGTTGGCCTAGTGGTAAGGCGTCCGCCCCGTGATCGGGAGGTCGTGGGTTCGAACCCCGGCCAGGTCATACCTAAGACTTTAAAATTGGCAATCTAGTGGCTGCTCCGCCTGGCGTCTGGCATTATGGGGTTAGTGCTAGGACTGGTTGGTCCGGTGTCAGAATAATGTGACTGGGTGAGACATGAAGCCTGTGCTGCGACTTCTGTCTTGTGTGTGGCGCACGATAAATGTCAAAGCAGCACCGCCCTGATATGGCCCTTCGTGGTCGGGTGGGCGTTAAGCAAACAAACAAACAAATACTTCGCGAAATCTTCTTTTTTTTTTTTAACGAAATTTCAGTGCCAAAGCTTCGTGCAGCCAGCTTCGTGAAATAGACTGTGCAAAGTCGACTTCGCCCAATTAATGAGAGGCTCTACGGACGAGCTTTAATTTCTTCTAATTAATTGTTTTGTAAAGGTATAGTTTTGATGTGGTTTTTTTTTCTCAGTGTAATTTGTAATCACATATCGCCAGTCGCTAGCGCTCTAGCATAAGTTTTGTTGTCCCCGAGTACGCTAGTACAAGGGTCCAGCAGACTTTAATTGTGTGTGTGTGTCTGTCTGTCTGTGTGTCTCGACTTAACAGCTTATTGTTATGACCGTTAATACTCAACTTAATCTTCTCTTGTGCCGTTCTTTAGTGGGTTGTGTATTTTACCTTTAAAGAAAACTTCCTTTCCAACAATCGTGAACATCTCTACAAATCTGCCCCGGGTTCTACAGGGATAAGCTGACCCTTCCATGATTTTGGACATTTGCAAGTAAAATCAGCACCGCAGTCTTACTGTTTAGAGTGCTAATTGTGGCTGGATTATCTTGTTCTGATAGTTGACATTTGCGCCAGTTACACGATTAATTGTGACCTGCTCGCTGCCAGGAAATATTTGTATACAATTAGCATTACCTGTATTTAGCTGAATTGACAACTTACAGGGTGCCTTGGATGTATACATGAATACACCACACACATGCATACATTGTTTTGTGTGTTGTTTTTTGTTGTGTCTTAATTATTTTTTTATTATTTTATGGAACAGTTTGTTGCCTAGGGCTGTGGTGCACGAGAAAGTTACCAACCCATTGGGAGCCAGCCGCGGGGTCGGGTTGGTTGAAACTGAGGCGCACGAGAAAGTTACCAACCCATTGGGAGCCAGCCGCGGGGTCGGGTTGGTTGAAACTGAGGCGCACGAGCAAGTTACCAACCCATTGGGAGCCAGCCGCGGGGTCGGGTTGGTTGAAACTGAGGCGCACGAGAAAGTTACCAACCCATTGGGAGCCAGCCGCGGGGTCGGGTTGGTTGAAACTGAGGTGTGTTTGGGATTTCAACCAATCCGGTGTTACGATTTCATCTTTCGCCTGTGTACATATTTCCCCCTCGACATATACTCAAGACTGAAATGTTGTTTCCTGGTAAAATTAAAGGCACAGTGCAGCTCACAGCCTTCCTTTTGCGTTTTTGTTGCAGCTGAGTGCATTTACAGTTCAAAAATCCTCCTATGGTAGTAAAACAAACCCAAAACTACCCAACGACGACATCTGTGAAGCTCGACAGTTTCTTGTTCCCGCGAGTGCATAAATTAACCTAGTTATTACGTGGTGTTTGGTCGGAGTTCGATTCAACTGAGTGATTCCGGCTTCCATTTTGTTTTACACAAACTCATGATGACGTCTGACATAGTTTGCTAGTGACGTGTCTTTTTGTGCATGATGTGGTGATCTACCTGATCTAAATTTAGATCCAAAAATAGGTCAAGACCAGCCGGGTCCGAGTACGAAATTAATTCGTAAAAAAATCGCAGTTCTTGACTCTTTGGGTGCAAGTCAATGAAACTTGGTAGTTCTTCTAACGGATAGCTGCCTGAGGTATGACTAAAAGCACCAGGGGCTCCGTGCACCTGGATTTGACAAGTTCAAGTACCTTTAAGAAGTGAAATTATTTATGGACGAAAAGCATGTCAGTTTCTTGCATGTGAAGAAAATTGGTGGTAAAATTTGTATAGATTTTTATAGATTTCACCCCCAAATCGAATTCTTCGAAAACGTGTACCGAGTGGTTACGTCCCTGACGTGAGTAAGAAGGGAAACATTTTAGGATGAATCAAATTTCTAAGTTAAATAAAAAAAAATTGGTTGGACAAATTTGTCCCCATGAATGTAAGGTACACAAGGTCGCTAATCAGTGCTATCGAAGGTTTTTGTGTGTGTTCAGTGTAGAGTTTATACTAGATCAACGTGGCCGAGAAGCGAAATATCAACACGGCGAAATATGAAAACGTCACACCGGCTCCGTGGCTGGCTCCCGTTGGTATGGTAACTCTCTCGTGCATCTCAGCCCATTATTATGGTTATTATGGTGAGCTTATATAGCGCGAACCACAATTAACTGTGCTCTCCGCGCTTTACATATTAATTTCTGCCGTGTGAAATGGAATTGTTTTACAGACAGACAGACAAACAAACATTTTTTACACACAATATATAACGCATTCACATCGACCAGCAAACCTCAAGCCTGTTAGGCGAGCATTCACCTTTCGCGGCCTTTATTCCAAGTCACACGGGTATTTGATGGACATTTTTATCTATGCCTATACAATTTTGCCAGGAAAGACCCTTTTGTCAATCGTGGGATCTTTAACGTGCACACCCCAATATAGTGTACACGAAGGGACCTCGGTTTTTCGTCTCATCCGAAAGACTAGCACTTGAACCCACCATCTAGGTTAGGAAAGGGGGGAGAAAATAGCGGCCTGACCCAGGGTCGAACACGCAACCTCTCGATTCCGAGCGCAAGTGCGTTACCACTCGGCCACCCAGTCCCATGACGTCAGCTGACGATCTGCAGGCAGCGAAACTTGAGGGTTAAAGAGCGTTGCTCTGCACAGAAAGCAATGATGCTGTAGGTTTTTGACCTAAGCCCAAATGGAAGGATGCCCTTAAAGGTCCTTGTCTACATTTGTATACAGAAATCGGTATTTGACCATTGAAATACTGAGTCTATTCCCCACAAATATCAAAATTACACCCCCTTCGATCAGGAAGGACAAAGCCAGGGTAGCCGATTGAAAATTCATGATAGTAATTCAGTGTAGTGTGATATCCTTATTTGGCAAAACTCCTCTCGAACATCATGCATTTCGGGGCGGGGATGTAGCTCAGTCGGTAGCGCGCTGGATTTGTATCCAGTTGGCCGCTGTCCGCGTGAGTTCGTCCCCACGTTCGGCGAGAGATTTATTTCTCAGAGTCAACTTTGTGTGCAGACTCTCCTCGGTGTCCGAACACCTCCGTGTGTACACGCAAGCACAAGACCAAGTGCGCACGAAAAAGATCCTGTAATCCATGTCAGAGTTCGGTGGGTTATAGAAACACGAAAATACCCAGCATGCTTCCTCCGAAAACGGCGTATGGCTGCCTAAATGGCGGGGTAAAAAACGGTCATACACGTAAAATTCCACTCGTGCAAAAAACACGAGTGTACGTGGGAGTTTCAGCCCACGAACGCAGAAGAAGATCATGCATTTCGTGCGTTTAAAAAAAATTCGTGGACAGCGGTCCAATACCCAGTGTCAACCTGTTACTGTGATTGTGTGGGTGTGGCTGTCAGTATATATATAGTGACATGAATTTGATTGGTCGATATTTATAGTCAAAGCGCATGGAAATCAAAACATTGGAAGTGTTACTTAACACTTCTCAAAAATAAAAACTGTTTGTACATAATTTTTGTTTCTATACATTTTTTCCCCCATGGTTCTTTCATCATCTAACATAACTTTTTAGCGAAATCTAACCATAAGATTATTGAGAAAAAAAAAGTAAAAATGTAGACGACCACCTTTAATCCCATGTTAAACCTGGAAAGACCTGTGGTGGTTTACATGAATGAGTTCAACTGAAAGGAGGGTACAATTAACGCGGCTCGCCAGTCTCTTATATCAGCTGTTTCGAAAAGTTACGCCTTCGTTGAAAGAATGTCCGTAACCTGCAGGTATTCCTTTGAACTCTTGTCTTACGCAACCTCAACGACTAGGAGTCGCAAGAAGAAAAGGCAGACATAAACAGTCAGATAGACAAACAAACGGATAGATAGACAGACAGACAGACAGACGAACAATCCCACCCCCCTCATCCTCTAGTCACCCTTACTGCCACCCCCCTCCACAATTTATTCCTCCTACGCACACTCCGAACAAACAATAGACAGACAGACAGACAGACAGACAGACATTGGACAAACAGAGAGAAGGACAGACGGACCCCCTCCCCCCCCTCCGCCTCCACCCTAAATGACCGCACCGCCAACTCCCCCACACAGACCCGGTACACAAACCCACACACACACACCCACACACACACCCACACACACACCCACATACACGCACACACACACACCACAACCCCCACCCACACCCACATACACGCACACACACACACCACAACCCCCACCCACATACACACACACCACAACCCCCCCCCCCCCCACACACACACAAACACTCCAAAGAAATTTGGAGGGACTGGGTAAAGACGGCTCATCTTCCTCTCTCAAGCTCGTCACTTCGCACACCTTTTAGCCAAGCAATGAGTGAACGATGAGTCCAAAGAACAAGAGGGAGGATTGCTTGGCCCTTCGTTTGCCATCGCTCTGTCATCACTCCACACACAGCGTCTAGCCTGGCTTGTCGACGACACAAGTACATCACTGACAGACACAAGCACAATGGCCCGAAGGAAGACTTGTCGGGTTGCACGTGCTTTGGTGATTTTCTTGGCTTTTTGTCAGTGTGAGTTTTTGTGTGTGTGTGTGTCATTGTCGTGTTGGGTTTTTGTTAGTGTTTTTGGTGTATTTTGATTTTTGTTAGTGTTTTTGAGTGTGTTTTGCTCTATGATTTATTTTATTTTTCATTTAGTTTTCCGTTCTCCTTCTTCTAAGCTTTCATTTTTGAGTGTGTGTCCTTGGCGTGTTGTATTATTTTGTGTGTGTGTTTTTGAGTGTGTTCAGCTTTATGTTTGATTTTCTTTTTCTTTTGTTTTCCGTTCTCTGTCTTTTAAGCTTTTGTCTTTTAAGCTTTTGAGTATGTGTTCTTGTCATGTTGTATTTTTGTTAGTGTTTTTGAGTGTGTTTTGCTTTATGTTTTAATTTTTTTGGTATTCAGTGTTGCGTTCTCTGTCTTCTAAACTTTTATTTTTGAGTGTGTGTCCTTGTCGTGTTGTATTTGTGTGTGTGTGTTTTTGAGTGTGTTTTGCTTTATGAGTTTTAATTGTTTTGTTGTATTTAGTTTTGCGTTCTCTGTCTTCTAAACTTTTATTTTTGAGTGTGTGTCCTTGTCGTGTTGTATTTGTGTGTGTCTTTTGCTTTATGTTTTAATTTTGTTGTATTTAGTTTTGCGTTCTCCGTCTTCTAAGCTAATCATATGTTGTTGTTTTTTTGGTTTTGTTATCCTGGTTTCGTTGGGTTTTTGTGTGTGGTTTTCAGTGCCCCAATACCCCCCCCCCCCCCCTCCCGCCGCCACCCCCTCCCCCACCCCCCCACCCCCCCCCCCCCCCCCGCTTTATGTATGGTTTCGCTATTTTTTTTTTTTTTGGGGGGGGGGGGGGGGTGTACGTACTTTGAGATCTCTAACATTGTGGTCCCCTGCGACCTAAATGGTTTTGTGACTACCTTTATCTTACCTTCCACGTACTTTGCATGAGGTTTTCTTTGGTCTGAGTTGACCGTGTGTTCTTTAATTTGTTATTCTTTCGATTTATCCTTGTCATGTTAATTGTGTCTTTTGTGTGTGAATTTGGGTGTATTTGGGTGTTTTTTATTTGATGAGAGAGAGAGAGAGAGAGAGAGAGAGAGAGAGAGAGAGAGAGAGAGAGAGAGAGAGAGAGAGAGAGAGAGAGAGAGAGAGAAGGAGAGAGAGAGAGAGAGAGAGGGAAAAAGAGAGAGAGAGAGAGAGAGAGAAGGAGAGAGAGAGAGAGAGAGAGAGAGAGAGAGAGAGGGGGGGGGGGGAAGAGAGACAGACTGACTAACAAACAGAGAGACAGCGAGACAGACAGAGGCAGACAGAGAGCCAGTCAGAAAGACAGACGGATTGAGACAGAACAAAACCCACGCATTATTGATGCCGGGTTGAGGTGATTGCAATGGGGTAGGAGGCTATTCCAGACCAACCTGCCTTAACCAACTTGGAAGCTTAGAAAGTCGAAGGAAATCAGGGAATGAGAAGGAGAGGGGGGGGGGGAGGTCAGAGGGGGGATGGGGATTGACAGAAGCCCTTCATCTTATTTCAGCAGCGTCATTACAGCGCGGTTAAGAATGAAACCGGAACCAATGTTCACTTCATTTCGGCAAATTACCCTCTCGTTCTCCGCGTGCCTTTGTGCCACAGGAAATAGTTCCTCCGCGCGCACAGCCCAACTCAACTTGACTCAGTCTGTGGCGTTTGTCTGTGTGCTGTAAAGATGGTCTGGGTTTATAGACTAGAAGGGGGGGGGGGTGGGGGGGGGGGGGTGGGGGTGGGGGGTTGGGGTGGGGGGGGGGGGGTTAGGTTTATTTGCTGTTGTTCGTATTGTGGGGATATTTTAACACAGAGATGAAAGCCAAAAACAAATAGACTGCTATATAACGTTCTAAAAAACTAGAATAACTTAAAACAACCAAGAAAGGTTATTTGTTGAAACTGACGTTACATTTTTGAGCCATAGGGTTGTGTATGAAATTTGCATTTAGTCTTTCTTTTTCTTGCTGAGTGTATGTACAGTCTAGAGAGGAGACGGACATGGTGTGAGCTTGTCCAGGGGGGTATATGAACATCTCAGTGGCAGGGGGATGGAAGCACTTGCTAATGAGTGGGAGTGTGTATGCGCGTGGTGTGCACGAGGATGTATGCACGTGAGTGATATTTGTAAATGTGTATTATGATAATATCATCTTTGTATTTATATTATTGAAATTGTTATATCTCGATGTACAGCGCTAAGAGCATAGTTAAATTTGTGAAGCGGCGCTATATAAGCTATCTTTATTATTATTATTATTATTATTATTATTATTAAAACAAATCACAAAGGTTTTAGCAAACATGTCTTGTTATGTCACGAATTAAATGTTCCAAGAAAGAAAACAATTTAATATTTTTTTGTAATTGTTTGTTTAACACAGCGAGGAAGTAAACGTTTTGTTTGCGTTTTTAATATTTTTTTTAATAGCAATATACTCGTATTTCTGTGACGATGTGTGAGGTTCGTTGCATTGCCCACATGCTTTTCTGTGCCGTGTTTGCTATAACCTTTCTATTTTGACCGAGTTGTTGTTAGTATAAGATGCTCTGGAGACATTTTGGAGCAAGTTTATTTACTTTTGTTCGTGGTGTATTTTAAAACAGAAACGGGGGAAACGTTATTTGGTTTTCGTTTTTTTGTTTAAACACAACACTTCTGTCACAATGTGCGATATTTGTTGTGTTGCATGCTTGTACGCTTTTCTCTGTATGTTGCTGTCTTTGTCTGTTGATCCTATAATTTGTTATTCTGTTAGTAAGGTGCTCTAAGTGTAGATACGGTGGACAAATTCTGGGGCAAGTTTAGTTGTAGTTGTTTGGGGGCAATTTTGAGGCGAATGAAATACATTGGTTTGTCTCATTTGGTTCATTCTTCATGTCTTGATTCTCTTTTGTTAAATTTAATCAAATTATTTCTTTTGGGTTTATTTCTTTGTTTGTATCTTTTAAAGTTTATTTCCTCTACTTTTATTTGATTTTGGATTGTTTTGGGTCCATGCTCATTATATATATATATAAATATCTATAGGGCTTATATACGTTTTCAAACACGGCATTTGGTGATTGACGTTTGATTGACAACATATATGATATATTATATTAAATCAACACATGGGGTTTTAGATGCTTTTTAAAAAAAATTTTTTAAGTGGTATACAATCCATGTTGCAAAGCGGAACGTTGTACATTGAACGAAATAACAGTTTAAGATTTGCTACGGACGGACGCTGTGGCGGGGTGGTAAGACGTCGGCCTCTTAATGGGAAGGTCGAGGGTTCGAATCCCGGCCGCGGCTGCCTGGTGGGTTAAGTGTGGCGATGTTTACGATCTCCCAGGTCAACTTATGTGCAGACCTGCTATAGTTCGTGTGTACACGCAAGCACAAGACCCAAGTGCGCACGGAAAAGATCCTGTAATCCATGTCAGAGTTCGGTGGGTTATAGAAACACGAAAATACCCAGCATGCTTCCTCCGAAAGCGGCGTATGGCTGATAAATGGCGGGGTAAAAACAGTCATACACGTAAAATTCCACTCGTGCAAAAACACGAGTGTATACGTGGGAGTTTCAGCCCACGAACGAAGAAGAAGAAGAAGAAGAAGAAGAAGAAGAAGCTACGGTTTACTCGTCCTTATTGTTGATTGTACTATAGGTGGACTGGATATGGACTAGAAATCCCAAGAGAATGATTTTCCTTGTCTTCGAAGTTGCAGAATCATCGTTGATATACTTGGGACATTTTCAACAACGCTTTTACACTGCGAATGCTGATATAGATCCTATGTTATACAATTTGGATTTTTAGGTCGAGTTTACTCAATTTTTAAATTTGTATTATGTAGAGGTTACATGCCGAGTCTCAGTGATTATTAAAAATAATGGTCGAAGTTGGCGGATCATGAAAAATGCGAGCTTCAGCGAGCTTTTTCATGACCGCGAACTGAGACCATTATTTTTAATAATCACTGAGACGAGGTGTGTAACCTCTTTATTCCTCCTTTCTTCAGTTATTCAAAGAAAACAGGAGTTTTTGTGCAAAAGTTTGATCGAATCCGAATCACTCAACCAGTCAACCTGCGCAGGCGATCGATTAATGCGCGGTTGTATAGTTCCGTGCAAATCATTCCATTCTGTTAACACTTCTTGTCAGTTTCCCTGTTTTAGACTAAAATCAAGTACACAGATATGCTGTTATTCTGCTGTGGCGGTAAAGGCAGATATTGTGTGTTCTGTTTATGTTTTAGTATAGTTTAGGATAATGTTCTTTCGTCAAATGGGACTAGCAGACGAACTTTTGCACCCGTGTTCCAACGTTAATTACTGTATGAAGTTCAGTTTTCTGGGGAAAATAGTGTATGAAACCGCTTTATGTTGTTTAAATTGATGAGATGTGTGCATTTGGTTGCGTGTGATCTGTTTATAAAAGGAAATATTGTTGAAAACTGACCGTCGGATTGCAATCAGTGTTGTCGAAGAAACTGCGTTAAAAGAAGGGGAACTACTCTTGTCGGCAAGAGTATGAGTTACTTGCCTTGGGAATTTGCTTGTGATGAACG
This sequence comes from Littorina saxatilis, assembly GCF_037325665.1. NCBI lineage: Eukaryota > Metazoa > Mollusca > Gastropoda > Littorinimorpha > Littorinidae > Littorina > Littorina saxatilis. The sequence goes on from NC_090247.1 coordinate 53,453,014, forward strand.
GTGTGTGCACGGCAGATCTAGATTCAGAAAACAACCTAACTCATGGATTTTATATGGAGATTCATGTGTTCAGGCCTGTAGTTGTTAATTTAAATGCGGTATGTGTGTATTGTTTGCTCCAGAGATGTATATTTCGTACGTATAGAGCGTTCGGAACTTTTCAGTCGCAAAAGTAGTACCAAAACAGAACAGCTTCTCAACCCATTGCACTATCGAGGATTCAGGCTGTTGCTGGGTCGTTATTTGTTTGGTTGCTGGGTCATTATCGAAAAATAACTAGCTCTACAAGTTTACAGAGGTAAAGAAGCAGAGGGGGGAATAAGTTGTGCTAATATTCGAATCAATGTTAAACGAAGAGTCAGTTAGGGATGAGTCAGTCAGTCAGTTAATCCGCTGGTCAGGTAGTGTGCCTTTCTTTTTCGTTGATACATACTCAAGGCATGTATTGTCTTTTTTTTTCATTTTTCTGCTTTTGTGTTTGAATCAGACGTTCGTCGATCGCTTTCATTAAAAATTATTGCGTCACTGAGTTTAAATACTGCAAGGAATTCGTTTATCTATAGATCCTTTGTTTTAAAGTATAAGTGTCCTCCCTCCTTGTAAATCTGAAAAAAAGCTAAACTGTTGATTATCTTACTGGTCTGATGAACTGTTGATTATCTTAGTGGTCTGATGAATTGTTGATTATCTTAGTGGTCTCATGAATTGTTGATTATCTTATACAGTGGTCTGATAAATTGTTGATTATCTTTGTGGTCTGATGAATTGTTGATTATCTTAGTAGTCTAATGAATTGTTGATTATCTTATGGTCTGATGAATTGTTGATTATCTTAGTGGTCGGATGAATTGTTGATTATCTTAGTGGTCTTATGAATTGTTGATTATCTTAGTGGTCTGCTGCTGTTTCAGCCATTCTATTTTGATTAGGTAAACAACGGTTCACCCCTCTTTGCATATATATATTTCAAAGTGTGCCAGCCATTCAAACCAACAAAACAACCTAACAAACAAACAAACCAATTTTTAACCAACAAGCAAACATACACAAAAAAACAACTAACAAAAAACAAACAATTAAAAGAACGACTGAACAAACCAAACCAAACAGACAGACAAAATTCGAGCTTCATACGCACTGAAACGTTTGTTTGAAGACAGAATTTAATCTCAAACTATTCGCGCTTGGAATGAAAACAGAGACGATGAAAATGGGATTAAACTGAGATCCCACAAATATTTTCTAAGACAACGGCAATAGGCTCCCTTTTATCCGGGTATCGAATGTTTTATACTCGCTTTATTTTTCCACAGTTCTTGCTTGCCGTCTAAACCGTGCGGCGTAAGGAACTAAACAGGATGCGTAAATAAAATAAAAGGCAGGCCCCTTACAAATTTACCTAACGATTTGTTTTCCCCTTTCCAATACTTTGTACAAGCGCTCGCACGTGCAAAACCCCTCCTTGCTGCTTCACCTGGCTAAACATATTTCTGCGCCCACCGTCAATATGGCGGACTCGTATTTCTTCCTCCTTTGCCGAAGAGCCAATCAAGGGCGGGTAAATTGCAATTTGGGCGATTGTCGCTTCGCACGTGGACAAACACGAAAGTAGGGGAGCAGTGCTTTGCGTTTCAAGCGAATACTGTTTAGATGCAGGGAGACGAAATACTTATTATATCTTATTTTGCTTTATATTGAATTTAGAAATGATATTTTACGTAACAACCCAAAAACGAACGTTTAAGAGGGTTAGTAAGCGGGTGTCAGTGGCGGTGTGTGTTGATTCTTTCTCTTTCTGTTTGTCTGTCTCTGTCTATCTCTGGCTCTGTCTGACAGTTTTCTCTGTCTCTGTCTCTCTGTCTCTCTCTCTCTCGCTATCGCTCAGACCACCAAGCAGACAGACAGACAGACAGGCAGACAGTCATACACAAAAACTTAAAGAAGAGAAAAACAAAACAACAAACAGACAGACTAACAAGCAAGCAAGTATAACTGCAGACGCGCGCGTTAACTACCATCACCGCGTCATAAAACAAAAACACGCGAATGACGTATCATTTGTTCTTTAATACTTTATTATTTTGAACCCGTGTAGGTTTATTAGTTTTACCGGCAAATCCAAATAGATGTACGGTGATACGTGACAGGTTTAAACAAGGTCACAGTCAGGGAAGATGCTTTCGATCGACGCTGTCCATTTGAGTGGAGATATATGTTTCAGTAAATAAGGTATATAGGTCCATTCAAGATTCAAGGACAGGGGAAACATCCACAGCAGCGTGCATGCCTGACCAAAGGTAGGTTGATGTTGGCAAGATCATCACTTCTTCGCTCCAAACCTGAAAATCCGTTTAGCCATTTAGGACAGCAGCGTACGACGCAGGGACACATTCGCGTCAAACGTTTTGAAAGCCCTGCAAAGTAAATTATTCGTAAAACATTAAAAAAAGAATATATACATAAAAATACCATGAGAACTTTTGGAAAATGATTCCTTCAGAGATGTTAATGGTTGTGGAAAGTGTAAGGCCACTTTGAAAGACAATGAGGCAAAACATTGGGACTAAAGACAGTTGGACCAAGCGCTCATGCATGCATGGGAGTAAGAGTGTGCTGTGAATTATGTGCATCTTTCACTCGGTATGACGTCCTTTTCTTTCGTAAATATATATATGAACAACTGAGCTCACTTTGAGTGTGTGTGTGTGTGTGTGTGTGTGTGTGTGTGTGTGTGTGTGTGTGTGTGTTCGTGCGCGCGCGTGTAGGTTTGTGTATGTGTACGTGCGTGCGTGCGAGCGTGCGTGTGTGCTTGCGTGCGTGTGTGCGTGGGTGCTTGCGTGCGTGTGCATGCTTGCGCGAGCGTGTATGCTTTACAATAGCATAATTATCGTTTTCCGGGAGAACTGGGCTCTGCCTTCAGATCAGATACAAAAAAAATCAACATCAGCAATGATGCAGCCAGGTGCCTGCAAGGTAATTAAGGTAAAAGATTTGAAGTCAGGTTTCGATTTGTGTGTGTGTGTGTGTGTGTGTGTGTGTGTGTGTGTGTGTGTGTGTGTGTGTGTGTGTTTGTGTGCGTGCGTGTATGTGTGTGCGCGTGCGTTCGTCCGTGCGTTCGTGTGTGTGTGTGTGTGTGTGTCAAAGCGCGCATATGTTAGAATGTGTGCGTAACTGTAGGTACGCGGATGCCTTGTATGTATGTTTTCATCATGTCAACCGTCAGCTGAACTCGATACTGAAGTGGGGAATGTGACCGGCCTGTTTCTTCAAGATTGTCAGTGCTACACACACACACACACACACACACACACACACACACACACACACACACACACACACACACACACGCACCACCACAACCACCACCACCGTCGTCTCGATTCCCAGTTTATGTTAACACATTTAGTCAAAACTTAACTAAATGTACAAACAAACAAACGAAAAATGAAAATATAACAAACGAGAAAGAGTGCACGTTAACACGACTTTATTACAATTACAGATAGAAAAGAAGCCTTACTTAAGAGACGTTAGTTGTTTACCCTCAATCCCTCTTGAAAATAAACTATACTTAGCCCCGAGGGACCAAACAGGAAGTTACCAGCGCAAAGGTCAAGCGTTGAACGAAGCTGTCAAGGTCATGGGTGCAGTGTAGGTTTCAGGTCGACTTCGCTGTACAGAATTCTGTACAGGTTTCTCGCCCTGTCTTTTCAAACACCTAGCCCCGGATAGTCATAGATAGACAACAGCTTTAACTATTCTTTCGCATAGCCTACTGCACAACCACACCCTACGCTGTCCTAACCTCCACCGATTCATACACAGCTCACACATACGTCATTCGAAAACCAGTCAACCACGACTATAAAATAATTCACGTCCATCCCGAATCTCTCGTCACAAGCGTACGCTGACTTAACACTCGTAGCATTCATTCCCCGTTCATAGCTAACACCAACACTTGAGACAGCTGTGTAGGGTATTTTAGACATACTAGTAGACAATGAAGTCCACACGAGTAGACGCCTTTTAGACGCGAACGAGGAAGATCAAGAAGACGTTTATTAAAGCCATATGTACTCGATGACTATACACGCTAATTGCTTTACCAACAGCTGGAGACAGACTAAATTAAGTTCCCTGCAAAATATTGTGGTCTAGGACCCCTTAAATGTTGAGATATTTGAATTTTCATTTTGATCTGGATCGTCCTATTTATAGATTTGGCAACACATGTAACGTTGATGCAAGGGAGAGAACACCGCGGCTTTGTTGACATCCTCACTTTTCAGAGGCTAGAACAAGCTGTAATGCATGTATTATGGTCCGCGCATTGTGACGTATCGTCATTATATGGTCTTATGGTGCGTTTGACATCGATTGTGGGCAAACTACACTTTGTAAACACGGGAGTGCGTTGGTATGCCTTTAAGCTATGCAATAAAAGGAGCGCGTATCTTGGAACAAACCAAAGAGATAGCAGTTATCTTGGAGCTTGAGTGGCCTGACCATCTTGCTAAGCGGGTTTTAAAGTTTTCGACTTTTGCGCCGACAGGATCTGCACGAGTCGCCGATGCTGCTCTTTCCTCGCGATGCCAAAAGCAACGGCCAGCAGGTACAGACAGGGGTTCAGTGCTGACGTCAGAGGAAGCGCAATCATTGACACCGCCACGCTGACGTCACGGTCTACGCCCGTCTCCAAGGATGCCACAAGACCCACAACCCCAGTGGCCACTCTGCACACACCGTTGATCAACACGATGTCCACCATCCGGCCACACGTGTCAACACGGGTCTGATCCTGGTCGGTGACCAAAGCCGGGTCATTGATGACGCCATGTCGAGTCTTGAGGCGGATGAGGAGATCGGCACCAGCCATGAGGGCACCAAACAACAGGTTGGGGACGAGGTGAACAGTGGAGGCGAACAGCCAGCCGTCGTCATGGTGATGGCGGTGGTGAAGGAGCAGCGGTCTGCACAGAGCCGTGCTGGAGAAGACCTCCCAGTGCCGAGCGCCAGGGAGGAGCGGGACGATGCCGACAAGCACCCCCACCGTCCACAGCCCGGCGCTCAAGGCGTGAGCAGAACCCGGGCTAGCCAGCACGCCTGTGTGCCGGTACAGGGTCAACACGCATTGCACGGTCAGCACACACAGCAGGGCTAGCGACACCACGCTACACGCCACCCACACAACGCCTGCCGCACTACACACCGCGCCCTGACGCCACCACACATCACGCAGCACGTAGCTGCCCCTGAACACGGCGTCAGCGACGACCAGGACCAGCAGGTGAAGACCCATCAGCAGGTCGGACAGGGATAGGTGGGACACGAGCACGCTGAAAGCTGACCTGGGTTTACGCCATCTGCACAACACGCGCAGTGAGAAGCTGACCACGTTTCCCGCACACGTGACAGCGCACGTGACGATGGCGACCACCCTATGCCAGCTCTGACCAATCAAATCTTCGCACGTGGAAACAATGGCGGAGGGAGAGGAACAGCGCGAAGTATCAAAGCCTGCGGGCAGCACGTGTCTACAACACAGCCAGGGATTGTCTGCGTCCACTGTGTCCAGATTCTCCAGGCCCTGGAAGATGTCCAGGCTGAACGCTGAGACTGGACAACCACGAAGGTCCAGCACACGGAGGAGGGGGAACACCTGAAACCCTTCACCGACAACGGTGGACAGGCTGCTATCAGAAAGGTTCAGCGTCTGCACAGAGCGCGCTCCCTGCAATGATCCAAAATTGAAACGCTTCAGCTGCACGCGTGATACGTCTAACCACTGAAGGTTCATGACAGGAGCAGCAGAACCAAGTATCTCCTGGAACAGCGACTGGAGAGGGTTCCCTGACAGGAACAGAACCTTGAGGCTTGGCATGAGGAGAAAGTCTGCCGCGGTGACAGCACGAAGGAGGTTGTCACTGAGGGTGAGACTGTTGAGGTTGGGCAGAGGGACCCGGTCAAGGAGTGGCAATCCACAGCGAGCCAGACTCAGGTGAATCAGCATCCCGCATCCTTGCACGTCTGTCAGCGTCATCCCGCTGCCCCCAGCATCCAGGTAGCGCAGGTAGGCGCGGTGCTGCTCAAGCTTGAAAGTCTGTGGGCAAAAAAAGACCCACGCGAAGCACGTGCAGTTGTCCGGACACCGCAGTCCGCAGTAGCGCTCGTCGTCCTGGTGCGGACACTGCGACCAGCCGTCACAGAGGTGCGCGGGGTGCACGCACACGTGGGAATCCCAGCAACGGTAGAACCCGGGACAGGTGTAACTCTCACAGTCCGCCTCGTCCTCCCGCCCTGGGCAGTCGTTGACACCGTTACAGCGCGTGTACACAGGCAGACAGTAACCCTTTCCAGGACACAGAAAATGGGTGCCGGCAGGGCACGAGCTCGAAGAGTTCGTCGACGTGCTCAGAGGGCGCAGAGACACTATGCCTTGTGCGTCAAAGTCGACAATGGCAGGGTAGGTTCGCGGGTAAATACCCAGAATGTCCACCCCACAGCCGTCCTCGTCACTCCCGTCGTAACAGTCGACGTACTGGTCACAGCGTGACGCCAGCGACACACACTGCACACAGTAAGGGAGTTGATTATATCATGGTCACAGCGTGACGCCAGCGACACACACTGCACACAGTAAGGGAGTTGATTATATCATGGTCACAGCGTGACGCCAGCGACACACACTGCACACAGTAAGGGAGTAGATTATATCATGGTCACAGCGTGACGCCAGCGGCACACACTGCACACAGTAAGGGAGTTGATTATATCATGGTCACAGCGTGACGCCAGCGGTACACATTTTTCAACTCGCCAACTGGATTGGTGAACCAGCAATTAACTGGGCCAAGAGTTTTGAAACGTTAGCATTAATGACAAACGACACCGACTAAACAAACCAACACTTCTCTTCTTCACCATGTCTTCTTAATTGAAATCATTGACGTCATAATGCCAATCAGGGTGCCAAATTATACATGTTGTCACTTCTTCTCCTAGAAACTTGAAAAATCATGAATCAAATCCGTCTCGATGATTTTGTCACATCTGCAGAAGAAAATGGATGACCCCCAGGATGTGCTGGTATCGGTATCAACTGTCATTAACAGCAACATGATCACAATTACACAGAGGAACGCAGCTAGAATACAACAACAACAACACACACACACACACACACACACACACACACACACACACACACACACACACACACACCACAAACACACACACACACACACACACACACACACACACACACACACACACACACACACACACACACGCACACACACACACTCAGGTTGTTGTTACCTGACGACTATTACAATGGAAGTCTTGGAAGGAACAAGCGGGATAGTCACAGAAATCCTCATCGCTGTCGTCCACACAATCAGGACGGAAGTCACACACCTGGCTGTAAGTCACGTGTTGCTTGCCGTTAGCACAGGCGAAGGAGGGGGGCAGTGGCGTGACGTCACTCACGGTGCACGTGGAGGGGGAGGGGACAGCCCAGCCCTCCCCCTCCCTTCCGTACACCCTGTTCCTGCCCGCCCAACACGCGCTCTTGACGTCACACGCCAAGAAAGACTGCACGTAGTGGCCGGATGGGCAACGAGACACCGAGACGAGGTCTCTGTGCGCCCAAGACTCGTCCACCATCATTACATCCGGGACCTGTTCCTTCTTCTTCTCCTGCGCACCTGAAGGCTGCTTGAATTCGCAAAGAATCTGAACTTGTGGACGATTCACGAAGCGGTCATTTAGGCAGCGGGATGCGTGAGCATATGGAGCCATGAAAGGGACGAAGTAACACTCCTGATAAGGTCTCAGCGGGCTGGAAATGGCGAAAGGCAGGTAGGCCACTGTGTCGTCTGCCCACGTGTTCATATATCTGTAGCTTGCATACGTGGAGAGAGTATGGATTGTTAAGTGTTAGTCTCTGTCAAGGCAGTCATAGGCTGATCCACTCATTTTGACAGATTAATTTTGTGATGAATGGGTCAAATGATATTTTGTGCGCTCGATTTTTGCTGAATCATTTTTTTCTGCACGCACTTAAAAAGGAAACATGAATAAAACTCCACCTTGAAAACAATAATTCATGCTAAAATGGGGAATACATGGGAATTAAGTCAAACCTGACGCCCCATTAAAAATACTTGAAATATATATGTAAAATTAAAAAAAAAATGGAAAAGTTAATCACTGTATTGAGCTGAAAGAAATATGACAAATCAATGTGAATGAAACCAGAATGCTTCGCGTAAAGATAGTACACTTGAGGCGCCAGTTTGGAATTTTTTCTGACGATTTGGACCTCAAAAAGTTCAAGGGACATTCGCTGTACTGTAGTTTAGAAACACCTCCAATGATTTGCACAAAACCGCTCCTAAACTATTTCAAATAATTAAATTAACTTTAATCAGCGAGCGGTTTACTTCGCCCTTCTCCTGTGTCAGGAGTCTGGACTTCCGTTCGTCATCATACTTTATCTAGTTTTCATAGCTACCCATTCGTCAAAACAGATTAAAACCGTTGGATTGAGGAAGTCAAACCTATAGTCAATGAAACGCTTGCAAATTCCGTGCCATACTTGACTAAAACGCTTCGCTATATATATATATAAACACTAGAATGAATACCCGCTTCGCCGGGTAGCCGGCTTTGCCAGGAAGAAGTACTTAGAGCCGTACGCCGGCTTCGCCGGAACAACACTTTCCTTTGGAGAATATTATCGTGTGAAACGATTACCAATCACCGCATTTAGATTTGTAAAATAGAACGCTCAAACACTAATTATAAGACCTTCCTCGTGTGTATTGTCATCTATTCAACACTAAAAACAAACTCTGTAGCTCTCGGCTCAATTTCAAATCTGTATCTCTAGGAACACTCAGGGGCGAAAGTTAGGACGAAAATTATGAGGGGCGAAAAAAGGCGTCACAATGAGAATTACAGTCTGGAATGCCCACCCAAAACACAACCGTTTTCAATTTGAGTAACTGAGCGCTCAAACGTTTGTTTGCAAGGTAATCCTGGTGTGTGGTCACATAATTACAACCCCCAACCTGAATTGCATAGCTCTTGGGGCGATGAGAGACATTTTGTTGCTGTATATTTTCTTTTGTTATTGAATAAAATACCGCTCGTGAGAAATGAGGTCACTGAACGAAGAATGATAAAGCGTTAACCCAGACCAAAAGACTAAACAAAATGGAAAGCAATACTCCCGAAAATCGGATAATAAAACAAGTCGCGTAAGGCGAAATTACTACATTTAGTCAAGCTGTCGAACTCACGGGATGAAACTGAACGCACTGTATTTTTTCACCAAGACAGTACAGCTTCATCAATCCCCGCGTGAAGGAAATCGCTCACCTCCCACGTGCAAAACGTAGTGATATTGACACGCCAGATTAGCGCGGTAGCGTATTGTGCTAAGCAGGAAAGCGCGCTTTTCTGTATTCTTGTTAACTTTCTGAGCTTGTTTTGAATACAACCTATCATATCTATATGTTTTTGGAATCAGGATATGATAAAGAATAAGACGAAATCATTTTTGGATCGATTTCTGTCATTTTAATCGTAAGATTAATTTATCTATTTTCGTTAATTGTGATCACATGTTAAGAGTAAACATGACATATATATATATATATATATATATATATATATATATATATATATATATATATATATATATTAGATTCAGAATGTGATGAAGAATACGATGCAATCAATTTTAAATCTGTTTGCGAAAAATCGATTTTAATGACAACTTTAATGAGCAAACTCATTAATTAATTTTTAAGCCTTCAAGCTGAAATACAATACCAAAGTCCGGGCTTCGTCGAAGATTCCTTGACCAAAATTTCAACCAATTTGGTTGAAATATGAGAGCGTGACAGTGCCGCCTCAACTTTCACGAAAAGCCGGATATGACGTCATCAAAGACATTTATCAAAAAAATGAAAAAATGTCTGGAGATACCATACTCAGGATCTCTCATGTCAAGTTTCATGAAGATCGGTCCAGTAGTTTTCTCTGAATCGCTCTACACACACACACACACACACACACACATACACCACACCCTCGTCTCGATTCCCCCCTCTACGTTAAAACATTTAGTCAAAACTTGACTAAATGTAAAAAAGGAATCAGCATCGAGATGAACAAAAACGAAATCAGAAAGTCTTACTAAGAAGGCCAGTTTAAGGGCGCAGCACGGAGTCCAATCAGGAAGCTCTGTATTTCTTTTCTCCGTGCCAAGAAGAGTGCTTGGTACCACTCGTCTAGCGTGTTGAAACTGGCTGGGTGACCTCCCTTGTTTTGACAGAAGTTCAATGCGTACAGGTCCGTCTTTGCAAGCATTTCTCTTTGGAGATCATAGTTGACGTAGCACGTGTCTCCGATCATGAAGGAATCCCAGCTGTCCATGCACGATACGTCGCCAGGAATCCACGGTAAATGGGGCTGTACCATATCCTGTTCAGCCATGTCCTGTGAACAGGATACAGCGGTATAGCAAGCTAATAAACTTCTTCTTCTTCGTACATGAGCTGAGACTCCCACGCTCTTCATGTGTTTGCACGAGTAGATTTTTATGTGTTTGCCCGTTTTTACACCGCCATTCAGGCATCATACGCCGATTTCGGGGGAAGCATACTGGGTGTTTTCGTGTTTCTATAACCCACCGAACTCTGAAATGGATTACAGGATATTTTCAGTGCGCACTTGGTCTTGTGCTTGCGTGTACGCACGAAGGGGGATAAGGCATTTGCAGGTCTGCACATAAGTTGACCTGGAAGATCGAACAAATCTCCACCCTTAACCTACCAGGCGACCGCGGCTGGGATTTGAACTCACGACCTTCCGAGGCCGATGTCTTATCCACGGCACCATTCAGCTAATAGACGAATTCCGGAAATGAGTCTGTCGGTTTTGTATGGGGTGTGGAAGAGTTGCTTTCCCTAGTTTTTCCTTCCTTTTCCATAAAAATACTGAAACAAGCTACACGTGGTATTGTAGGCTTACTTCAATGTTTCTGACATTGGTTCTAGTGACTGTCGGGAAGAAATAGATGGCAGTGGTAGCTTGCCTACGCCTACTCTATTTGTGCATTTTCAGTTTGTCTCGCTTGATATAAGTTACGTTTTATTTATTTATTTATTTTTTTAAATTATTTTAACGTGTATTGCATTTGAGATTACTTTCTAAATGTCCTTTCTCCCATGTACACTTTACCTGCCGAAACTCAAAGAGCATTCGAAACCCGGTGTGCTGACGGTACAAGTAGTCGACATCTCGATCATGCAGGACGACATTACCGGCCACGCTGTCATCACTGTGAAACTGTACGTGCAACATGTCCACGTCAGACTCGGTGAAATAAGGCCGACTCCGCCAGTAGCAATCCTCCAGTAGTTTCTTCTCAGCCGCACCACCTGTCTTGGTCACGGACACTTTGACCCAGTCTAACTGGTGAGAGGTTGTAAAGAGCCATCTCTCCTGAAAAAAACCCACAGGCCCAAACTTGACTTGTGAATACGCATTAGCACATTACCTTTAACGTCAGGGGAGGGGAGGGAGGGGGGGGGGGAGAGGGGTAAAGCGAATGCTCAGACGACTCAACTTCGTAATAGATGAAAAGAACAAAACATGATGTCATCATTTTCACGAGTTTTGATTCATAACCAGCTGGGTAACAAATAACACTGTTCCCCATGTAACAAAGCGAGGTGGTAAATGGGTTTGAGCTTTCAGGCGAAACGTGGATTGTCAAAGTAAAAGCCAATCAGGCTGATTGTTTGATGTGTGGAACCATCGCGGCTTTGGATTCGTGTTTCAGAGGACAACGATTGTAAGCATTCACGCTCAAAGACCCAACCAATGTTGATAATCACCGCGGCGACTCATGGTCAATTTACAACTAATCTCTGTAATCGCAAAATGCACAACGAAAAGTCATAAAACACTTACAAGGAAAGGAATATACCCAAAAACTTACGGAACTCGCAAATATGAAAGCAGGTCTGTACATTTTTATGACGTGTTATTATCGATCGAACTATACTGTGACGCGCTTTGAGACCCTGTATAAGAAAAATAGATTGCTACAACAAAATGAACTCGTTATTTTAATGAATGTATGTGTACACTTTCTGGTTGTTGACTCACAACGACGACGGCGCACTTGATGTCGTTGTACACAAGCTGGACGTGCAGCGTGTGGTTGCCTGGCACTGGCACGCTCACGCTGCTCTCCAGGAAGGTCGGGTACGCCACCCTGTCTTCTGGGTCCCAACCCGGCGTTTGTATGTACCCTGGAAAACAGACGATGTTCGGGTTTGTATGGGTTGTGAAAGAGTGAATACTCTAGCTTTCAGTGATTCAAACTTTCCCACGTTAAATTATAGGCCTCAATTGTGAGGAGTATGTCTGAAACACGTGGACAAGGAGCATGTGTATAAAGCTTGCCTCACTAAAAGCAAGAGTATTCACTCTGACCCCTTTGAAATCACGACAAAAACAAGCCGTAAAACAAAAAGAAAACCCCACAGAAACCATAAACCAAGATCCTTACGTTCTCCTGATCGGTTGCAAATTTTAGCATGCAATTGAGGAAACTCTGACTTCAAATAAAGATAATCTATACAATGCACATTTTATGGTAATTTAACACATTTGGGGGCTTAAAGCTGCGGTCTGCGGATTGCTCTCCCAGGGCTTAGCCAACTTTACAAGATTATCAGACCTATATTTTCAAACACACATCCCCGGATAGTCATAGACAGACCTCAGTTTTAAGAACACAATAGACAGGAACTTAGTTTGGATAAAGACAAACTGAAATGAAGTCCCAAAGTCACATGGGTGACCTTCTGAACTCACCGCTGTTTGGCGTGACATAGCGAAGTTGCAGCCTGTCGTGGCTGGGGGCATCAGTACCGGCTCGCACGTGCAAGAGCACGGCGTATTCGGGCGCTGTGTTCCACACCTCGATTCGCAGTGTCGCTAGATCACTGCTCGACACAAAGTCGAAGCCGGGCGGGAAATACTTGTTGCACCCTCCCCAGCGCTTTCGGAGGCCTCGACTGTCGGTGACTGTGACCACATTCACTGGGTCAGTGCAAGCGTGCTTCTGGAGCAGAAACCACAAAAACGGTTTTGTGGATGCCTTCAGTTGCAGCGTACAACTCAACGGTCCCTCTTCTTGTAGCACAAAGGATTTGTTAAGTTCATCCATTTTCTTTGCAGTCCAGTTTTGGAAAGAAAACGCGATCGTTATTTCGGTGATTTCGTAGTGTAGGATTTCATTGGACAGGAAACAGTTCTGCATGGTATCAGAAGGTATGTGTGTATGTTTCTTCAATACCTCTGTCGTATGAAAACGACCGGCTTCAGTATTATCACATCCAGTGGAGGTTAACGTTGTGTTGGTAAATAAAGTGTCAGTGGTGAAGGGGGTGTAGCCTCCTTTGTTTTCCTTTCTCGTTTCATGTGCTCTTTCGCTCTGAGCAGTTACTGTTAAAGACAGGCGTGGGTACACACTAAGTGTGTGTGTGTGTGTGTGTGTGTGTGTGTGTGTGTGTGTGTGTGCGTGCGATCGTGCGTGCGTGTGTGTGTGTGTGTGTGTGTGTGTATGTGTGTGTGTGCGTGTGCGTGAGGGAGAGAGAAATTTAAAGAGAAGAAAAGAGAGCGAGAAAGAGAAAGAGCAGGCAATGGTTTTGGGATTTAGAGAGCATAATTGTTCAAGGTCAGACAGGCTTCAGGATAAACCGAAGCACTGAAGACTTAACAATAATTTATCTCGCCCAAATGAGAGAATATTCCTTCCAGGCACAGGAAGTGACGTTGGCTACCTTCAGTTATCTTCAGAAGGCCTTTCATTAAGTTTGCAAGGACAGCCTCCTTGTTAAACTTCAACGCGATGACATTTCTAGTCGTATGTACCGCTGGACCAGAGCATATCTACAGAACCGTAAAGCAATACTTATATATGATCTATATGACACTGATACAACTGTAAATCCTTTATGTTATAAGCTTAATAATTATATACCTAGATGATGTGATATTGTTTAAATCTAGATCCATTTTTAAGCAATTTTTAACATATATGTATTAACTCCATGCGCCTATGAACCCGCGCGTCTGCTTGTGACATAATGTGATTGGAATGGAGCGAGAGAGAGAGAGAGAGAGAGAGAGAGAGAGAGAGAGAGAGAGAGAGATTATTGATATTATGATCCTAACCTTAACTATTATGAGCTGACTATTTGCGCCTCGATATTTTATTTATGTTCTTACGTTTAATGTTGTTTATTGTGATACACCACACCCGAGTTTCTCGTAATTGAGATAATAAAGTGTTCTATGTCTATGTCTATGTCTATGTCTAAGAGTCCCGGTGGATTGACGCAGTCGCCGAAAGGTGCTTCTCAGACAGGAGTTGCACAGGACGGAGTACTGCCCCTCCTAATATTTTTCCTCCTGTTCGCTAATGACCGGGTACTCGACTTACTGCTGCCGGTGTAACACGAAATGTTTACTCCACAAAAGATTTACTCCGGAGTAAAAATTTCTCCGAATACACCTTTCGTACGAGAAAAGAACTCCCCAAGGCACGAAAAAAATACTCCCTCTACGAAATGTGTACTCCCCATTTTTGTTTTGTTCCAGTAAAAATCTCGTACCCGAAAGTGGGATGCGGGCAAAGGGATATAATGCCAATATGTGATCTCGCGCAAACGAATGTCGCGCTACCCTCCCTCCACCCCTTCCACCACCAAGACTAACAGGGGACAACGGAGTAAAAGTTTCGTACACCTGGTATGGGAAATGAAATTGCTCGTGTAAGGGTGGAGTAATTTATTTGTTATTTATTCGTCAGGGGAGTAACACTTTTGTACGAAATGTTTACTCGGAACTCATCTGTCGTGGAGAGTAATTTTCTCGTGTTATGGGGGAGTACTTTTTTCGTAAAAGGAGTAACATTTTCGTACGAAATTTTTACTCTGGAGTAAAAATCTCGTGGGTGTAATTTTCTCGTGTTACACCGGTCTCATAGCAAAAAAAGGTCGGAAGCTTGAAACAAAAGCAAAACAAAAGTCAGTAAGAGCGATGTGAAAACATTATGTCAATCTGTCGGCCAAAAAGATTAAAACTGCATACATTTGATCAGAATTGAGTGACTTGAAGGTTTGAGACAGGAACTTCTGAAAAGCAAGTAGCATTCGAGAGGAAAGACTAAAATGAATAATAAGAGGAGGGAAAGAGAAGAACAAGTCGCGTAAGGCGAAATTACTACATTTAGTCAAGCTGTGGAACTCACAGAATGAAACTGAACGTAGTCCGCCGCTAGTGCAAAAGGCAGTGAAAGTGACGAGCCTGTTTGGCGCGGCAGCGGTTGCGCTGTGCTTCATAGCACGCTTTACTGTACCTCTCTTCGTTTTAACTTTCTGAGCGTGTTTTTAATCCAAACATATCATATCTATATGTTTTTGGAATCAGGAACCGACAAGGAATAAGATGAAATAGTTTTTAAATCGATTTCGGAAATTTAATTTTGATCATAATTTTTATATTTTTAATTTTCAGAGATTGTTTTTAATCCAAATATAACATATGTATATGTTTTTGGAATCAGAAAATGACGAAGAATAAGATGAAATTGTTTTTGGATCGTTTAATAAAAAAATAATTTTAATTACAAGTTTCCGATTTTTAAAGACCAAACTCACTCATTAGTTTTTAAGCCACCAAGCTGAAATGCAATACCAAACCCCGGCCTTTGTCGAAGATCGCTTTGCCAAAATGTCAATCAATTTAATTTAAAAATGAGGGTGTGACAATGCCGCCTCAACTTTTACAAAAAGCCGGATATGACGTCATCAAAGGTATTTATTGAAAAAAAGAAAAAAACGTCCGGGGATATCATACCCAGGAACTCTCATGTCAAATTTCATAAAGATCGGCCCAGTAGTTTAGTCTGAATCGCTCTACACACACACACAGACACACACACACACACACACACACACACACACACACACACACACACACACACACACATACACACACACAGACAGACAGACACACACACACACACACGCACATACACCACGACCCTCGTCTCGATTCCCCCCCTCTACGTTAAAACATTTAGTCAAAACTTGACTAAATGTAAAAAATGTAAGAATGCCAGTAAGCCCAGACAACAAGACATGCGATTCACCTTCGTCATACGACTTAGAAAGAAACTGCTCTTAAATACATATTCACATAAGATTAAAACAAAAACATATTGTTTTCAATTCCTACTCTATGCTCTAACTTCAACACATTGGAAGAAATATATAGGTATCTGTTATTTTACCTGAAATCGAACTTCAGTTTTGACTAGGGTCGTGTCTCGAGGTCATAAAACCCCGAAAGAGTGTGAAGTTTCAACCTCTTAACTTTGTAAACTTTAATTTCCAAACATGACCCGCTTTGACTTTGGAATTCTAAGAGGATTAACCAGGTCTGGTTAGTGTATGAAGGCCATCAAACTCTGGAAGTGTGTGACGTTTCAAAGCTAGAGCTTGAAAACCTTACAAGTTTTCATTTCTTGACCTGAACTGGACCCTGCTGAGACGTTGAAATTTAACAAGATAAACAAGACTTGCTACTTGTATGGAGGTCATCAAAACTTAGAAGTGTTAACAAGTGTCACATATCAAACTTCAATCACACCTGACAAAACTTCAACGATTTGTTTGAAGTGTAGTGATAAAAGCTGCATTGATATCAGCACGTACTGATAAAGAATGCCGTAATAGCGACTCGTAAACAAATGACATTTAATAACAATTAACGTAAGGAGAGCGGCACATACCGCAAATGCCACGAACAGGAAACTACTCGTTGCGCAATGACACGTGCTTATTAGCTATATGCACCTGTTAAAACATGGCAATGGTTTATAGTCTGTTCTGATTTCGTCCACAATCGAAGGGAGTACGTTTCTGGTGTTGTTGCATGCTGTGATTATTCTTGTGCGTATAAATAATCAACACTTTGCAACAGTACCAAAAATGTTGGCTGGTCAGATTGCGCTCGCATTTCAATATAGAAAGCAACTCGTGTATACCTGGTATATCACACATAAATTAAGCCATGTAGCATCTCTAGATACCTCACACCTGAGTTACCAAGTCGATTCTTCTTGCACTTCTGAAAGTGCTTAGTCCCTTTCACCTCAAGCCCCCAACCACCAACCAAACCCTAAGCCCATCCCAAGCACTTTAAACTAAACAATTATAATCCGTAGAGCTAGATACGGATTAGTCTGATCATCATGTGTGGCACAGTGGTCGTTTGATCACATGTGACACAGTGGTCGTTTGATCACATTTGCCAAAGTGGTCGTTTGATCACATCTGTCACAGTGTTTAATTAATCACATCGGTCACAGTGGTCGTTTGACCACATTTGCCAAAGTGGTCGTTTGATCACATCTGTCACAGTGTTTAATTAATCACATCGGTCATAGTGGTTGTTTGATCACATCTAGCACAGTGGTCGTTTGATCACATCTATTACAGTGGTCATCTGATCACATCTATTACAGTGGTCGTTTGATCACATCTAGCACAGTGGTCGTTTGATCACATCTATTACAGTGGTCGTTTGATCACATCTAGCACAGTGGTCGTTTGATCACATCTGTCACAGTGGTCGTTTGATCACATCTAGCACAGTGGTTGTTTGATCACATCTGTCACAGTGGTCGTTTGATCACATCTATTACAGTGGTCATTTGATCACATCTAGCACAGTGATTGTTTGATCACATCTAGCACAGTGGTCGTTTGATCACATCTATTACAGTGGTCATTTAATCACATCGATCACAGTGGTCGTTTGATCACATCTATTACAGTGGTCGTTTGATCACATCTATTACAGTGGTCATTTGATCACATCGATCACAGTGGTCGTTTGATCACATCTAGCACAGTGGTCGTTTGATCACATCTATTACAGTGGTCATTTGATCACATCGATCACAGTGGTCGTTTGATCACATCTATTACAGTGGTCATTTGATCACATCGATCACAGTGGTCGTTTGATCACATCTATTACAGTGGTCGTTTGATCACATCTATTACAGTGGTCATTTGATCACATCGATCACAGTGGTCGTTTGATCACATCTAGCACAGTGGTCGTTTGATCACATCTATTACAGTGGTCATTTGATCACATCGATCACAGTGGTCGTTTGATCACATCTATTACAGTGGCCGTTTGATCACATCTATTACAGTGGTCATTTGATCACATCGATCACAGTGGTCGTTTGATCACATCTAGCACAGTGGTCGTTTGATCACATCTATTACAGTGGTCATTTGATCACATTGGTCGTTTGATCACATCTATGAAAGTGGTCGTTTGATCACATCTGCCAAAGTGGTCGTTTGATCACATCTGTCACAGGGGTGGTCGTTCGATCACATCTGTTACAGTGGTCGTGTGATCACATCTATGAAAGTGGTCGTTTGATCACATCTGTCACAGTGGTCGTTTCATCACTCTGTCGTAGTGGTCGTTTTATCACATCTGTCACATTGGTCGTTTGATCACATCAGTGACAATGGTCGTTTGATCACATCTGTGGTAATGGTCGTTTGATCACATCTGTCATGCACAGTGGTCGTTTGATCACATCTGTCACATCTGATATACACACCTGTGGTTTGAACGGTATTGTTATCTCATGAGAGGTCTCTCTTACGTATGTAGGATAAACTGATGTAGGAATTCGTGCTGGCTACGTCACTCAAATCAAAAGACATTGCTGTCAGTGGGCAAACCAAATATCCGTGATCGTACACTGATGTGGAAATTCTTGCTGGCTACGTCAGTCAATTCAAAACACTGCTGTCTGTGGGCAAACCAAATGTTTGCGATCCTGGATTTCAGTGGACACACAAAAGGAAGACAAATTGTATGAGAAAGTATAAAGCAGGAGCAGAGTTATGCGATAGTGATATGGGAAACACATGGACTTGATCATTGCAGGTTGGCAGTAGGAGTATGTGAACAGAACAGAAGCGTTCCGTTTGATAAAGATACGCGCTTCTGCTGTGTTAATTATATATTGTTATATTCCACACACACACACACACAAACACACACACACACACACACACACACACACGTGCACACACACACACACACACACACACACACACACACACACACACACGTGCACACACACACGCAATCACACTCGCACACACACGCACGCGCGCACGCACGCACGCACGCACGTACACACACACACACACAAACACACACACACACACACAAACACACACACACACACACACACAAACACACACACACACACACACATACACAAACACACACACACGCAAACAAACACACACACGACCGCGCTCGCGGGAATATAAATTATTCTCTTTAACTAACGCAGGACATCATCACGTCCCGAGGGAGTTTCTTGCGCGTATTACTTTCCGAAAAGACGGGCTTGATAGATGATACTTGGTAGATACGATAATTTCAAGGGGTCCGCAGAAATCGACACGCACTACACATACACACACACACGCACGCACGCACGCACACGCGCACGCACACACGCACACACACGCACGCGCACACGCGCGTAAACACACATTTTTGTCAGGACTTTTGTAGGCGTGAGATGTGAGGATGATATTGTCACGAATCGATTTAAAGCTTTCCCGTCCCGCGGGAGCTACTTGTACGTATTCATTACTAGGAAGACGAGCTTGATACGTGGTAGGTACCTAATGTCAGACGGTCCGCAGAGACAGTAACCGACACATACAACTTCATTTTCTGTTGTTATATATGCGATTCACACTGACACACACGCACACATTCACTTGCACGCGCGCGCACGCACGCATACACATTCACTTGCACGCGAGCACACATTCACTTGCACGCGCGCGCACGCACGCATACACATTCACTTGCACGCGCGCACACATACACGCACACATTCACACACACACACACACACACACACACACACACACACACACACACACACACACACACACACACACACTCATGCGATGTGATTCACATATATTTGATTCACACACACGCACACATTCACTTGCACGCGCTCGCACGCATACACGCACACATTCACACATTCACACACACACACACACACACACACACACACACACACACACACACACTGACACACTGTCACACACACGCACCGAGCTCTTTTTTATTATTTTTATTTATTCTTTCCTTTTTACTGCCATTAGATGTTTGATTTCTGTGCATATGTAACTAAACACCGAAAGACGCTGCCGTGTATTTCTAAATGTTCTGCACATTACCTAAGGGATTGATACAAAAGACTGTAGCCGTGCTCTTTCATCATTGAGAAAGTCCTCGGGGAGCCTCGGAAAAAGTAAATACATGTACGTGTGTGTGTGCGTCTTTGTGTGCGTCAGTGCGTGCTTACATATTTTCATTTATCTCTTTTGTTCGCCTCCGTGGCTGTTGTTTTTCGTGTTAGTTTTTTCTCTTTTTTTCCCTCGATGATTTCTGTTTTGTTTTGTTTTTGACAGACAATACAGTAGTTGTTCTAGAAAGCAATGATGCTATATCATTATGGATGATTTAAAGATAACAAGTGTTAACATTCATTGAGCGAGAAATGCGATAACGAGGGAATACGCTAGTTGTTCTTGTTCTTATTACGCTTCTTATGAATTAAACGCCTGCGCCCAACCGTACTGGTGCAAGGGTCGTGACAACCGTGTGACGAGACAAAGTTATGGCCCAGGCAACTGTTGGCGTGAGTCACGGGCTGTTTTTAGTGCATGTGATGACAACATTAGGCTGTGTGATGACAACACTAATCTGTGTGATGACAACAGTAGACTATGGCAACGCAAACCTCTACAACGGTTCGAGGGAAGGAATCCTGTTGCCATCCTTTTCCCAGAAAGTCGTCTTGCCGAGCTTTGTTGCAGATAGCACACGCGACCCACCTAGCATAGATTCGTCAAGAGATCCCTCAGATGACGTAGATTGGGATTTCCAAGCAGAAGTGTCAACCCGTGAAGATGTTCCGGAACATCAACCAGGCTTCGGACGATCTTCATACCTCCTAAATGTCAGCACACAATCTCCCCACAGCCCCTCCCACGTCACCACCAACTCTTCTCACCCACCATCATACCTCACCATAATACCTTCAGACCGAAAATCACACAGCACTGCTGAAGATGTCAGTGGGATTGAAGCACGTGAAAATCTCAACCTACACGGCACCAAAGAGTCTCGGACATCGCACAGTGAGAAACATGACGGTACGACGACTGAAGCAAACACGGCGTTTCCTTCAAGCCTGTTAGTGCACCTCAACCTACAAGGCACCAGTCTATTCCCAAAATCGCACAAAACGAAAGAAAAAGCCACCATGGCTCATGCAGATACGACCTCTGCCGCAAGCGTAACTTTGAACGTTAGCCAAAACTGCACCAGCCAATCTCCAAAATCGCACAACACGAAAGAAAAAGCCGCTAATTCTGACGCAGATATGACGTCAACCGCAAGCCTATCGTCGCCCTGCAACCTACACAGCACCAGCCAGTATCCAAACTCGATCAACACCAAAGAAAAGGCCACCATGGCTGACGCAGATACGACGAATACAGCAAGCCTGCCTTCCTTCCTTCACTCACTCGAACCAGGTGAATCGCAGCGGAGGACGGCTGGTGCAGATACAACGTCTGTCCCCAGCCCATCAGACGTCACGCGCCAGCCTGTTACCATTCGTTCCACTGTGGCACCGGACTTTGGTCGTTACCAACGCAACTGTTTGCTGGACTGCCGAGTCCGCCACGTCAGCGTGTCAACAGAGGAGGTGTCCGACTGTCTGGCAGGCCGCACCACGTCGCTGTCCTTCACTGTGGCCTTTGATCAGCTCCTAGACTTGACCCTTCACCTCGACAGCCGGGCAGGTTCCCCTCCGTCGCAGCGACAGGAGCCCTCAGTCTGTTGGCTGAACGTCAAGCTTCCCGGCGGAACTTCCCCCTCCTTCCTCATCACCGAGCAGACGTGTACGCCAGGCGTCTCTCTCGTCGTAGACGGCACGAACATGCTGACGAGGATCAAGTCCAGGATGAGCTGGGACGGTTGCTTCACGGGGCCGCCGCCCGGTGACACGGTGCCCACAATGAACCCTTACTTCCCAGTCGGTCCTTTGGGGCTGCGGGTGGGTAACTTCACGGGGCAGTACACTGCCCACATTCAGCTTCAGGCCATTGTCAGGAGTTCTCATCTGGAGCTGCACTATATTTCTCAAATAAAGAGTAAAACCTCCGATTAATTTCGCGAAGTTGGCTTCGCGAAGTCTACTTTACAAAGCTGGTTGCACGAAACTTTGGCACTCAATTTACTGTGAAAAGACTTCGCGAAGTCGACATTTGGCTCAATTAAGGACAGCATTCCCTTGGTCAGATCTGGCCAGGCTTCACATGGGATAAGACCATCCCTCCACTTGGTCACATACCAACTGTCAACATCCTCACTGCTTCCTGTGGTGATTCGGAATTGTTCGATGAATTAATTGTGGCTTTTACGAAATGTATTAATTTTAATCAAATGTCCACTATGCACAGAGAACACCGAGGCTGTTCATTATTGGTTTGTGACCAAGGGGAGGCTGTCCTTAATTGAGCCCAAGGTCGACTTTGGTGGACAAAAGTGAGCAGAACATTTGTGTAAACTGAGTTACTTTGGTCAGGACAAAAAGAAACTTAATTTATCACAGGTTATAGTTTTTCTTTGAGAATTATCAAGCTGTCCATCGGTATTCATGATCGCCATCACCAATGTCAGCGAATATTTTGACGAGAAAAGCCGAACGCCAGCTGCAATACCTTTGCCATTTTCAGGCAGAAGCCTAGACTTTACAAACCAAGACGCACCCGCAGTACATATAAACAGCTCGCCTAAAAGAGTTCTGAACATTACTCGCCACCAGAAGCCCATCATAATAGTAACAGCTATTGTGTTTTCAGCGTAGCAATAGGGCCCGATATTTAGACGAGACAAGTATAATGCCGACGAGTCGAAGACGAGTCGCATTATACTTGTTCGAGTCTAAATATCGGACCCTATTGCTACGCTGAAAACACAATAGCGTTTATATAGCTATTCTGACATTAAATTCTGTGTTAGAATCATGTTTTTGTCAGCAACAAGGACCAGAATGGTCCATGTCGTTGATTGCAGACGACGGTTCCCTTTCCGCATGAAGCCACGGAAATAACCGAACATTGAAAAACCCACGGACATGTATTACGGAGAAAACTCGAGATAACCGGATGCTTAGCATTACGTCAATATGTTAGGAATCATATGACGTCATGACGTATCATGCTTGCCTACGTAGATTGTATGTTCGAAAGTCTGACTTCTGTTGGGAATTCGCGTGGTGAAGACAGCGGTAAATCTGTAGATGATAAGAGAACAAGGATTGTCTCAGAAGAAACGACGAAATGTTTCAGACCGGTAACTTCATTTCAACATTGCACTATACAATGGACGTTCTATGTGACAGGAGAGTTTGCTGATTTTGTGTTAAACATTGGAGAGATCGTCTGCTAGAATCAGAGATAGGTCGCTTCAGATTGCAGCTTGTCAGTTGAACTTTGCAAGGTTTGTTGACTGTTAACCTTTGCCGGATGCCGCTTTTGACTACACACTCCCGACGATGCGGGTTTGTCTGAACCCATACATTTGAAAGAGGGTTTTTACCGTTTATTCCTCTAACGACGATGCGGGTTTGTCTGAACCCATACATTTGAAAGAGGGTTTTTACCGTTTATTTCTCTAACGACGGGGTGGGTTCAGGGAAACCCACAGCGCTACTTCAGTGGGTGCATCGAGTTTCTCCCTTCACCGACCTCTTGCAGGGGAGGGAGAGGGGGAGGGAGAGGGGAGGGAGAGACTGAGAGAGACTGAGAGACTAAGAGAGAGAGAGAGAGAGACTAAGAAAGAGAGAGAGAGAGAGAGAGACTAAGAAAGAGAGAGAGAGAGACTAAGAAAGAGAGAGAGAGACTAAGAAAGAGAGAGAGAGAGACTAAGAAAGAGAGAGAGAGACTAAGAAAGAGAGAGAGAGAGAGAGACTAAGAAAGAGAGAGAGACTAAGAAAGAGAGAGAGAGAGACTAAGAAAGAGAGAGAGACTAAGAAAGAGAGAGAGACTAAGAAAGAGAGAGAGAGAGAGACAAAGAAAGAGAGAGAGAGAGACTAAGAAAGAGAGAGAGAGATTAAGAAAGAGAGACAGACTAAGAAAGAGAGAGAGAGACTAAGAAAGAGAGAGAGACTAAGAAAGAGAGAGAGAGAGACTAAGAAAGAGCTAGAGAGAGAGAGAGACCAAATAAAGATAGAGAGAGAGACTAAGAAAGAGAGAGAGAGACTAAGAAAGAGAGAGACTAAGAAAGAGAGAGAGAGAGAGACTAAGAAAGAGAGAGAGAGAGACTAAGAAAGAGAGAGAGACAAAGAAAGAGAGAGACAAAGAAAGAGAGAGAGAGAGACTAAGAAAGAGAGAGAGAGAGAGACTAAGAAAGAGAGAGAGAGAGACTAACAAAGAGAGAGAGAGAGACTAACAAAGAGAGAGAGAGACTAACAAAGAGAGAAAGAGAGAGAGACTAAGAAAGAGAGAGAGAGAGACTAAGAAAGAGAGAGAGAAAGAGAGACTAAGAAAGAGAGAGAGACTAAGAGAGAGAGAGAGACTAAGAAAGAGAGAGAGAGAGACTAAGAGAGAGAGAGAGAGACTAAGAGAGAGATAGAGAGACTAAGAAAGAGAGAGAGAGAGACATAGACTAAGAAAGAGAGAGAGAGAGACTAAGAAAGAGAGAGAGAGAGACTAAGAAAGAGAGAGAGAGACTAAGAAAGAGAGAGAGAGAGAGAGATTAAGAAAGAGAGAGAGAGAGAAAGAGAGAGAGAGAGAGAGAGAGAGAGAGAGAGAGAGAGAGAGAGGCTAAGAAAGAGAGAGAGAGAGACTAAGAAAGAGAGAGAGAGAGAGACTAAGAAAGAGCTAGAGAGAGAGAGACTAAGAAGGAGAGAGAGACTAAGAGAGAGAGAGAGAGAGAGACTAAGAAAGAGAGAGAGAGAGACTAAGAGAGATAGAGAGACTAAGAAAGAGAGAGAGAGAGAGAGAGAGACTAAGAAAGAGAGAGAGAGACTAAGAAAGAGAGAGACTAAGAAAGAGAGAGAGAGAGAGACTAAGAAAGAGAGAGAGAGAGAGAGACTAAGAAAGAGAGAGAGAGAGAGACTAAGAAAGAGAGAAAGAGACTAAGAAAGAGAGAGAGACTAAAAGAGAGAGAGAGAGAGACTAAGAAAGAGAGAGAGACTAAGAGAGAGAGAGATACTAAGAAAGAGAGAGAGAGAGAGACTAAGAAAGAGAGAGAGAGACTAAGAAAGAGAGAGAGAGAGACTAAGAAAGAGAGAGAGAGAGAGACTAAGAAAGAGAGAGAGAGACTAAGAAAGAGAGAGAGAGACTAAGAAAGAGAGAGAGAGATAGAGAGACTAAGAAAGAGAGAGAGAGAGAGACTAAGAAAGAGAGAAAGAGACAGAGAGAGAGACTAAGAGAGAGAGACAGAGAGAGAGACTATGAGAGAGAGACAGAGAGAGACAGAGAGAGAGAGACAGAGAGAGAGACAGAGAGAGAGACAGAGAGAGAGAGACAGAGACAGACAGTCAGATAGACAGACAGTCAGATAGACGGATAGACAGATAGACGGATAGACAGACAGACAGACAGAGGAACTGACAACAGACATACAGACAGAGAGATACGGACAGACAGACAGAGAGACAGACAGTCTCTTGGAGACAAACAGGCTGACAGACACTGTTCCGCCGCTTTGGTAATTATGGGTGTAGCAGAACCCACGCCGTCGGCAGAGGGATAGTTACAATCACTACTACTCTTTAAAAGTATGGGTTTGTGTGAACCCGCGCCATCGGTAGTGTGTATGTAAATTATCATAATCAATTAATTTTAATGTTTTGTCATGTACACACTAAAAATTTGCAGACAGAGAGCAAATTAGGTGTGTGAGAGATACTTAAAATTTCAAAACGATACCTTTAATGGTTCCAGAGTTACAATGATTTTAGTGTGTCTCTGGGTACAGGTGAACCCAGGAAGCACGGCAAAGGTTAAAGAACTGGATTTTACACGTAATGTATGTCATGTACAGTAAGCAACAACAAAAACACACACAAAGAAAATGGCATCGTCTGTCGACTAGTCACAGAAACAAACCTGGCGAGGTATGCGTGTACTTTATACACGTGGAAGAAACCGGAACCACGCGTCTTTGTTATTGCCGATATCGTTTGGATATCGGCAAAAATGGCCAACTTTTGTATCGTTATGCTTTGATGATCGGAAAAGGGATGTGTGAGACCATCCAATCACAGCCCCCGAATTCCCCCACGTGTCCATCAGAATAGCTATATAAGCGACTAGCTACTATCACCAGCAGTGGACACGCGATGATACATAATGCCCTTTGACCTTTCCTTGGGAATATCCATTACTAAAAATAGAATGCGGGATTGTGGGAAAGCTGTTCAATGGCACTCATGCACTATATTCGATTTTTAATACACGACTTAAAATGTTTGGGATAAATCAAAATGAAAAAAATACAAGTATATAGAATTAAGAAAACAAGGAAAAGTTGAAAATTTGAGAAAAAATGTTTTACAAAAAACCTGTCAAGTATAGGACTCGAACTCTAGACCGCCGGGTCCACAAGCAAACGTAGTGTACCAACCCGCCACGAAACCTCTTGACCTAAACCCGTGAAAAAAAATACTTGAACTGCAACCGCCACGCGCATGCCGGGGTTATCGAACGAGCATTTGTCGACTAGTCGGTTCCCCGGTTCGTATTTGTGATTTGTACGTTTTCGTGTCAGTCTTATCATTACATGAGATCGCGATGTTACCTATAGGGCATTACATTTTCATCAAAGCCGAGGTTACTAAACAAAAATATAATGGGAAATTCAGCCTGTCTGGGGAAATTGTCCCGATGGAAGTACTCAATAATTATGCAACTTTTTGATTATTTCGATTCATTACATCATCCAAAACGTTTGGAATGAAGCAAATGAATAAAATACAAGAATTACGAGTTCAGACAAAAATAAAAATAAAATTGCCGTCGAAGCGAATCGAACCCAGGAACACAAAAAGTAAAGACTAGCGCACCGTCAATAGGGCACACTACCACTGAGCTATTTTGTCGCAGTGTAGTCGAGGGAGATTTTAACTTCAAATATTACACTTGAGTTCTCGAGCGTGGCAACGACTCAGTGACTCGAGTTTCTGAGTCTCTCCGTTCGTATTTGTGTACTGTTCTTTATATCTCACTGTTCGGAGCTAGTTCAGTAACGGACCCTACGCTCCTGGTCACTTCGTATACGTTTGGAAAGCAATATCAAGTAGCGATAATTTCAAGCGATAATTTCAAGCGAGACCGACATTATTGATACGAAATGTATTGACCAATCGCCGAAAGGCGCATGAAAAGATTTCCCAAAATCCTCTATTCTCGAGGAGTTAGTTCGGGAGAACGACGATCTATGGACGGTTTATTATATAAAGATAGAGTCGATAGAGTCAATGAACAGGGATGATAACTTCTATTATGATGGACATCTGTCGCCACCCATACCGTTCTAGACAGAAGCTTTTACTGACAGGCTGCCGTACTGTTTGTTTGTTTGTTTAACGCCCAGCCGACCACGAAGGGCCATATGAGGGCGGTGCTGCTTTGACATATAACGTGCGCCACACACAAGACAGAAGTCGCAGCACAGGCTTCATGTCTCACCCAGTCACATTATTCTGACACCGGACCAGCCAGTCCTAGCACTAACCCCATAATGCCAGACGCCAGGCGGAGCAGCCACTAGATTGCCAATTTTAAAGTCTTAGGTATGACCCGGCCGGGGTTCGAACCCACGACCTCCCGATCACGGGGCGGACGCCTTACCACTAGGCCAACCGTGCCGGTCTGCCGTACAGTGTTTCTGAGCGTTACTCGCCACAAATACAGTTCTATAGACAGAAGGGTTTTTACTGACAGGCTGCCGACAGAGTTTCTGAGCGTTACTTGCCACCAATACAGCTCTAGACGGAAGTTTGTTTTTATGACAGACTGCCGTACAGTGTTTCTGAGCGTTACTCGCCACCAATACAGCTCAAGACAGAAGGATTTTTTTATGACAGACTGCCGTACAGTGTTTCTGAGCGTTACTCGCCACCAATACAGCTCTAGACAGTAGGATTTTTTTTATGACAGACCGCCGACAGAGTTTCTGAGCAGTACTCGCCACCAATACAGCTCTATAGACAGAAGGTTTTTTATTGACAGGCTGCCGACAGAGTTTCTGAGCGTTACTCGCCACCAATACAGCTCTAGACAGCAGGTGTTTTACTGACAGGCTTCCGTACAGTGTTTCTGAGCGTTACTCGCCACCAATACAGCTCTAGACAGAAGGTTTTTTATGACAGACTGCCGTACAGTGTTTCTGAGCGTTACTCGCCACCAATACAGCTCTGGACAGAAGGTTTTTTATGACAGACTGCCGTACAGTGTTTCTGAGCGTTACTCGCCACCAATACAGCTCTGGACAAAAGTTTTTTTTATGACAGACTGCCGTACAGTGTTTCTGAGCGTTACTCGCCACCAATACAGCTCTAGACAGAAGGTTTTTTATGACAGACTGCCGTACAGTGTTTCTGAGCGTTACTCGCCACCAATACAGCTCTAGACAGAAGGTTTTTTTTATGACAGACTGCCGTACAGTGTTTCTGAGCGTTACTCGCCACCAATACAGCTCTGGACAGAAGGTGTTTTACTGACAGGCTGCCGCACAGTGTTTCTGAGCGTTACTCGCCACCAATACAGCTCTGGACAGAAGGTATTTCACTGACAGGCTGCCGTACAGTGTTTCTGAGCGTTACTCCCCACCAATACATCTCTAGACAGAAGCTTTTACAGACAGGCTGCTGTACAGTGTTTCTGAGCGTTACTCGCCACCAATACAGCTCTAGAATGAAGCTCTGAATGACAGGATGCTGAAAAGAGCTTCTGAACATTATAGTCATATGTTTAAGTTACCAACAATATAAGCTCACATTAAAAGCTGTAATTTCAAGGTTACATTCAAACCTTCAATTGTGACTGGAGATTGAAGCTCTGAATGACAGGATGCCGAAAAGAGCGCCTGAACCCAGCATGCCCCCACCCCCCCCCTCCCCCCGGAAAATGTTGATAAAAATCAAGGGAAATGGAGCCATCAGTTTTTATTTATTTACAATTTATGTTTAAGTGACCAACAAAGCAAGCTCACATTTCAAGCTGTGCTTTCCAGGTTACATTCAAACCTTCAACTTTGACGCCGTGCACCTTGACCTCATGAGGTACTTTCTGCCCTACCCGAGGATGGATGGATGGGTACGTGTGAGGATACCCAGCGGGTCTACAGCGATGATCAGCGCTCCGACAGTGTCTCTGGGGGGTTACCAAGGACCACAGTATGGTCAAAGCAAGTTTATCTACAGGTACCACTAGCACGGGAGGGTATTTTCACGTTTCCGTTGTTCACACACGTGTGTGTTTTTATGTGTATACACGCATGGGTACACGCATGAGAACTTCTATTGCGCATGAGAACTTCTATCATGATGGACATCTGTCGATGGACATGAATCTGCCAACCTTCGGATTCACTTTCCAAAACACCTTCCCTCACCACCCTTCCCTCCTGGAGTAGCCTCATTTGCTTCTCGGTCCGTTTGTAACCCGTGTGAAACGTTAATCTGTAGTTCTTCTTTGTGTTCTGTCGTCTGTCTTCTTTGTGTTCTGTCGTCTGTCTTCTTCTTTGAGAACACTCGATCAGCAGCCCTTCGTCCCGTCCCCACCCTCCCCCTCCTTCTCCGGCTCCCCCCTCACGTGCTTTCAGCCTGTCACTCAAGACCACGTCAAGCGACTCATCACCAAGACGGCCATCAAGACCTGCGAGCTAGACCCCCTGCCAGGCTTCCTCTTCACCAAGTGTCTGGACAAGCTCCTGCCGTCTATCACAGATATCGTCAACATCTCCCTGGCCACAGGCGTCGTTCCCGACTGCTTCAAGTCTGCCGTTGTCCGCCCACTCATCAAGAAGCCCGGCCTTGACGTCAACGATTTGAAGAACTACCGTCCTGTGTCCAACCTGCCCTTCCTCTCTAAGCTTCTGGAGCGTATCATCCTGGAGCAGTTGAGCGCCCACCTGTCTCGGAACTCGCTGATGCCAGTGTACCAGTCAGCGTACCGCCCTCACCACAGCACCGAGACGGCGCTCCTGCGAATCACCACGGACCTCCTGAACGCAACAGATAGCGGTCTCGTCTCTGCCCTTGTGCTGCTGGACCTTTCCGCGGCCTTCGACACGATCGACAACCAGCTACTCGTCGATCGCCTCAGTTCCACGTTCGGCATTCACGACACCGCCCTCTCTTGGTTCCGGAACTACCTCCAGAACCGCTCTCAGACTGTCACCACTGATTCGTTCTCTTCTCAGCCTGTCCCTGTCCGCTTCGGCGTCCCACAAGGGTCTGTCCTCGGCCCTGTCCTTTTCACCCTGTACACCCAACCCCTCTCCCTGGTCATCGAACGCCACGGCTTGAACTACAACTCCTTTGCCGATGACACGCAGCTCCAGAACAGCGCCAAGCCGGAGGACGTTGACCATCTCCTTGGATCCATCTCCAGTTGTTTCACTGACATCAAGAACTGGATGACTGAGAACAAGTTGAAGCTGAACAGTGAGAAGACGGAGGCCCTTCTCGTTGGAACACGACAGAAGATTGCTTCCCTCACTGTGACCGACCTCCAGCTGGATGACGCGACTGTTCCATTCTCCCCTGCTGTCAAGAGCCTTGGCGTCTTTCTCGACTCCACTCTCTCCATGCAGACACACATCTCCTTCATCATCAAGACCTGCTTTTTCCACCTACGACGCATCGCCTCCATCCGTCGCTACCTCACCCACGACGCCTGTGTCAAGCTGGTTGTCTCCCTCATCTTCAGTCGTCTGGACTACTGCAACTCCCTTCTGGCTGGCCTCCCCGCCTCATCCACTCATGGCCTACAACGAGTCCAGAACGCTGCTGCCAGGCTGGTGTTGAGGAAGACGAAGCGAGACCACATCACCCCCCTACTTCGCTCCTTGCACTGGCTCCCTGTCAACACCCGAATCTCCTACAAACTGTCCACGCTGGTCTACAAGTGTCTCAACGACTCTGCTCCCGAGTACCTTCAATCCTCCCTGGACCTGTACACCCAGCCCTCCGACCGTCCCCTTCGTTCTGCTGCTGACCCACTCCGCCTTCACATCCTTCGCTCGAAACTCGCATCTGCGGGTCAGCGTGCATTCCCCTCCGCGGGCCCCTCCGTCTGGAACTCCCTGCCGCTTGAGCTTCGCCAGAGCCCCTCTCTTGACGCGTTCAAGAGTAGGTTGAAGACTCAGTTCTTCCCGTAGCTGGCTGTGACTTTCATGTTCGACGTGATGTGTTGTGCCCCAAAAGACATTCTTGTGCTGTGCTCTGTGAGAGGTGTTTTCTTTGTGCTTAATATTATTTTGTTTGGACCTAGCTATTGATGTGTACATTGTTTTTAAACAGTTGTTTGTTGTATGTTTATCAGGGTTTGCTAGTGTGTGGTAGGGTTCGTGTCCGTCTGTAGATGTTAGTTTCTTTGTTAGTCCTGTGTTGACAACTCTTCCACAAGCGCTTAGAACTGTACCCACGGAATAAGCGCAATATAAGCTTCCTATTGATTGATTGTGTTCTGTCGTCTGTCTTCTTTGTGTTCTGTCGTCTGTCTTCTTTGTGTTCTGTCGTCTGTCATCTTATTTGTGTTCTGTCGTCTGTCTTCTTCTTTGTGTTCTGTCGTCTGTCTTCTTCTTTGTGTTCTGTCGCCTGTCTTCTTCTTTGTGTTCTGTCGTCTGTCTTCTTTGTGTTCTGTCGTCTGTTTTCTTCTTTGTGTTCTGTCGCCTGTCTTCTTCTTTGTGTTCTGTCGTCTGTCTTCTTCTTTGTGTTCTGTCGTCTGTCTTCTTTGTGTTCTGTCGTCTGTCTTCTTTGTGTTCTGTCGTCTGTCTTCTTCTTTGTGTTCTGTCGTCTGTCTTCTTTGTGTTCTGTCGTCTGTCTTCTTTGTGTTCTGTCGCCTGTCTTCTTCTTTGTGTTCTGTCGTCTGTCTTCTTTGTGTTCTGTCGTCTGTCTTCTTTGTGTTCTGTCGTCTGTCTTCTCCTTTGTGTTCTGTCGTCTGTCTTCTTTGTGTTCTGTCGTCTGTCTTCTTCTTTGTGTTCTGTCGTCTGTCTTCTTTGTGTTCTGTCGTCTGTCTTCTTTGTGTTCTGTCGTCTGTCTTCTTTGTGTTCTGTCGTCTGTCTTCTTCTTTGTGTTCTGTCGTCTGTCTTCTTTGTGTTCTGTCGTCTGTCTTCTTTGTGTTCTGTCGTCTGTCTTCTTTGTGTTCTGTCGTCTGTCTTCTTCTTTGTGTTCTGTCGTCTGTCTTCTTCTTTGTGTTCTGTCGTCTGTCTTCTTCTTTGTGTTCTGTCGTCTGTCTTCTTTGTGTTCTGTCGTCTGTCTTCTTTGTGTTCTGTCGTCTGTCTTCTTCTTTGTGTTCTGTCGTCTGTCTTCTTCTTTGTGTTCTGTCGTCTGTCTTCTTTGTGTTCTGTTGTCTGTCTCCTTTGTGTTCTGTCGTCTGTCTTCTTCTTTGTGTTCTGTCGTCTGTCTTCTTCTTTGTGTTCTGTTGTCTGTCTCCTTCTTTGTGTTCTGTCGTCTGTCTCCTTCTTTGTGTTCTGTCGTCTGTGTCCTTCTTTGTGTTCTGTCGCCTGTCTTCTTTTTTTTGTTCTGTCGTCTGTCTTCTTTGTGTTCTGTCGTCTGTCTTCTTTGTGTTCTGTCGTCTGTCTTCTTTGTGTTCTGTCGTCTGTCTTCTTCTTTGTGTTCTGTCGTCTGTCTTCTTCTTTGTGTTCTGTCGTCTGTCTTCTTCTTTGTGTTCTGTCGTCTGTCTTCTTCTTTGTGTTCTGTCGTCTGTCTTCTTCTTTGTGTTCTGTCGTCTGTCTTCTTCTTTGTGTTCTGTCGTCTGTCTTCTTTGTGTTCTGTCGTCTGTCTTCTTTGTGTTCTGTCGTCTGTCTTCTTCTTTGTGTTCTGTCGTCTGTCTTCTTTGTGTTCTGTCGTCTGTCTTCTTCTTTGTGTTCTGTCGTCTGTCTTCTTCTTTGTGTTCTGTCGTCTTTCTTCTTTGTGTTCTGTCGTCTGTCTTCTTTGTGCTCTGTTGTCTGTCTTCTTTGTGTTCTGTCGTCTGTCTTCTTCTTTGTGTTCTGTCGTCTGTCTTCTTCTTTGTGTTCTGTCGTCTGTCTTCTTTGTGTTCTGTCGTCTGTCTTCTTCTTTGTGTTCTGTCGTCTGTCTTCTTCTTTGTGTTCTGTCGTCTGTCTTCTTTGTGTTCTGTCGTCTGTCTTCTTCTTTGTGTTCTGTCGTCTGTCTTCTTCTTTGTGTTCTGTCGTCTGTCTTCTTCTTTGTGTTCTGTCGTCTGTCTTCTTTGTGTTCTGTCGTCTGTCTTCTTCTTTGTGTTCTGTCGTCTGTCTTCTTCTTTGTGTTCTGTCGTCTGTCTTCTTTGTGTTCTGTCGTCTGTCTTCTTTGTGTTCTGTCGTCTGTCTTCTTCTTTGTGTTCTGTCGTCTGTCTTCTTTGTGTTCTGTCGTCTGTCTTCTTTGTGTTCTGTCGTCTGTCTTCTTCTTTGTGTTCTGTCGTCTGTCTTCTTTGTGTTCTGTCGTCTGTCTTCTTCTTTGTGTTCTGTCGTCTGTCTTCTTCTTTGTGTTCTGTCGTCTGTCTTCTTTGTGTTCTGTCGTCTGTCTTCTTCTTTGTGTTCTGTCGTCTGTCTTATTTGTGTTCTGTCGTCTGTCTTCTTCTTTGTTTTCTGTCGTCTGTCATCTTTGTGTTTTGTCGTCTGTCTTCTTTTTGTGTTTTGTTGTCTGTCTTCTTCTTTGTGTTCTGTCGTCTGTCTTCTTCTTTGTGTTCTGTCGTCTGTCTCCGTCTTTGTGTTCTGTCGTCTGTCTCCGTCTTTGTGTTCTGTCGTCTGTCTTCTCCTTTGTGTGCTGTCGTCTGTCTTCTTTGTGTTTTGTTGTCTGTCTTCTTCTTTGTGTTCTGTCGTCTGTCTTCTTTGTGTTCTGTCGTCTGTCTTCTTTGTGTTCTGTCGCCTGTCTTCTGTGTGTTCTGTCGTCTGTCTTCTTCTTTGTGTTCTGTCGTCTGTCTTCTTTGTGCTCTGTTGTCTGTCTTCTTTGTGTTCTGTCGTCTGTCTTCTTCTGTGTGTTCTGTCGTCTGTCTTCTTCTTTGTGTTTTGTCGTCTGTCTTCTTTGTGTTCTGTCGTCTGTCTTCTTTGTGTTCTGTCGTCTGTCTTCTTCTTTGTGTTCTGTCGTCTGTCTTCTTTGTGTTCTGTCGTCTGTCTTCTTTGTGTTCTGTCGTCTGTCTTCTTCTTTGTGTTCTGTCGTCTTTCTTCTTTGTGTTCTGTCGTCTGTCTTCTTTGTGTTCTGTCGTCTGTCTTCTTTGTGTTCTGTCGTCTGTCTTCTTTGTGTTCTGTCGTCTGTCTTCTTTGTGTTCTGTCGTCTGTCTTCTTTGTGTTCTGTCGTCTGTCTTCTTTGTGTTCTGTCGTCTGTCTTCTTTGTGTTCTGTCGTCTGTCTTCTTTGTGTTCTGTCGTCTGTCTTCTTTGTGTTCTGTCGTCTGTCTTCTTTGTGTTCTGTCGCCTGTCTTCTTTGTGTTCTGTCGTCTGTCTTCTTTGTGTTCTGTCGTCTGTCTTCTTTGTGTTCTGTCGTCTGTCATCTTTGTGTTCTGTCGTCTGTCTTCTTTGTGTTCTGTCGCCTGTCTTCTTTGTGTTCTGTCGTCTGTCTTCTTTGTGGTCTGTCTTCTTTGTGTTCTGTCGTCTGTCTTCTTTGTGTTCTGTCGTCTGTCTTCTTCTTTGTGTTCTGTCGTCTGTCTTCTTTGTGTTCTGTCGTCTGTCTTCTTTGTGTTCTGTCGTCTGTCTTCTTTGTGTTCTGTCGTCTGTCTTCTTTGTATTCTGTCGTCTGTCTTCTTCTTTGTGTTCTGTCGTCTGTCTTCTTTGTGTTCTGTCGTCTGTCTTCTTTGTGTTCTGTCGTCTGTCTTCTTTGTGTTCTGTCGTCTGTCTTCTTTGTATTCTGTCGTCTGTCTTCTTCTTTGTGTTTTGTCGTCTGTCTTCTTTGTGTTCTGTCGTCTGTCTTCTTTGTGTTCTGTCGTCTGTCTTCTTTGTGTTCTGTCGTCTGTCTTCTTCTTTGTGTTCTGTCGCCTGTCTTCTTTGTGTTCTGTCGTCTGTCTTCTTTGTGTTCTGTCGTCTGTCTTCTTCTTTGTGTTCTGTCGTCTGTCTTCTTCTTTGTGTTCTGTCGTCTGTCTTCTTTGTGTTCTGTCGTCTGTCTTCTTTGTGTTCTGTCGTCTGTCTTCTTTGTGTTCTGTCGTCTGTCTTCTTTGTGTTCTGTCGTCTGTCTTCTTTGTGTTCTGTCGTCTGTCTTCTTCTTTGTGTTCTGTCGTCTGTCTCCTTCTTTGTGTTCTGTCGTCTGTCTTCTTTGTGTTCTGTCGTCTGTCTTCTTTGTGTTCTGTCGTCTGTCTTCTTCTTTGTGTTCTGTCGTCTGTCTTCTTCTTTGTGTTCTGTCGTCTGTCTTCTTTGTGTTCTGTCGTCTGTCTTCTTCTTTGTGTTCTGTCGTCTGTCTTCTTCTTTGTGTTCTGTCGTCTGTCTTCTTCTTTGTGTTCTGTCGTCTTCTTCTTTGTGTTCTGTCGTCTGTCTTCTTCTTTGTGTTTTGTCGTCTGTCTTCTTCTTTGTGTTTTGTCGTCTGTCTTCTTCTTTGTGTTCTGTCGTCTGACTTCTTCTTTGTGTTCTGTCGTCTGTCTTCTTCTTTGTGTTCTGTCGTCTGTCTTCTTCTTTGTGTTCTGTCGTCTGTCTTCTTTGTGTTCTGTCGTCTGTCTTCTTTGTGTTCTGTCGTCTGTCTTCTTCTTTGTGTTCTGTCGTCTGTCTTCTTCTTTGTGTTCTGTCGTCTGTCTTCTTTGTGTTCTGTCGTCTGTCTTCTTTGTGTTCTGTCGTCTGTCTTCTTTGTGTTCTGTCGTCTGTCTTCTTCTTTGTGTTCTGTCGTCTGTCATCTTATTTGTG
This sequence comes from Littorina saxatilis, assembly GCF_037325665.1. Lineage (NCBI taxonomy): Eukaryota > Metazoa > Mollusca > Gastropoda > Littorinimorpha > Littorinidae > Littorina > Littorina saxatilis. The sequence continues at coordinate 53,489,324 of NC_090247.1, forward strand.
TTCTGTCGTCTGTCTTCTTCTTTGTGTTCTGTCGTCTGTCTTCTTCTTTGTGTTCTGTCGTCTTTCTTCTTTGTGTTCTGTCGTCTGTCTTCTTTGTGTTCTGTCGTCTGTCTTCTTCTTTGTGTTCTGTCGCCTGTCTTCTTTGTGTTCTGTCGTCTGTCTTATTCTTTGTGTTCTGTCGTCTGTCTTCTTCTTTGTGTTCTGTCGTCTGTCTTCTTTGTGTTCTGTCGCCTGTCTTCTTTGTGTTCTGTCGTCTGTCTTCTTCTTTGTGTTCTGTCGTCTGTCTTCTTTGTGTTCTGTCGCCTGTCTTCTTTGTGTTCTGTCGTCTGTCTTCTTCTTTGTGTTCTGTCGCCTGTCTTCTTTGTGTTCTGTCGGCTGTCTTCTTCTTTGTGTTCTGTCGTCTGTCTTCTTCTTTGTGTTCTGTCGTCTGTCTTCTTCTTTGTGTTCTGTTGTCTGTCTCCTTTGTGTTCTGTCGCCTGTCTTCTTCTTTGTGTTCTGTCGTCTGTCTTCTTTGTGTTCTGTCGTCTGTCTTCTTCTTTGTGTTCTGTCGTCTGTCTTCTTTGTGTTCTGTCGTCTGTCTTCTTCTTTGTGTTCTGTCGTCTGTCTTCTTCTTTGTGTTCTGTCGCCTGTCTGTCTTCTTTGTGTTCTGTCGTCTGTCTTCTTTGTGTTCTGTCGTCTGTCTTCTTCTTTGTGTTCTGTCGTCTGTCTTCTTTGTGTTCTGTCGCCTGTCTTCTTCTTTGTGTTCTGTCGTCTGTGTTCTGTCGTCTGTCTCCTTTGTCTTCTGTCGCCTGTCTTCTTTGTGTTCTCTCGTCTGTCTTCTTCTTTGTGTTCTGTCGTCTGTCTTCTTTGTGTTCTGTCGTCTGTCTTCTTTGTGTTCTGTCGCCTGTCTTCTTCTTTGTGTTCTGTCGTCTGTCTTCTTCTTTGTGTTCTGATTTTTGTGTGCCCAATGAAGGCCCCAGTTGTCGAAACTTTGCAATTGTTTGTAATGTTATCATCATTGTTGTTTTTAAATTAATGTTGTTGATCAGTTTGTATAAATGATGCGTGTGTTGGTGTATATGGCTGGATTGAAATGTTTCTTAACCGCAATGTCATCACAAATTCCCAACCTTGGTCAATTAAAGATTCTGTATTCTGTATTCTGTATTCTGTGTATCATTCCCACGTGAGTTCAGTATTTATCAATTTACATTTTCGTTCGTGTGTTATTAGTTGTGACAACAGACTGTCTTTTTTACCTCACTATCTATGTGATAATTAAGTCTTGTATTGGAGTACAGAAATGTGAGATTTGAGGGCAATCTACAATTCTAAAAATAACTGAATGTGAAATTTTGGCTCTGTATCCCGAAAAAGCATATTTTTATTTTGCCATTTTAAACATATTCTCCACCAAATCAGTTTCCCTGTTTTGCAATAATTATGTTAAACGTTCTTATAAAATAGACACCATTTTTCTTGGTATAGACCTGTACCCTGCTTTTTGTGAAACACAATTTTTTTTATTGGAACACTACTGATGTGTTTCAAAAATTGAAAGCAAAAATTCACAACACCCATTATTTCTCCTTAGTTGAATTATTGAACAACTGTTGTTGTTGTTGATGATATGATGATGATGATGATGATGATGATGATGATGATGATGATGATGATGACGATGATGATTTTCGTTTTTTAATTTTATATCCATACACTCTAAGAGTGTCTCTACAATTAAAAAAAAGTTGACTCAGGGCCGGACCAAGTTCGTTTGAGGGGGGGGGGGGGTTCCAACTGAAGGCAGGGGTCCAGGGGCCGCCTAGGCCCCGGTGGGGTGCAGGGGCAACGCCCCGCTGGGGGGTCTGGGGGGCAAAGGCTCCCAGAAGCCGAGAAAATTTTGCATTTGTGAGGTCATTTTTTGGTCTTTCCTTGCAATTGGGAATCAAAATTACACATTTTCAACAGTAACAAAATACTTCATATATTCATTTACCATAGTGGTTCAGTGGAATAATCCCAAAGACATATATGCCTAGTAAATAAGTCTGACAGGACTCTTTACTTTGAATATTACTATGATGATGGACTTATAACGGGGAGGGCAGGCCGTTGTCGACTTGATGTTGTTCATAATTTGAAATAGTTTTAGAAGACCAAATAAACTGAGGGAGTTGGGGGAAGAGCTTAAAAAGTCCACTTTTTTTTCTCTGAGAGGTACATTGGATGGCCGGGGGGGGTGGGGGGGTTCCGGAACCCAGGAACCCCCTCCCCCAGATCCGGCCCTGTGACTTGACTGGAGTCTGGCCCCTTCACAGGTACTACGAGCACTTACTGGATGTCCGCCAGGGCGCTCAACTAGACAAGGTATGGACAGTAGACGGTTTGAAATCCGAGTTCCCCACGCCTCGCATTGTGCACAGCTCGGACCTGTTCGTTCACTTCAGAAACAAGAGGCTGGAGGGGCAGGACGCGCGGGGGAAGATACGCCGAGTGTGGAAGACGTATATTCATCGGCCTGCTCTTCCCGGTATGTTGCGTGGAGCCGGCTTCCGCCTCCTCTTCTCCTTTCATACGGTGGGTGTCTCGTGGCGTTACTATGCAGCTGTCTTCTTCTTTGTTTTATTGGATGTGTGAGAGAGTGTGTGTGTGTGTGTGTGTGTGTGTGTGTGTGTGTGTGTGTGTGTGTGTGTGTGTGTGTGTGTGTGTGTGTGTGTGTTTGAAGGGGTGGGGTGATTATGTGTGTGTGTGTGTGTGATTATGTGTGTGGATGTGTGTGTGTGTGGATGTGTGTGTGTGTATGTTTTAATATGTGTGTGGGTGTGTGTGTATGTGTGTGCTTTAATCTCTGTGTGTGTGTGTGTGTGTGTTAATCTGTGTGTGTGTGTGTGTGTGTGGGGGGGTCTTCCTGTCTGCAAATCACCGTGAACATGATGCAGCAAAACAAGGAAAAACAATGGGGCACGATCTCAAAAAAACGCTTATATTCGCAAAATTATTGGTGATGATAACCACTTCGATTTTTGCAATTAGGCTAACATTGGAACCCCTCCCCCCTCCCAATTTAAGACTCTGTTCTCTCAGATTTTCAGTTGATAACCACTGTAAAATTACCCCCAGTTTTGGACTCCCTCCTTTTTAAGACCTGATTTTCTTAAAATGAGGGATACATTGTATCACTTTAGGGGCAAAGGTGCTGTCGTAAGTTTGATGAAATCACAATCACCCCGTCCATTTCAGTATGATCTTTGCATTCATCACTTTAGGGGCAAAGGTGCTGTCGTAAGTTTGATGAAATCACAATCACCCCGTCCATTTCAGTATGATCTTTGCATTCATCAGTGTAGGGGTAAAGGTGCTGTCGTAAGTTTGATGAAATCACAATCACCCCGTCCATTTCAGTATGATCTTTGCATTCATCACTTTAGGGGCAAAGGTGCTGTCGTAAGTTTGATGAAATCACAATCACCCCGTCCATTTCAGTATGATCTTTGCATTCATCACTTTAGGGGCAAAGGTGCTGTCGTAAGTTTGATGAAATCACAATCACCCCGTCCATTTCAGTATGATCTTTGCATTCATCAGTGTAGGGGCAAAGGTGCTGTCGTAAGTTTGATGAAATCACAATCACCCCGTCCATTTCAGTATGATCTTTGCATTCATCACTTTAGGGGCAAAGGTGCTGTCGTAAGTTTGATGAAATCACAATCACCCCGTCCATTTCAGTATGATCTTTGCATTCATCAGTGTAGGGGCAAAGGTGCTGTCGTAAGTTTGATGAAATCACAATCACCCCGTCCAATTCAGTATGATCTTTGCATTTAAAGTGATGCCATAAGGTGGGTGAAATTACAATCACGCCGTCCATTTCAGTATGATCTTTGCATTTACAGTGATGCCATAAGGTGGGTGAAATTACAATCACCCCGTCCATTTTAGTATAATCTTTGCATTCATCACTTTAGGTGCTAAGGTGCTGCCATAAGTTGAATGAAATTACAATCACCCCGTCCATTTCAGTATGATCTTTGCATTCATCACTTTAAGTACTAAGGAGTTGTCATAAGTTGAATGAAATTACAATCACGCCGTCCATTTCAGTATGATCTTTGCATTTATCACTTTAGGTGCTAAGGTGCTGCCATAAGTTGAATGAAATTACAATCACCCCGTCCATTTTAGTATGATCACTCTGGTTTAAGCGTGTTTTATTCATGTTCTTCGTACACACGTTTCGGAAACAAAATCAACACACAGAACTATAACAAGCTGACTGCTTATGGACACATTCACGATTACGAAATATAACGAACAATTGATAACTTTAACACTGAACTTTCATAATATTTCATTATTATTTTATATAGATGAAAATGAAGAAAGAAAGAGAGAGAGAGAGAGAGAGAGAGAGAGAGAGAGAGAGAGAGAGAGAGAGAGAGAGAGAGAGAGAGAGAGAGAGAGAGAGAGAGAGAGAGAGAGAGAGAGATATCAGAAAACTTTTTTACAAAGGGATAAAGGTTTTAGGCTTAGCCTATATAATATCTTCCAAACTGTCATTTGAACATATACAGACTATAATTGTAAACTTAGATATGGAGAGAGAGAGGGGGTGATAGAGAAAGTGAGAGAGAGAGAGAGAGAGAGAGAATGAGAGAGAGAGAGAGAGAGAGAGAGAGAGAGAGAGAGAGCTAAAAGGTGATATCATAAGTTGAATGAAATTAGAATCACGCCGTCCATTTCAGAATGACCAGCAGCCACAGAGACTGGCCAGCGGCCGTTGGAACTGCTCCGCTGACCACTGGCCTGAGTTCAGTGACCACCTTCGCTGCAACCTTGTTACGGAGTGTGAAGGAGGGGAGGACGAGAGGGACTGTCCATACACGGCCTGTGGTGACCACAGCATTGTCTTCAAAGACAAGTGCTACTCCCTGCACAGGTATTGGGTCAATCTCCAGGTGACAATACTTGGGGCAAGTGCTACTCCCTGCACAGGTATTGGGTCAATCTCCAGGTGACACTACTTGGGGCAAGTGCTACTCCCTGCACAGGTATTGGGTCAATCTCCAGGTGACAATACTTGGGGCAAGTGCTACTCCCTGCACAGGTATGGGGTCAATTTCCAGGTGACAATACTCGGGACAATCTTCAAGCCTGATAATTGGGCAAGCCCCCGGATGCTGTTCAAATTTAGCATTTGAAAGGGGTATTTTGTGTCTCTATTTGAGAAAGAAAGTATATTTGATGGGTAAGTTTGTATGTGTGTGTGTGTGTGTGTGGGGGGGGTAGGGCTTCTGAAACCCAGGACCCCCCACCACACACACCCTCAGACAAAGCCCTACATAGCGGTTTTGTTGTTGTTTGTTTGCTGCTCAACGAGAGAGGAAAGAAGTTAAAAGCCCTCTTCCCCATAGTATGCTTCCACAAGTGTCAAGCAAATAATTATGATTTGCAGTCAACTTTTGATGTTCAAAAAAGATTCGTTCCATATTGTAGATGTACACTGACACTGCGGGTTAACCTCTACACAGATCCATGGTGGGCATCACCTGGCATCAAGCGAACGCCAGGTGCCACAACTCGGGAGGAATGCTGGCTACCTTCAAAGACCCTGGCTCGCTGGACTACCTGACCGACACCCTGCGTCTGGGCTGGCTGACCAGGGCAGGCTACATTATCATCGTGGGGGTCAGACTGCAAAACACCGACATTTTTAAGTAAGGACCTGCAACTTAACATTTGTCTTGTTTTGAGGTTGGTTCGACATTTTCAAGTAAGAACATGCAACTTAACATTTGTCTTGTTTTGAGGTTGGTTCGACATTTTTAAGTAAGGACTTGCAACTAAACATTTGTCTTGTTTTGAGGTTGGTTCGACATTTTTAAGTAAGGACCTGCAACTAAACATTTGTCTTGTTTTGAGGTTGGTTCAACATTTTCAAGTAAAGACCTGCAACTAAACATTTGTCTTGTTTTGAGGTTGGTTGGACATTTTCAAATAAGGACCTGCAACTAAACATTTGTCTTGTTTTGAGGTTGGTTGGACATTTTCAAGTAAGGACAACTTAATATTTGTCTTGTTTTAAGGTTTGGTTGATTGCTTGTTGGTTTTTTCCTCTTTTCTACCTATTTGGCTATTTGGGACTGATTAAATTTAGTTTCCTTTGTTTTTATCTCTGGGACCTATTTGCCTATTTGGGACTGATTAAATTTAGTTTCCTTTGTTTTTAGTAGGTCTCTCCGACCTATTTGGCAATTTGGGACCGATTCCATTTTGATTCCCTTGTGTGTGTTTTTTTGTGTTTTTATATCTCTTGGACCTATTTGGCTATTAATTTTGGGACCGGGTAAATCTAGTTTCCTTTGGGTTTTTTTAGGTCTTTCCGACCTATTTGGCAATTTGGGACCGACTCAATTTTGTTTCCCTTCTCAGTTTACGTGTTATTGTTGGTGTTTGAAACTGTTTGTACTTAAGTCTTTATAGTACAAATACGAAGGTTCTAACATGCTCATACCTGTTCACATTTTCTACTTTAAATCTTCTTTTGCTTTTTGTTTTACCTTTGTGTTTGTTTGTTAGTCCCGAAGATGCTTCTAAAAGCGAACATTTGATGTAGTATTGTATTGTGACATTTGATGTAGTATTGTATTGTGACATTTGATGTAGTATTGTATTGTGACATTTGATGTAGTATTGTATTGTGACATTTGATGTAGTATTGTATTGTGCTGTCCTTGTATTGGTGAGTACAGAAATCTTCTTTTTAATTTTTTTTTAACTTAGTTCGTCTAACCAACAGTCACTTTGTTGTTTAGATTTAGACTTTTAATCTTGTTAAAAAATAATCGTGTACAAATCAGGTTGACTTGACTTGCACTGTGAAAGCCTTGTACTCAACTTTTGCAGAAGGGAGGAGAGTGTTGTCGCTCCTCGGACTGTGATTTAACAAGTGGTTCTCATCGGGATAGACATTCCAATGCTCCCCACCGACGCTTTAGCCAGAAGGTCCCGGTGTAACACGAAATTTTTAGTCCACAAAAAATCCACTCCGGAGTAAACATTTCGTACGAAATGTTTACTCCGAGTACACCTTTCGCACGAGAAAAGAACTTCCCAAGGCACGAAAAATTTACTCCCTCCACGAAATGTTTACTCCCCATTTTTTTTACTTCCAGTAAAAATCTCCTACGCGAAAATGGGATACGGGCGAAGGGATAATGCCAATATGTGATCTCGCGCAAACGAATGTCGCGCTACCCTCCCTCCACCCCTTCCATCACCAAGACTTACAAGGGACAAGGGAGTACACATTTCGTACGCCTGGCATGGGAAGTTAAATTGCACGTGTTAGGGTGAAGTAATTTATTCGTTATTTATTCGTCAAGGGAGTAACATTTTTGTGTGAAATGTTAACTCGAAACTCACCTATCGTGGGGAGTAATTTTCTCGTGTATTGGGGGAGTACTTTTTTCGTAAAGAGAGTAACATTTTCGTACGAAATTTTTACTCCGGAGTAAAAATCTGGTGGGAGCAATATTCTCGTATTACACCGGGACCCCCAATTATAATTCTAAGGGGGTTCCAAGTACCTCTTCAGCGGAATTTTAGAGTCCCCCAAAACAGGAGATCTTTCGGCAGTTCTATCAGACCCCACATAAACAAAAATGTTATTTGTCATATTGGTTTGGTTGACTCCGTAAATTTGAGTCGGTAGCGATCCGGCAGGACATTTTCTCTGGAGGGAGGACGTATGATAACGTATGATGGAATGTAGGTCGTACGAGCGAGCATTTGCTCTTCTTACTATTCATAACAATGATCGTTTAATGCATTTCTTACTAAATAGAAAGCTCTTGTTGAATACACACAGTCTTGTCTGTAAGATAAAAAGATGTCCTGCGCTCAATATGTAATTTGTTTCTTCATCTGTTGATTGGTCGATCGATTGATTGATTGATTTTCTGCGTTCACTATTAGATTCATTGTGTTTCTTTATCTGTTGATTGATTTTGTAATTAATTTCGTGATTAATTTCCCGTCCTTTGCAGCTACACGCTTGCACTACAGTACGTGGACGACACAGTGGCTTATAATGTCACATCCTATGGAGGCGATTGGGAAATACACGCTGTTCTCTCCTACGGCATCATGCAACAAAATAGAGAACCGCCAGATCAATCGAAGAACAACGACAAGCAGTCCATCCTTGACATCGAAGGGGAAATGTACGGAAACATTGTTCGGGTTTGCGCCAACCACTCTTGTTACTACTTGTGTGAGACGCCGCACATCAGAGCTGACGAACGCCGCACACACGTGATGAATGATAACGTCGGGACGGTGCAACTTGTCTCAGAACAATCTGGTGAAGAAGAAACCAAGCCCTTAGATGATCATCTCCAAAGAGCAAAGCCCCCGTCAGATAAACTCATGCAGGCCACGCCCACATCAGATCACCGCTTACATGCTGTGCCCTTAGCAGCTCATCTACAAGAAGCCACACCCTCGACAGATCTCGGCCTACAAGCCACGCCCTCGGCAAATCACCGTCTACAAGCCACGCCCCCGAGTGTTTTTCTCGAACAGGCCACGCCCTCCCCAGTGAGTGTTGTGGAAGCCACACCCTCAGTCTTGTCGCCCTCTGTCGCCGTGCCTCATGTCGTCTGTCCCACTGGTCATCTCGTCCACGCCGTCCTAAGCAACGACATGCAGAGCCAGTGTTTTGACAGAAATGACGTCATTACAGTCAGAACATGTGACGTCAACTCGACTGTTTGTGGGCACAATCAAACTACACCCCGCTCTGTTGTGCGAGTTTGCGACGGAACTTATCCCTCTGTCGTATGTAACGAGAGCCACGCGACGTTCAGGGCTGACTCCACAATCTGTGACAAAAGTTCCACTTGCATAGAGAATGTGACGTCAGCACCGATGACGTTTGACTGTGCAAACGCTTTGCAGCACGTGCCTTTCACGTTAGTGTGTGACCATCGGCAGGATTGCGAAGACGGAAGCGACGAGTCGTTCTGCGTTTTTCCTCCTTGCAACTTTGACACGCACTTTGAATGCAACAACAAAGAGGTTTGTTGGTTGATTGCTTCTAGTGGCAAGCAGGGGCGGAGCAGTTAAGCCAGAGGGGGGTGGGGGGGGGGTTACAACCTGGGGTCCAGGGGCAAGACCCCGTTGGGGGTTCTGGGGGGCGAAGCCCCCCTGAAGCTGAAGAGTTTTAGCTATTTTATGAACAATTTATGGCTTATCCTTGATTTTAAACATGATCAACTGGTGTCACTCATTATTTCTTTTAAAGTTAGTATTAAATCTTCTTTTTTTTCCGGAACCCCTGTAACCCCCCCCCCCTAATCCGCCCCTGGCAAGTACAGTGTAAATACATTGTTTTAAATGTCTTACTCTTGCGCTGTTTTCCTGTACAAATATACTGTTATTTTGTTGTAAAGTCTGTAAAGGTTTTGTCCGGGCGGTGATGATTATACTTTTTTCATCACATACTTTCACAATTTTGCCAACAAAGTCCATGAAAATCCCAAAGGCAACAACATCCACAAACCTAGATTGTTACTCACATATATATATATGACCCTTGGTTATGTTGTAAACGTCATACCCAGTCTGCTTAGTTTTAGGGTTCGAGATTTAAAAAAAACACACAATCAAATCAAAAGAGAGATAGAGAGGGAGAGAGAGCACAACATGTATAAGCATACCCAGCTTACCTGATCCTAAAAAGTCAGCAACACTACAGAAAAAGAAAAATTACCAACAATATTTTAAAATGTTGCTTCAGTTTAAAGTTAAATTTGTTTGATGATTAACTGAGGGCAGAATTTCAGAATTCCTAGGTTTCGGTACCTCCCCCCTCCCCCATATTCCCGTGTAACTGACATATGTATATATTTTTTCAACGAGAGCCCCAAAATGCCCCTTTCAACAGCACCTGGGACAGCAAGGAACCCCCCCCCCACCCCCGCCGGCCTAGCCAGTCCCTGTTACATGCCCCGTTTTGGAAGCCCCTCCCGCTATTACACTGGGTCCAGCCCTGTCAGTCACACACCTCAAAGTACAACAAAATCAAAAGGGTGCATGTTTGGTTACCTCCAAAAGTAAATGGTGACTTTTTTGCATTGCCAGTGCCACTCCTACGAGGTCGCGTGCGACAACAAAACCAACTGCCTGGACCTATTCGACGAGATAGGGTGTTACGCCGCCAGCGGAGCAGGCGCCTGGTACACTGGGTCAGCTGTCAAACTGCCTCCTGGGCACGTGGTCGTCAGGGACGTGTTCCTTCCTCGGGGAGGAGAGCCGCTGCCCGACAACAGCACTGACTGCCCTGACGACCTGTACCGGTGTGCGGACAGAGGACTGTGTCTACCGGCCTTCACCAGGTGTAACGGGGTGTTTGACTGCCCGGCCAAGGAGGACGAGACGGGATGCGACACCTACACCTGTCCTGGTTACTACCGGTGCAGGGGGAGTCCGCAGTGCGTCCCGCCGTCAGAGGTGTGCAACGGTAAGGCCCTGTGCCCGCAGTTGGATGACGAGTGGTTCTGTCACCTGACCTGCCCCCAAGGCTGCACGTGCGTAGGCTTGACCTTTGTGTGTCACGCGTCTTTCCATATCTCCAACCAAACCCGTATTCGATACCTGAATGCCGGAGGGTCTGGTACGCAGCTGCGAGACTTGCGTGACAACACCATGTTAATATACCTGAGCCTCGCTGACTGCCGTGTGTCGCGGCTGCACACAGTGTCGTTGCCCAACCTGCACACACTCGACCTCAGCGACAACCTCCTGCCTGCGATCAGTGTCAACGATTTACTGCTTTTGGGGAACCTGCGAGTCTTGACATTAGCCAGAAACCCCTTGCAATCCGTCTTCAGTGCGGCAGGACAAGACACACATCAAGTCGTGCCAACACTATTACGTTTGGATCTACACCAGGTGCCCATGGACGAGATCGATTTAACCAATCTGGCGCCTTTCACAAACCTCAAGATGTTGAATCTTTCAGGCTGTGGTCTGGAGGTCATAAAGGAGGGAAACAACATGACGTTTAGGTCGTTACGGGTACTGGACCTTGAAGGCTGCCTCTTGACATCCTACCCGAGAGAGCTCCTGCGACAGTGGAGCAATCTGGAGGCTGTGCGCTCCGACGACTACAAGTTGTGCTGCCCCATCATGCTGCCTCCTGGCTTCAAGCCGGAAAACTGCCGCGCCCCATTCGATGAGATATCTTCCTGCGACGACCTCTTGCGCTCTGACGCTTACGTGGTGGCCTTGGCTGTCTCCGCCACACTGGCAGTGGTGGGCAACCTGGGCAGCGTCGTTATCCGTGTCCTTGTCACGCGCACGAGCAGCAAGTCGGCCTTTGAGCTGTTCGTGCTCAACCTGTGTGTGTCGGACTTGCTGATGGGCGTGTACCTGGTGATGATCGGGGTGGCGGACCGGGTGTACCGCGGTCAGTATCTGTGGGAGGACACCAGGTGGCGCCACAGCGCGGTGTGTGCAGCGGCCGGCTTCATCTCTCTGCTGTCGTGTGAGGTGTCCACCTTCCTCATCTGCCTCATCACGCTCGACCGCTTCCTCGTGCTCCGCTTCCCTTTCTCCCGCGTCAGGTTCCACGGCCGTTCCGCTTTGCTGGCCTGCCTCCTCGCTTGGCTGACCGGCGCCGCTCTGTCCGCGGTCCCGCTGCTGCCGTCCCAGAGCTTCTGGCGCTTCTACAGCCAGTCAGGCATCTGCATCCCGCTACCTGTCACCCGCAAGGCGTTTCCCGGCCAGCTGTACGCATTCTACGTCATGGTGCTGCTCAACTTCGTGCTGTTCGTGCTGATCGCTGCCGGTCAAGCTATGATCTACCTGTCTGTCCACAGCAACCAGATGAAGAGCGTTGACAGCAGCCGCAGTGCGCGAGACAAAACCATCGCGCGCCGCCTCATTACCATCGCCGTGACAGACCTTCTGTGCTGGGGTCCCATTGGTCTGCTGGGCTTGCTGGCAGTTAGGGGCGTACCCATCGCCAGCGAGGTCAGCGTCGCCATGGCGATCTTCGTGCTGCCGCTCAACTCGGCGCTCAACCCCTTCCTTTACACCTTCAACCTATACAGAGAGAAGAGGCAGAAACGCAAGGAGGCCAAACTTCTTGCCTTGCTTGAGAACAGAAATGAGCGTAACACGGACCGAGCCAGTTCGGCTACGCAACGACCGTCTGGAGCTGCTCAAAGTTGACCTTCGCGAATGTAGATAACATGCAAATATCTTGTTCAGTGTTGCGGTCTCGCGATACACGGGCAATGCCAGTTGTTGGAAAAAGAGAGAAGAAGATGAAGAAGAAGAAGAAGAAGAAGAAGAAGAAGAAGAAGAAGAAGAAGAAGAAGAAGAACAAGAACAAGAAGACCAAGAAGAAAAGAAGAAGAAGAGAGAGAGAGAGAGAGAGAGAGAGAGAGAGAGAGAGAGAGAGAGAGATATATAGGGGGAGTCATTAAAAGTCATTAAGAAGTTTTTTTGTAAACCAATTCATCTTCATCGTGTGTGTGTGTGTGTGTGTGTGTGTGTGTGTGTGTGTGTGTGTGTGTGTGTGTGTGTGTGTGTGTGTCGGGGAAAATATGTTATTTGTTTGTTTGTTTGTTTGTTTGCTTAACGCCCAGCCGACCACGAAGGGCCATATCAGGGCGGTGCTGCTTTGACATATAACGTGCGCCACACACAAGACAGAAGTCGCAGCACAGACTTCATGTCTCACCCAGTCACATTATTCTGACACCGGACCAACCAGTCCTAGCACTAACCCCATAATGCCAGACGCCAGGCGGAGCAGCCACTAGATTGCCAATTTTAAAGTCTTAGGTATGACCGGGGTTCGAACCCACGACCTCCCGATCACGGGGCGGACGCCTTACCACTAGGCCAACCGTGCCGGTATAGGTGTTAATAAGTGTGTGTGTTGGAAGGTAGGTGTTATTAAGTATGTGTGTGTGTTTGTGTGTGTGTGTGTGTGTATGTGTGTGTGTGTGTTTGTGTGTGTCCAACGTGTCAATATTTGTGCTGGGAGGTTGGTGTTATTAAGTGTGAGTGTGTGCCAGTGTCTGGTGTAATTAAGTGCGTGTTATGTGAGGGAAGGGACGGGGATAGGTATGATCAAGTCTCAGACTCTCTCTCTCTCTCTCTCTCTCTCTCTCTCTCTCTCTCTCTCTCTCTCTCTCTCTCTCTCTCTCTCTCTCTCTTTCTCTCTCTCTCTCTCTCTCTCTCTCTCTCTCTCTCTCTCTCTCTCTCTCTCTCTCTCTCTCTGTGTAAAAGACAAAGATTGAGAGAGAGTACAGAGAGTGTATGTGTACGGTCAATGTCTATCCCGTGAGTGCTTACGACTACCAACGGAGTGACTGACTGTTTCGTACTGACTGTGGGTTTGCATGGTTCTAACTACCGAAATAAAGTGCACAGCAATATTTAGCAGCGGGAACATCCCCACAGCCTAATAATATTAGGAATGACAGCAACAGGGACAATCGGAAATCTTACGTCACCCAAAAACAAAACTGAGCTTGCAAATTCTTGAAACTCCGTTGCTTCTCAACGTTTTGAAAGCCATGCTCCATCAAGTGTACGTACCACAGACGCAGGCTATGTTGCCGCGTGTTAAGCATGCTTTCCTCGAAAGGGGCGTATGGCTGCCTGGATGGCTGGATAAAACCGGTCATGCACGTAAAACCCCATTCGTGCAAAAGCAGGACTCATGACTCAGGAATGTTTTATTTCAGGGCATTGCCCTAATACACAGGGTGATACACCATGACAAATCAAAATGCATTAACGAAAGAAAGGTGAGTGGACGTGTGAGTTTCATCCCGTGAACGAAGTATAATCATAATGCGAAGTCACCATGCACGCTCTTTGTTTTGTGTTAAGTTGTGTACGTAACTATGAACAGTCTCATCTGGTACCGGATCAAAAACCTCACCCACATTACTTCCCCAAGCGGCGTACACAATAGGATGCTTCGCTGAGAGTCGTGTCCATCAAGCAGGACACCGCATGAGAGTAGAAAGTGTTAATAACAAGAAATTCCTACGAGGTAGGAAAAACACCCCCGTCAAAGGGAAATAACCTTCTCAGTTGGTGGCAGTGACTGAGTGAGAATGGTTATTTCCCTTTGACCATTAAGATGTCCCTGTATAAGTCCTTGTATAATTTTAATCCACCAATAACTCCCTAACCGTGTGTTTGACTGGTCCCAATTTTTGTAAGGACCGTCTCAGGAATGTATAGAACCTGTTCACCAAGTTTGGTGACGATCGGTCCGTTCATTCTTGAGATCTATATGCGAACACAAACAAACAAACAAACAAACACATCGAGCGAAACCTATACACACCCCTATACCGGGGGTGTAACAACGTTACATATCATCCTTCACTGGCTGCTTTCATCACAAGTATGAGTGTGGTGTGTTTACTTTCCCTTATATATTTTCTGCACATCGCTCACGGTAAGATCTGACTTCCTTACATATGCATGTGACAGTTTGTGGAATGGTTAGAATGATATTTCTTAGAACAGTAATATTCTTCACTGTACTTTACTTTATCATGTCCTTGCTGGTAAGTTTGTGTTGCTTCCTCCCAGTGGAAATCTAGCAGCAACAAGAGTTGCGCTAAGCTGATGTGTATCATTGTAATCTGCTTCCTGCACTTATAACATAAAGACCGAGGTCTTATACGAGCCACACATGGACACCGACTCTGGGTATGGCGTCCCGGCCGGGGTTCGCACCTGTGCCAGTAGGATCACTTAGTCCAGTGCTACCTGGTAGGTTGGTGTCAACTATGTTTGAGGTTGAACAACAGGCTCAGGCGTCAGTTTTGTTCTTGTTAATTGAAAACCTAAACTCAAGCTAAACAAATTAAACAGTCTTTTGTATATTGCAATACATGAATAATATCTGTTGAATTACCGAGCTTTGTCAACACAGCCCTAGCGACCACCTCTTGATAACGACCACCTGCACATTACGACAAACCAAAAGGATCCCCACGAGTTTTCCCTATTTGATACACCTTTCCATAACGACCAATTGTCCATACTTTTTTTTCATTTTTTTTTCTTCAGGATACACAATTTCGGAGTTTGGTAGTGACGGTACACTGGGCGTCACCGACACACAAAACGTCACACTGACCTGCACAGGTATTACGGATGACGACATGTTCTGGGCCTTCACTCCTCCTAACCGCCGCGGGCGTTCGATAGCTGCATGCGTCTGGTTCAGCTCGTCCTGCAAGGTGACCAACAGTGTGTACGAAGTGAGCAGGACACAGTACAACACCAGTACACTGACCGTCAAACGCAACACCAGAGACCGCATTGCTGGACTAGTCAAGTGTGGTGACCAGGGTGACATCAGCAGGGTATCGTCTTGCACTGTGCGTGTGATTGGTAAGTAAACAGACTCCAAGGTTTCAAGGTTTCAATGTTTTATTTCGGCTTTAGGCCCATAGGGCGTTTAAGCTAACAAAATACACAGTTAAATCATACATGCAAACACACGCAAAATGAGAGTGCACGCAGGCACAGCAAACATGGCTCTTAATTAAGCAACAACAGAAAACAACACACACAAACAAACAACAAACACATCATCACTAACAAGAAAACTTATCCACAGGAGTAGCCTCCTTTATGCTTATATGTGCCTCCTTGTGGATGAACATTGAACAGTGGGCCGGGTAGCTCAGATGGTAGAGCACTGAACTTGTGATCCTAAGGTCGCAGGTTCGAATCCCAGTAGGGACGGACACGGGTCAACTCTATGTGCAGACTCAGAGACGGTATACATGTCCCACCCCCGTGTCACCACAGAGGAACATAAATGACCTATGCCATAAGTGCAGGTTGTTGATTACACCTTAACACGCATACACCTGGGTAGCGCGACTTTGTTGCTGCTAGATTTCCATTTGGAGGAAGCGACCCGAATTGTCCAGCTTTTGGATAATAAAGTAAAGTAAATGAAATCAAATGAAAAGAAACATGAAGAGCACACGACTGCAGTGTTTTTTTCTCGGACAATATGTTGTTTTGCTCGACCTCCTTGTGAAGCTGTCCGTATGGAAAGGGTGGCCGAGTGGTAAAGTGCACTTGCCTCGGAAGCGAGAGGTTGCGAGTTCGACCCTGGGTCGGGGCGTAAGCAATTTTCTTTCCCCTTTCCTAGCCCAGGTGGTGGGTTCAAGTGCTAGTCTTTCGGATGAGACGAAAAACCGAGGTCCCTTCGTGTACACTACATTGGGGTGTGCACGTTAAAGATCCCACGATTGACAAAAGGGTCTTTCCTGGCAAAAATGTATAGGCCTAGATAAAACTGTCCACCAAATACCCGTGTGACTTGGAATAATAGGCCGTGAAAAGTAAATATTCGCCGTAATGGCTTGAAATTTACTGGCCGATGTGAATGCGTGATAATTTTATATTGTGTAAACAATTTCATCTCACACGGCAGAAATTAATATGTAAAGCGCTTAGAGAACGGCAAGCGCTATATAAATCTTCCATATAGATAAACAAACATATGTATACCAGTTTACTTTGTTGCTGCTAGCTTTCCACTGGAAGGAAGCGACCCGAATTTTCCAGCATTGAGATAATAAAGTAAATGAAATGAAATTAAATGGAAACAAAAACGGAGAACACAGTCATCAATAACCAGGTTTGGTATATGTGACCCTCCACCACGAAATGAGTCGCATGTCACCTGACATATTAGCATGAAATTAATATGTAAAGCGCATTGAGCATATATATATGAATGTATCGATTGGAGATTGGATTTCCCTTCTTTGAGTCATGTGACGTCAGAGGCCGACAAAACTTTATAATAATATTTTGGCTTTTCAGGTTGACCGAAACTTCAAAGGAACTCAAAAAAAAAACCGTCATGTGTTTGATTGCATGTGTATGTGCTGTTCAATGTCAAAACAACAACAAAGTGAGTACATGACGTGTGTTTTGTAGTTCCTTTGAAGTTTCGGTCAACCTGAAACGCCCAAATATGAAGCTTCTGTGTTTGATTGCATACATGTGGATTGCATGCATGTGTGTGTGCTCGTTCAATCGTCAAAACAACAACAAAGTCATAAGTACCTGAAAGGAATTCGATCGATACATAAATGTTATTTGCGTGTTTGACCAAAATATGACATTTTACACAGATCTCGACAGTCATTGTTCACCTCGACCGCTAGCGCGGTCTCGGAGAACAATGACTGTCTCGATCTGTGTAAAATGTCATATTTTGGTCAAACACGCAAATAACGTATATTATGCGCTATAGCAAATGTCCATTATTATTATTATCATTATTATTATTATACTGTTCAAAAAAAGAAACGCATAGTTGCTACTTGCCAAATTTGTTTTATTTTTCGAAAAATTAACAGAAAATCCAATATTTAGATTATTTGTTTGAAATTTGGTATGGACACAGTTGAATGCACACACAGTTCATTTGCATCTTCAAATCAATCAGTCAATCAATACGATTGGGTGCCGAGGCTGTCAAGTCAGTAGGGGGTGTGACTGCCTTGAGCAGCAACAACTGCCCGGCACCTTCTGGGCATGGACTGGATCAGATGCCGGATATCTTGCTGTGGGATGGTGTCCCACTCCTCCTGAAGTGCCTGCAATAGATCGCGGTGATTTGCCGGCGCTTCTTCTCGCCTGCGCACACGTCTGTCCAACTCATCCCAGAGGTGTTCTATCGGGTTCATGTCTGGCGACATGGATGGCCAGGGAAGCACCTGGACATGGTGGTCGGTGAGGAACTGGGTGGTGAGTCGTGCTGTGTGCGGGCGAGCGTTGTCCTGCTGGAATATGGCATCCTGGTCAGCCAGAAGAGGAAGGGCGTGTGGGCGCAGAATTTCCTCCACGTATCGCTGGGCAGTTATGCGCCCTTGGACGTGCACCAGGGTGCTTCCTTTCCAGCGGTATTGATCGCCCCCCACACCATGACGCCTCCACCACCATGAACGGGTGCCTCATCCACACAGTTGGGCGCGTAACGTTCGTTTACTCTCCGGTAGACCCTCCTCCGACCATCATGTCGCTGGAGCAGAAAGTAGGACTCGTCGCTGAACCACACGTGTCTCCAGTGACTCCGGACGCTCCAGCGAAGGTGCTGGTTGCCCCACTGCACTCGGTTCTGGCGATGGCGGCGGGTGAGGACAGCTCCTCTGTGAGGTCTGCGAGCTCTCAAACCAGCTTCATGCAGGCGGTTCCGCACGGTCTGGTCCGATAATCGGTGTGGCCCGGAGAGAGCCTGGACAGAAGATGAGGCCGACAGGAAACGATTCCGGAGGTGGCGGAGCCGTATGAAGCGGTCGTGAGCAGCAGTTGTCGCCCTTGGTCTTCCCGCTCGTGGCAAGTCAGCAACGGAGCCAGTGGCTTGAAACCTGACCCACAGTCTACTGATGGTGCTCTGGGACACGTGGAAGTGCCTGGCGATTGCACTTTGACTTTGGCCTGCTTGTAAACGACCCAATGCAATTTGGCGGTCTTCTCTGCTCAATCGGGCCATCTTTCGTCGCTGAATTGTCGTCTGATTTCTTTGTGGCGAACAATCCGCTTTTATGGGTTTTGGAAGACATGGTGAGAGCTCAATATTCCCCGAGTTTCACGAGATTACACTGAAGCATGACGAGTGGTCATGCCAAATGAGCAATTTTGACATTGTAGCCACTGATAACGCATGCGTCACGTGCAGAGCTCACTTGTGGCAATGGACGAAAGGTCGACGACCAGATAAACATTTTCTGCAGTTTGGTGGATATCCTTGTAGCCATATAACTAAATTAACCAAATATTACAAGCTATGCGTTTCTTTTTTTGAACAGTATATTATTATTATTACCTCGCGCGGTTCTGCGCTAGGCTTAATATAAGCCCGGGGAGTGTCTGGTAACAGTGTGAGGGTCACCTGAGTCACAGGCTTATAACTCAAACCGTTTTCGCTCTTTTCTAAAACGGTTTTCACCACTGGATAGAGCATAAAAAACTCTGTAGGAAAATGTAAAAATATGAAAAACATGCAAAGGTGACATGCGACTCATTTCGTGGTGGAGGGTCACAAATTCTGAAATTACTTCCTGGTGTTGATAAGATTCTTCTTTTATGCACGACAGTAGTGTTTTTCCGAACTTGTTGTTAAGCTAGAATAATAAAAACAACAAGAAAGGTATAAGTTGCTGGAACGTTTTGTTTGTTTTGTTCTTCTTTTTTGTTGTTGGTCTGTACGCATAGTAGCTCCGTATATTGAATTATATTGAAATAAAATATGGGATATACTGTCAGAGCGCTTAGTCTGTCTTAGAATAGTGCTCAGATGGAACCTGTACATATTATTCTATTCTTTTATTTCAGCAACAAAGGAAACCACTGCTGTTTACGGATCAACCACACCGAAGATTCCTACAGCAACTACAGTTCCACCCATACCAGATGTCACATCAGACAAAACCACCAAAAGATACAACACCAACAATGATGATGACGACAACGACGATGAAAGCAACCACACGTTAGTGATTGCTGGAGTGGTTGCAGCCGCCGTGTTTGCTGTTACCATTGCTGTCGTGACTGCCATCGTCGTTTGGAAGAAAATATGTAAGTGAATTAATCATGCTTCCTTGTATCGTCAGCGTAAGTAGGTATATCCGTGATAGCGTAAGTAGGTATATCCGTGGTATAAAGGGCCTGGCATACAATAAAGTGTTCTAGATGATCGAACGTGTAGCAAAGACCTGTATGTGTACGTGTATATATTGTGTCACTCGTGACTCACTTTTTTCTCCAATGTTCCAAATCATACGTTGTTTCGCTCCCATCAAGACTGCAGATCTTGGCCAACGCGTGACGTAAAAACTAGATTTGATGACGTTACTCGTACACGTCCCCCTACACGTGCTGAAAAGTGCCACATCTAGATCTTGCTATCTCCAGGTGTTCCGACCTACGCCAGACCGACACGACGCAGTCAGGTGATCAACAGCAATATCTACTCAGAACTTGACGTACAGCAAGAGAACAGCATCTACGAAGGCATGTATCACATTTCCTTGTGTTTGATCAATCACATCAAAAAATCAGCCCTGAAAGTGGCGGGTATTCTACTCGCCATGGCGAGTAAAACCATGTAGCTAGCGAGTAGAAATGTTTATCTATTCGCCAAATGCGTGTAAAGTTACTGAACAAGATTGTTGGTTTGGCTAGTAAAGTTTGCTCTCCGGCGAGTAATTTGTCAGAATCACTAGCCAAAGGCTGGTGCACCATTTGTTGGACTTTCAGGGCTATCGTGACTATAGTGAAGGGTGAACATATCCGCTTTCCGCTGAGACATCGGAACAATGTGTCCAGAATGTGCGAGGCAGGGAGAGAGAGGGAGGAGGGGTGTTTGTGAGAAAGACACAGACAAAAGGGAAGAGAGGATGCGAGAGAGAGGGGGGGGGGAGAGAGACAGAGCAGAGAAAGAGAGAGAGATAGAGAGAGAGAGAGAGAGAGAGAGAGAGAAAGAGAGAGAAAATAGGGAGAGAGAGAGACAGAGACAGAGCGGGAGAGAAAGAGAGAGAGGAGGGGTAAAAAGAGAAGGAGGGAGGGAGAGACAGAGAGAGAAACAGAGCATAGAGAGAGGGAGGGAAAGAGAGAGAGAAGGAGGGAGAGAGAGAAAGAGAGAGAGAGAGAGAGAGAAAGAGAGAGAGAGAGTGAGAGAGAGAGATACAGAAACAGAGACAGAGACAGAGAGCGAGAGGGGGAGAGACAGAGTTCTTTCGTTACACACTCAGTGTTTAGACAAGGTACTTTGCATTATAACAGTTTTCAAATCATCTCAAACACCCACGCCACTAAATAAACATAATGTTCCCATCTCAACTTCCAGCATCAGAAGAGGATGTGTACGAAAACACAACAGGACAGCAGCCAGCAGGGCACGGTACAGTGGAGTATGTCAACACAGCCACGGGCACGCAGGCTGCTCAGGGCACCATCTACATGAATGTGTAGCTCAGTCATTTCCAATGAGGCACCTTGGTACAAGCTTGATTGAGAATCAAGACATTGCTAATATACTTAGAGCATAACACATTTGGTATATGTCATAATGTGTGTGTGTGTGTGTGTGTGTGTGTGTGTGTGTGTGTGTGTGTGTGTGTGTGTGTGTACCCATTTTTCCACAGGTTTGGTTGCCTAAATCACCATAAGGCAACCATCCACACGTGGATGGCAACCTAAACTCTGGATGGCAACCTAATTGTGTGGATGGTCGCTTCATTTAACACCGTTAAATTGACTTTTTTGACGGAAAGAATGTCATAACAATGTTGAAAATGACATTCTTTCCGTCCACACGTGTGGATGGTTGCCTTATGGTTAAATTGACACCGTTAAATTTACTTTTTTGACGGAAAGAATGTCATAACAATGTTCAAAATGACATTCTTTCCGTCCTCTATAGGCGACGAAATAGGTCAAATTTTGTGCATTTTTTAGTGCAAAATTCTTCGATGCCGGAGCGAGTACTGCACCCAGTGCTGTTGTAGTGCAAGTGCACTAGAAAGGCACTACACCCAGTGCCGCCTCTTAGGTAACCATCCACACTTTAGGTGTGTGTGTATTATTCCAAGAAAACGCATTGCATAACTATTTTGTTCGCGAAGGAGTGCTCCTAAATATAGTCGTTACCTTAGTGCAGATATTGTTTGACCCTGTTGCAATATCATACTTGATTACATTTACTTGTCGTTTATTTCTGTAAACAATTGTGGATTGTAACCCGGTGTAGAGTCCTTCTCTCTATCTCTTTGTCCCGGTAGCTCAAATAGTAGAGCATTGGACTTTTGATCCGAGGGTCAGGGCTTCGAATCCGGGCCGGAACGGACACGGGTCAACTTTATGTGTAGACTCTGAGACGGTATACATGTTCCACCCCCGTGTCGCCACTGTGGCACGTAAAAGACCTCTGTCCTTCAGCCATAAGTGCAGGTGGCTGATTACACCAAAACACGCATACACCTGGGTAGCACGACTTTCTTGCTGCCAGTTGCTGGCGACACGAATTTCCCAGCGATGAGACAATATCGAGAAAAAAAGAAAAGAAAAAAAAAGATGTATATATATAATACACTCCTCCGAGTACATGAGAGCTGCTATAAGTTTTCCCTTGGGAACATTTTCTGGTATTCCCAAGTCTCTCGCGAGGGGTTCCAAGAGAAACAAGAAATTCCTCCGAGGTAGGAAAAACACCCCCGTCAAAGGGAAATAACCTTCTCAGTTGGTGGCAGTGACTGAGTGAGAATGGTTATTTCCCTTTGACCATTAATATTTCCCTCTATAAGTCCTTGTATAATTTTAATCCACCAATAACTCCCTAACCGTGTGTTTGACTGGTCCCAATTTTTGTAAGGACCGTCTCAGGAATGTATAGAACCTGTTCACCAAGTTTGGTGACGATCGGTCCGTTCATTCTTGAGATCTATATGCGAACACAAACACACAAACAAACAAACAAACAAACAAACAAACAAACACATCGACCGAAACCTATACACACCCCTATACCGGGGGTGTAAATACCTGAGCTATTCTGGACAAGATTCGAAATCCCATTGTTTGGACATTTCATTAATAAAATAAAACAAAACATTCAACACAAGCCTGATAATACCTATGTGATTGATTGAGTGAGTGTGTGTGTGTTTAGTGTGTGTGTGTGTGTGTGTGTGTGTGTGGGGTGTATGTGCGTGTGTGTGTGTGTTTATAGAATAATTTCATGAAAACTACTGGGCAGAACTTCGTGGACCGGCACGGTTGGCCTAGTGGTAAGGCGTCCGCCCCGTGATCGGGAGGTCGTGGGTTCGAACCCCGGCCGGGTCATACCTAAAACTTTAAAATTGGCAATCTAGTGGCTGCTCCGCCTGGCGTCTGGCATTATGGGGTTAGTGCTAGGACTGGTTGGTCCGGTGTCAGAATAATGTGACTGGGTGAGACATGAAGCCTGTGCTGCGACTTCTGTCTTGTGTGTGGCGCACGTTATATGTCAAAGCAGCACCGCCCTGATATGGCCCTTCGTGGTCGGCTGGGCGTTAAACAAACAAACAAACAAAGAACTTCGTGAAACTTTGAATTACAATGCTTCCATGTGACATGCCAAGTCGTTGGTGATCAGTTCAGGCTGCACTGTCACGACCTCGGTAACTTTAACAAACAAACAAACAAGCAAACACACACAAACAAACAAACACAAACAAATAAACAAACAAGCAAACACACACAAACAAACAAACAAACACAAACAAATAAACAAACAAACAAACAAACAAACAAACAAACAACAGGTATAGCAATACGTTGAGAAAGAACTGATCAAGCAAATAAGCAAACATCAAAACAAACTTACAATTGTTGATTTATTCCAAGAACAACATAAGGAGTAACTTAAAAGAAAAAAATAATCGTGAAGTAAAATGTTTGTACAAGGAGTATTGTTTTCGTACGTCGAACAAAATGTAACCGTGTGCCGAAACACTACGATCACCTCGGGAAGCGAAGTGCAATCAAACAGGATTGAAAATGTTAGGGCTAATTTCTTAGCCCTATAAAAACTGTTATGCAAACCCGAAGGTTTCCATGAACATACAGACAATCGGAAACCACCAGACCCCATCACAAACAGAACTCTACAAACCACAGGTGTTGACTTTAAAGGCCAACAACCCGGGTGCAGAGTCCGCTGTGAAAGGAGCGGTAGCCTCCCCTGTCACAATCGCCCACGTTTGAAATGAACTTCGTCCCGAAGTTCCGAACCGGGAGACCACTGTCCATCCCAATTCGCAGAATGGGAACAGCACGAAAATGTTCAGTGGTCATATTATGCCATTACCTGAACATATCATGCCGAGTCCCATCCCTGCTCGCAAGCGCCAGATGTAACCGTGTGCCGAAACACTACGATCACCTCGGGAAGCGAAGTGCAATCAAACAGGATTGAAAATGTTAGGGCTAATTTCTTAGCCCTATAAAAACTGTTATGCAAACCCGAAGGTTTCCATGAACATACAGACAATCGGAAACCACCAGACCCCATCACAAACAGAACTCTACAAACCACAGGTGTTGACTTTAAAGGCCAACAACCCGGGTGCAGAGTCCGCTGTGAAAGGAGCGGTAGCCTCCCCTGTCACAAAAAGAACAGTTATCCACACAATTTTGACTTCGGAGTAACGGTAGTAGCATTTTGCGCAGTAAAAATGTCTTTGAGGGAGTAATTGTTTCTTTCCTTGGGGATTTTTTTTCTCGTACGACAGGTGTACATTTTGTGTGGAGTAAATTGTTCGTATTACACCGGCATTGGGATAATAGAGAATATAAAATGAAATGAAATGAAATGAAAATATCTACAACGTGCCTTCTCCCTGTGCAAAGTAGGAAGGTTGTGAGTTATTCATTCAGCTGATGGACCCAGGTATCAGTTACAAAATCAATTCAATCAATTCCCACTCCTCATATAAAACATCTAAGCTGCAGAATTTGTGTATGCGCAAAAGTGAAGGGAATCTCTTATATATATGTGACCCTCCTCCACGAAATGAGTCGGATGTCACCTTGTACGGTTCTGCGCTAGGCCTGATACGTCCCGGGGGTGTCAGGCACCAGTGTGAGGGTCACCTTAGTCCCAGGCTTATAACTAGAACAGTGTTTGCTCTTTTCTAAAACGGTTTTTACCAATGGATACAGCATAACAAACTCTTTTAGAAAATGTAAAAATATAAAAATCATGCAAAGGTGACATGCGACTCATTCTGTGGTGGAGGGTCACATATTCTATGTGCAAAGTAGGAATGTTGTGCTTAACACTTTCGGCTCATGCAAACAAGTATCAGTTACTCAATCAAATCATCAAAGTGTGCCACTCTGCAGAGTTGTTGTACGCGCGAAAGTGAAGGGATGCTCTTATAATTATGCTATGTACAAATCTGGTCCGGTCTGCGATGAACTATAGCTGCAACAACAGATAACTGCTACGTTCCAAGATTCAGAATACAGAAACATGGTAGGTTAATTATTGGAACGTTTGATTTATGACAAAGCAAAACGGCGGTCCGTGTACTTCGACCCACATTTTCTCCGCTAAGTTCATTATCTGAATCATAAGTGTTTGTTTGTTTGTTTGTTTGTTTGCTTAACGCCCAGCCGACCACGAAGGGCCATATCAGGGCGGTGCTGCTTTGACATATAACGTGCGCCATACACAAGACAGAAGTCGCAGCACAGGCTTCATGTCTCACCCAGTCACATTATTCTGACACCGGACCAACCAGTCCTAGCACTAATCCCATAATGCCAGACGCAAGGCGGAGCAGCCACTAGAAGGCCAATTTTAAAGTCTTAGGTTATGACCCGGCCGGGGTTCGAACCCACGACCTCCCGATGACGGGGCGGACGCCTTACCACTAGGCCAACCTTTTGTCCACTTAGAAGACCGCTGGGTCGAAGAACAGTGACTGTAACGTTTTGGTTTGTCATAATAAACGTCCCAATAATATACCTTTTCCATTTGTATTTGTCATTTTTATTCAGATCTGTGATTATCTGAGCAACAAAAGGGACGTAATCGCTCTAAATGAATACGACATGTGCAACAAGAGTAGGCGAGAATCATGCAGAATTAATCTCCCGGCACCCGAGAGAATAACAAGAATTTGGTTTTCAGATGTTTGTCTCATTTGATTAACGTGTTCAAGATTTGTAATGGCTTACATTCAAGGCCAGGGAAGGCAAAGGCAGCGAGGGAGAGGTGTGGACACCGCACTCATAAAGCTGGCCCGAGAGTAGTTGGTTTGAACAATCTATTCAGACAATTACAGATAACAATGCCGCATACAACTGTAACCGTGTGCCGAAACACTACGATCACCTCGGGAAGCGAAGTGCTATCAAACAGGATTGAAAATGTTAGGGCGAATTTCTTAGCCCTATAAAAACTGTTATGCAAACCCGAAGGTTTCCATGAACATACAGACAAGTTAAAATTAATATTAAAAGTCCTACGGTTTTGAGCCATTAAGGACTTGAGTGTTTGTCCGCTTTCAAAAAGAGGAAAGAAAGAAACAAAAAATAAGGAGAGGAGGGCAGGGGGTGGGGTTGAGTTGATAATGCTCTGTGGAATTTGTTAAAATGAAAAGTAGTTAAGATGTTTCTTGGTAAGAATTATAAGTCTGTATTCTATATCTTGAATAACGGGTTTGTAAAATGATTTTTTTTTAATTCAAATCGAGTTAAAAAGTGGAACCTTTCAGGATCACCAATAAAACCAAATAGATGGGCAAGTAAGAGGAACACGAACAATAAATCTCAAAACTTTTTACAAATAAAAGGATTAAAATGTAAGCCACGAAGGCCGTGGTAATAAAAACAATATGTACAGTTTGGCGACTAGTGGGCCTTGGGTGAGGATATGTTGTCTAGAGGGTAGTCGCTGGAATCAGGAGGGATGGCGGGAGCCACTCGACCTCAAACTGAAACACGCTGATGTGATAATCTGGGCTTAGTTATACCCACAGCCCCATGTCCGAGTCCCTGACCAGTCGGCACAGCAGCAAGCTGTGTGACCAGCCTAGAGAACTGCTACTGCGCAAATAATCCTGGGGACTCAGACCATGGAGCTGCATATGGTCATATAAGGTTTTAAAGGTAATTCTATTTGTAGCGCATGGAGCGAAAATGTGTTGAAATGAATAGGGTTCTCCACAATGGCAGGACTTGTTAAAGATATGGAAGCGGCAGCCGCCGGCACGGAGGCGTCTGAAGATAGTGAGGAGGTTTGTTGGGAGATCGGGGTGTAGATCGTTCATATCAATGGGTTGATAGGACAGAGATGTTACGTACTGACTTCGAATGAGTTTACGGATTTTACTGTAGAACTCGGTTACTGAGTAGCCGATGTTAGTGTTAGCTGGGCTAGATTCTGCCGCTTCTTTGGCAGCGACATCCGCCAGTTCATTTCCCCGGACCCCTACGTGAGAGGGGACCCAGAGAAATGATACGGATGTGCCGGATGAGATTAACTGGTGACATATAAAGAGGATTTCTCTTTGTAGCTCTGCCCGATTTGATGTGTTTCGATGCAGAGCTTGTAATGAAGAGCGCGAGTCAGAGCAGAAAACTACCGCACGCGGTGTGACTGGGAGGTCATTTATAAAAGTGCATGCCATGAGCAAGGCAAATAGCTCGGCTGAGAATATGGAGATGTCTTTATTAAGAGTATATTTCCTTGAGATTTTGAGATCTGGGATCACAAAGGCGCAGCCAACGCTGCCGTCTGCAAATTTGGATCCGTCAGTAAAGACTTTTAAATGCTCCGAGAATTTGTAGTTTAGGGTTTCTTTTGTAACAGTAGCCAGGTAGACGGGGTTATCTTTTTTGGTAGTATTATCTTCACTGTCGTATATGATAGTAGGGGTTTCCTCAAGCCAAGGCGGGTAGGAGGGCGGGGGGACCCTGGCCAGCTCACTGACCTTCACCCCGCTATCGGCTAGAATGCGGTTTACTGTGTCGGATAAGGGTAGCGTTTTGGCCAAGAGTTGAGTGCTATGTTTGGTGTTGGCCTCATAATTTTGGTGCTGAGGAAAAAAGTCAGTCAGGACCTCGCAGGCAGAGTTCTCTACCGCGTGGGCTCTGACAGCATACTGAGCTGAACGGAGTTTTATCTCATCCACAAGGGGCAGCCACCCACACTCGCTGTAGACTCGACTCTTACTCGCTTGTTGGGAGAGTCCCAGAGCTATTTTGAGCGCCCTGCACTCTATAATAGCCAGTTTTTTCATGAGCGCCGGGCGCGTCGCGAAATAAGCTTCGCACCCGTAAAGGAGGCGGGAGCGAATTAATGCCCGCACTACCTCTGTGACACACTTACGTCCTCTGGCCCAGGATTGGGACGCCAGGTAGCGTATGATATAAAGATCCTTGTTGGCCTTATTGATCAGATGTTCGATATGACTGGTCCAGTTAAGTCGGGTATCGATGATAACGCCGAGGAACTTAACTTCTGAGCTCGGTTTGATAATATCACAACCTATCTTTATACTGCAGTTCCTGTACAGTTGTCTACGGGAGACAACAAGAAAGACTGTTTTATTTGAGGCTAGTTGGAAGCCGTTGGTGTACATATATTGACAGAGGTTGTCGATTTTAGTTTGGTAAGAAGATAAGTCAACAGTGTTGGTAACTCTGTTATGGCGTGGTCTATTAGTGTCTATTAAGGCGAGGTCGTCCGCATACAGAAGTACACTGGCACCGTCAACCTTAACAGAAGTAATGTCATAGAGCATGATGCTGAATAAGTTTGGCGCGATGATACTGCCCTGGGGAACCCCCATGTCCAGCGCATGGGTTTCGGACACCGAAGAGCCCACTCGGACAGACATCTTGCGATTGCTGATGAAGTTTTTGATGAATTGGTACATGTGGCCAGAGACACCGATTCTGCCGAGTTTTAGGAGTAGACGAGCATGCCAGACGCTGTCGTACGCAGATTTAATATCAAAGAAGGTTCCAAGAAGAGAATTATTACTATGTGCCAAGGTCTTTTTGATTTTTTCAGTGACGTGCACAATGTGGTCCGCACACGAACGACCTTGCCTAAAACCTGCCTGGCATGTAGGAATGATATTGTGTTTATTGAGGTGGAACTCCAGCCTCTGGTTCACCACACGCTCAAAGATCTTGCTGAGGTGGGGGGTTAGTGATATGGGGCGGTAACTGCCAGGTAGATTGCCCGGTTTTCCGCTCTTCAATACTGCTACTACTTGTGAGTCTGACCACGCTGCGGGGATAGTATCCTTTAACCAGCATAGATTGAAAAACTGAGTGAGACAATCGGAAACCACCAGACCCCATCACAAACAGAATTCTACAAACCACAGGTGTTGACTTTAAAGGCCAACAACCCGGGTGCAGAGTCCGTTGTGAAAGGAGCGGTAGCCTCCCCTGTCACAATCGCCCCCGTCCCGAAGTTCCGAACCGGGAGACCACTGTCCATCCCAAGTTCGCAGAATGGGAACAGCACGAAAATGTTCAGTGGTCATATTATGCCATTACCTGAACATATCATGCCGAGTCCCATCCCTGCTCGCAAGCGCCAGATGTAACCGTGTGCCGAAACACTACGATCACCTCGGGAAGCGAAGTGCAATCAAACAGGATTGAAAATGTTAGGGCTAATTTCTTAGCCCTATAAAAACTGTTATGCAAACCCGAAGGTTTCCATGAACATACAGACAATCGGAAACCACCAGACCCCATCACAAACAGAATTCTACAAACCACAGGTGTTGACTTTAAAGGCCAACAACCCGGGTGCAGAGTCCGTTGTGAAAGGAGCGGTAGCCTCCCCTGTCACACAACCAATTCAACAAATGGAGCCCAACAAGCAAAGCTTATACACGTGCTCTTAAAAAGCAATATAATATCTGATTAGGCGGACGATACGGGGATCCCGACAGTTTAGTTGAGATCTCGCTCACATGGTTATGGGACTACCTGTACTTTTTACCATAGAGGGGGAATCGAGACGAGGATCGTGGTGTATGTGTGTGTGTATGTGTGTGTGTGTGTGTGTGTGTGTGTTTGTGTGTGTGTGTATGTGTGTGTGTGTGTGTGTGTGTGTGTGTGTGATTGTGTGTGCGTGCGTGCGTGCGTGCGTGCGTGCGTGGATCGTGCGTGCGTGCGTGCGTGTGTTTGTGTGTGTTTCTGTGTGTGTGTTTCTGTCTGTCTGTATGTCTGTCTGTCTGTTTGTCTGTCTGCTTGATGGTATTTGTGTGTGCGTGTCTGAGTGTGTCTATTTGTACGTGTTTGTCTGTGTCTGCTTGTTCGTATAATTGTGTGTAACTTTTTGTTTTTAAAGATTTAAAACAACAACTTTTGTTCAAAATAGCTATGCAACATATCATATTATTTTTGCTCTGTATGCATGCCGGGAACTGAATTAGACAGGCAGACACAAGTATAGAAGCAATATTAATAATATATACACTCCTAACAAAATATTTGAAAGTAAATACACATCTGAATGAGCTCATCTTAAAAAGTGAACAGTATTGCTTGTCACCGCGTGAATATCACAACTTGTCCACACATACGGTGCAATTAGTCTTGTTAGCTCGTGTACCGAAATATTGTCTACATCTACTTAATTTGTCTCTCGGGCTTGAATTATATGCCCTGCCTCTGTTGGTGTGAAGTTTGACACCAGATGTATCTGTATGAGTAATTGCAAACGTCAAACAGGTGTAAACGCACCCCAACGGAAAGTGTGATATGCGTCGGAAAATGAGAAATAACAGGAGATTGGCTTTTTTATTGTGCTCGTTTGATAAACAACTGCACCCGGTGTTTGTTTTGCAAAGTAAAGCTTACTATGGCAGTGTCTTATAGTGACAAAAGTGATGATCACAAAACACAATGTGCCAAGAATAATGGCAATCAACGTCCCCACCCCTACCCCCACCCCCTTCCACTCGAACTCTCACCAAAATAAGTATGCAGCCAGCCAAAGTTTGTGCAGAGTGCAATTATTTTCTTTATTTTTTTTTCTTTATTTCTTCAATTCTTTATTTTATTTTAGTTGTTGAATTAATTTTGTCAACTAGATATGTCAGTCTACAAATTGTCACTATGTTAGGCCAAAAAATAAAATAGGTGTGGTTACGGTAACATAGCCACACAAAAAATAGGGTAGGAAGGTAGACAATCACTTTTTTTTTTTAAACATTTTTTTCTAATGTGTACAAATTAAACCTACTTGACAGGGAAATAAGTGTGCGACTCGGGCGCTTTCGCTTTCATTGCGTTTTTTGCACTCGTTTTTTTTTTTTTTTTTTTTTTTTTTTTTTTTTTGACAAATGTAATAAAAAGTTATAGGATCGGCCCCTAAAATTAGGGTAGGTCGGGTTACCGTAACCACACCTATTTTTTTTTTTTTTAGGCCTTATTGAAATGATTTGTAAGTAACGCACGGTGGATCATAATTCTGGTGGCATGCATGTAGCAGCGACAAAAGCATTACATTACCTGCTTGAAAGTATGGTTTTCACAAAAAATTATAGTATTAGTGTTCTCAGTTATAAATCTCCAGTCGCATTTTTATTTGGAATGTCCCCTTTTGAGGCTAAAATGTCGCCAAAAGTATGTTACACTGGCTGTTCTCATTCGCTGAGATGGGCTGGACCGTCTGACACAGTTGATTTTGCGTAGTTTCATTTCACCCTCCAATGTAGGTACAGACAACTGTGTTTGCCTCTAACACGAGCGGTTGAACTGCTGCTGCATATGATGATCACGGATAAGATATATCTGTTGCAAAACCTCTGCAAGGAATGACAGGGTAAAAACTGATAAGCGCGAAAGACCCCCCCCCCCCCCCCCCCGCCCCCTTCCCCCTTTGATTTCACAGGCTGCATGTAAAAACTGCTGCGTACATTATTGCCCTGGTTGTGTTTGTTACAAGGGTATTGGGAATGTGTTTACAGCTTGGTGTGCTGTTTTTGCAAACAAAACACACACAGACACACACAGACACACAGACACACACACACACACACACACACACACACACGAACACACACACACACACACACACACACACACACACACACACACACACACACACACACACAAACATACACACACACACCATTTACAACAGTATATCGGTGTTAAACATTTTATTGCAGAATTACGTACATAATCTAAAGTAAGATTTCCGTGATATTGTTTCACGTCTTTTGGGATCTGTTATTGCCACACGCTTATAAAAAACCCATCCACAAAAACCTTTAAAATGACAACAACAACAACAACAACAACAACAACAACAACAACAATTTACTCCCGTAAACTATTGTTTTGCGATCTTATACTCTGTTTTAGTACGTTATTCACTGCAGAGATTATACCTTTTTTCTCTTAAACATATTTCTGCAACAAGTATACCCATGCATGCATGCCAAACTTTGCAGGGCCGTGTCATTTTTACCAACGTGGGGGAGGGAGAGTGTTTTCACACACAAAATCGGTGTGTGCACTTCAAGCTTAGCAGGTACGCTCTCATTTCTACTACTGTAACGGCTGTAAAAGCGTGGAGAAAGTACAGGGCTTTCACAGAAAATGTGTGTGTCCAGTTTAAGCGTAAGGGTCACCCAGATTGTCGGACCAAAACTGTAATTTTTTTATTCAGTCACTTGTAATCAATGAATTGGCTTGATGTTTGGTAGTTTTCTTCAAAAATCATTATATTTTCAGAAAACATCAAGTTTGAATACCTACATTAAGTATAACAACTGACAAAATTATTTAATTCGTAAAATAATGGGCAAAATAAACCTGCAAAAATGCTAATTTTAGCATTTTTGAAATATCTCTTGGGGAAAAACTATGTGTCCAATTGAAAAATAAATTGGCACTCATATTTAAAGCATCATTACCTACAGTATGTTCTAAAAGCTTTCTGTTTTGTTGGAAATGTTGCTTTTAGTAGCATTAGCAAAAGAATACTATAATTCTATATTATTATGATATATCACACAATAAAAAAAAAATCTATTTTTCTGATTATCAGCTTCATTCTAGAACAAACTATAGCCAGTCAAGTGAACATTTGATGTGCAAAGTTTCAATGGAATAGGTGAATATTTAAAAAAGTTTTTCATTCAGACAGTGCAGCTGCCTGTGATTTCGCGCGAACTTTCACCACATAAAACAGCAAAAAGTTCAACATCTATCAGTTTATGTCCTTTATTGGGGGGTCATCAAGAGATTAGAATCAAAACTATCTTCACTTGAGCTACTGTCTGATTCATCATCTGTGTCTGACTGTTCTGAGCAGTTTTTGGAATCAAATTCATCATCAGAACCGATAATTTCATTCAACAGAGGCCTTGATTAAAGAGATTTTTAATTCCCACCAACCTACTTTGACCACTTATTGCAAGAAAACTATGTATGCTAGAGACAAAATGTAAACTGCACATGAAAATAGAGATATTGTTCTAGCTTTTGGCAACATCATAATTTAGTATATCTGAAAAACGATTTTTTTCCAAATTCTGGGTGACCCTTACACCTTAAGCGTTACAGGGCTGTCTCATTCTTACACACCTTGAAAGATCGAGCTATTGCAGTTGGTTAGTTTTTTTTGTTTTTTTTTAAACCTTTGTATCCTCTTCAAGCTTTGCATGCCTATCTAAATCTACCGAAGACAGTTTAACGTTGAGGAGGCAGCGTGTTTTCAAAGACAATCTGCGTGTGGGCTATCTCATAATTTCTACCAAC
>NC_090247.1:53530177-53545177 GCF_037325665.1 Littorina saxatilis
TGCAAATAATCTGGAATGGTCAAGCAAAAAGAGAGTAAAGTTTAATTCATGTTCAGTTGAATAGATCTTATCTTCATCAAGCTTCAAGACGCTATACACATTAAAATGTGAATCTTAAACTAGAATGAAGAAGCCTGCGGAAACAGCCTTAAAACATTTAATCGAATAGATCTCGCACTATTATCAACGCAGATTGTTGTGGAATCAGAGCGCTTGCTCTGATGAAATGAGAGATAGACGGTATGAAATGCGGGCGCACGTTTAAATTACGCACAGACGTATAAACATACACCGCATATGCACGCACGCGTGAACGGCATACACGTTCAATCAATATACACATTTACACAAGGATACAGAGAGAGAGAGAGAGAGAGAGAGAGAGAGAGAGAGAGAGAGAGAGAGAGAGAGAGAGAGAGAGAGAGAGAGAAAGAAAGAGAGAAAGAAAGAGAGAGAGCGAAAGAGAGGGAGAGAAAATGCGAGAGAGAGAGAGAGAGAGGGTGAGAGGGAGAGAGAGAAAGAGAGAGAGAGAATGAGAAAGAGAGATAATGAGAAGGAGAGAGAGAAAGAGCGAGAGAGAGAGAGAGAGAGAGAGAGAGAGAGAGAGAGAGAGAGAGAGAGAGAGAGGGTGGTGAGTTACAACAAAAGTTGGACACAATTAATACAGCAACGCTTTACGAGAAGCAATAGTCATATCAGTTTATTTTTGTAAATGATAGTTTAGGTGGACGAGCAAACAAAGAACAAATCGTTAGTCACAAGTAAACGAGAATTGGCTAGTTGCAGATAAACAAGCAAGCAAAAAAACAAGTTACCAAGCTAAACAAACAAACAAAACAAACAAACAAACAATCAAAATAAAACAAACAAACAGACAAATAAACAAACAACCGAAACCAAAGAGGGAAGTCTATTCGTTCCGTAACATTACAATTGAGAGTAAAACGCCCCCCCCCCCCCCCCCCCCAAAGTAAGATTTGAAATGAATGTATAAAAATTACACTTATCCATGCAAGTGAACAACCAACATGTGCTTTAACAATTAAATAAAAAGGTAACAAATAACAACAACATTCAACAAATAACAGATCAGAAACATGCATGATTAAGAGCAAAGAAGTCAACAACACACAAACTAAAGCTTACCCGTAAGTGTTCATCTTGATTCAATATTGCTGAACGCACACCTTGAGAAAACTCGACACGGACTGCAGTCTTGGTTCGTTCACAACAGATCCGGTTTGAGCGAATACTGTCCTTCCTCTAACCTAAGTCTTTATATACATGTCCGAGTTTTTCACTCGACCTTTTTAAAAACAATTTGCAAATAAGGTCAGAACATTGCCACAGCACAACAATGTCGAGTGCCCATTGGTCATCCTTGACTGACACCTGTAAGCCGGATCCGGTATGTAATTGTTTTCAGGAGCGACCCGGATGTAAACTGTGTGCGATATAAAGTATGGTACATTGATGTGGCAGTTTTATGGATGAGCCTTAAAGTTTGTTTGTCACGTTTGCGAGGATTTTTTTTTAGAGAGTGTGTGTGTGTCTGTGTGTCTGTGTGTCTGTGTGTGTGTGTGTGTGTGTGTGTGTGTGTGTGTGTGTTGTGTGTGTGTGTGTGTGTGTGTATGTGTGTGTGTGTGTGTAGTGTGTTTGTGTTTATGCGTGTGTGTGTGGTTGTGTGTGTGTGTGTGTGTGTGTGTGTGTGTGTGTGTTTGTTCGTTTACATGTTTTTCTTCTGTAGTTCTTGGTATCGTCATGTAACTAACATATGCAATGAGGGCAAATGTAAGGCATGTGTATATACTACATGGAAACATAGCTCCTGCACGTCAGGCAATTTAAATCAATCCCGTTTGAATTATAACGTAATCATTGTTTATTGTCCATTGTGAAAGGTAAGGACAGACAAAGGTTGAAATGTTATCGTATATTTTGAAAAGAAAAGTTAGTACAAATGATAATATGAATGTCGGTCAAGTTGACACCTACAGTCACAACACCGCCATTGTTTCGCATCTTATAAATTTGCACTTTTTGTAATGTAAAGCCTCGTGTCCAAAGTAATAGTAAGAGGACAACAACAAAATGGGAACAACAATGAGGGCAATAATGTACGCAGCAGTTTACAGCTTGTGAAAAGTCGGGTTTCTCTCGCGTATTGGTTATTAATTTACCCTGTCGTTCCTTGCAGCGGGTTTTCATCAATACATATTATCCGTGTTCATTATATTTACACAGCAGCAGTCCCACCTGTCATGGGAGGTGCAAGGACAGATGTATCTACTTTATTGGAAGGGCAAACAAAACTGCGTAAAATCAACCGTGTCAAACGGTCCTGCTTTATCTCAAACGAGAACAGCCCGTGACAAATGTTAGCCCTATAACAGTTACAAAGAAAACAGTGCAAACGGACATTTATATCACTGAGATCACCACCACTGTTATAATTGACACTTGATTGAATACAGAGGATGAACAGACTCCGCAACATGTTCTGCAAGCGTGACCCCAAAACACCCCCCCCCCCCCTTCCAAGCACCCCCCCCCCCCCCCCTGCGCGACCTGACCTGGCCAGAGAGCACAAATCTACAAGTAAAACTGTGGGGATTGTGGAAGACTTGTGTCGAACGACACAACCGTCGAATGCTAATGAAGAAGAAGAAGAAGAAGAAGAAGAAGAAGAAGAAGAAGAAGAAGAAGAAGAAGAACAACAACAACAACAACAACAACAACAACAACAACAACAACAACAACAACAACAACAACAACATCGGTATAAAGTGGATTTGTTTGCGTCTGCAATGGCTTCCGAAAAAGGGAACGGCAACACCTTGCAACTGCATGTGTTTGAAACAAAATTTCTCATTACATTGAAACAACGCAAAAAGACACTAAACCTGACTTTTTGGCACACTTTTCGGATCGAAGACTTCTTTTGTTAGGCTTTATCTGACCGTACATTTATCTGTTTTGATTGGCTATCTTGTGTATTTCTTCTGTAATATCATTCAAACACACACACACACACACACACACACACACACACACACACACACACACACACACACACACACACACACATACACACACACACACACACACTCACGCACGCACGCGCACACTCACACAAACAAACAAACAACAACAAAACACTGAGCAGATATGTTTTGCAGCAGATCTTTTTGATGAGTTCATATATCTTAAAATCAAACATAGATTGAGTGTCGATGAGGTGTTAATACAGTAGAACAAAACTCACTCTTGGACATGGGATTCACAAGAGCTATATATTCCCCTTATTGGATCCGACCAAAAAAAATCACAAAAGCTTCAACTAAATAATGTGTGTATGTCAGTGGAAGGAACAAAAGACATTTTTAGGAATATCAATTTTGTTCATCTCGTCTGGCAGTAAGAGTAAAGCACAGGGAGAAAGACTTTCCTGGAACCGCCGAACAAGGCTCAGTGCACGGTGCGCGTGCGTGCGTGAGTGTGTGTGTGTGTGTGTTTGAATGATATTACAATGCTTTTAAGCAGTTTTCGGTGAGTAAAGAGCGACTGTTAGGAAACGCTACCGTTGCTGAGCTTTGGTTCAGTTTTGTGTGTTGCATGTAGTTGACTTATTTGTACTTTGTGGGAAAGTACCGATATTATATTTTGTAAACACAATATTTATGCTTGGACGAGAATGCAGGTGAACTTTCTAGTCCTGTCAAAACAAGTTGTTTACCATGCTGTTTTAGTCGTGAGTTCGTGGCGTTCGTTCGGATTAAGTGTGTCGGCGCTTTTGATGTACGTCAGAGAGAATGTCGCTAGTTTAGTCCATGCACGGCTCGTATAATGTAGTTGTATCGTGTTCGGTCTGGAATATTCTCGAGATTGAGTATTTACTATATATGCCAGCGCGATTTGAATGTTAAAAAAGCTTCTATTTGAGTTCTGCTAGTTGTGCAGTTGTATGTATTGAATGCTGAATAAATCCTCGAACTCAATTTGACGAGTTGTTTTCTGTTGCTGCGAAGACGGGCGACGTAGAATAAAAGAACACAACTATACGACGTTTGAGAACTTGTGGCAATCTCAAGTGTCGTGTAACAATTGGGGGCCAAGCCAAGGATCTACGTTTAACGCCAAGGGTTTTCCAGCAACAAGGACCAGTGTCAAGACAGTCACAGGAGGTAGCCATCAATCGGGTGTATCCTGAGGGATCAGTATTGAGACTACGGAACCGTGGATTCGGTGTGACTGGTGAAGAGTTTGGTAATCGCCGCAGCTCGGTACGGTGAGCGACGCCGGAGTGTATCGGGATTACAGAGGTTAGCTGCCGTTTGGACGAGACGGACTTCGTCGCGGAGCTAGTGCATTAATACTACGAAATACGACTGAGGTACGTCGTGTACGTATCGTGAGCAGAGTGCGCCGTCACGTTAGACGAGGAGGGTGGCAGCCTGCGTCTACGAAGGTGAACAGCGACGAGAGAAGCATCGGAGGTGCAGTAGAGACTGTGTTCTTTTAGAAGACTACATTCGCCTACGTTCGTGGCTGTGAAATAATACAGACGAACGCACCGGAAAAGACCAGAATGGCTGAGTTCTGGGCAAAAGGAGTTGAACTGGGACTGAAAGGCAAGCAGCTGACGGAGTTCGTCGAGTCCCAGACACGACTGCAAGCGCAGCGTGAAGAAAGACAAGCGCAGCGTGAAGAAAGACAAGCGCAGCGTGAGCGTGAAGAAAGACAAGCGCAGCGTGAGCGAGAAGAAAAAGAAAGACAAGCGCAGCGTGAGCGTGAAGAAAGACAAGCGCAGCGTGAGCGTGAAGAAAGACAAGCGCAGCGTGAGCGTGAAGAAAGAGAAGCACAGCGTGAAGAAAGGCAAATGGAGCTGAAACGCGTAGAGCTCCAGATAAAAATGGAGCTGAAACGCTTAGAGCTCCAGACAGAAATGGTGCGTGTTCAAACTGAGCATGAGGCACCACGCCAAAGAGATAACCAGCAGCAAATGCTACACAGGGCACCGAAACTTCCAGCATTCGCTGACGGGAAGGACCAGATCGACTGCTACCTTGCAAGATTCGAGAGGTTCGCTGAGAGTGCTAGATGGCAGCGCGACGACTGGGCGATTCTACTCAGCGCACATTTGACTGGGGCAGCACTTGAGGTCTACGCTAGACTCTCAAACGATGACGCCAGAGACTATAATGTACTGAAGGAAGCTCTGTTGCGTTGCTACAACTTCACTGAAAGGGGCTACCGTCAACGCTTCCGCGAATGCCAGCCATTGTCTGGAGAGACACCGAGCCAGTTTGTGGAGCGCCTGTCGTCATACCTGCAGAAGTGGGTGGAGTTATCAGGTGAAGAGCAGTCATACGAGAGTCTGCGGGACTTGATCGTGAAGGAGCAGTTCCTTAATGCCTGCCCGAAGGACCTGGCGACCCGCTTGGAAGAGCAAAAACTGCGGGGTTTGAAGGACATTACTGATGCTGCTGAGCGTTATCTCATTGCTCATGGAAGGACCCTGGGGACGTCAAAGTCATCGAAACCTTTCCAGAAGAGCGGGAACCAGGGAAACCAACCTGCCAAGGGACAAACTGAGTCCGCACCATCATCCAATGAAGGGCAGAACATAACGTGTTTCCATTGCAATGCCAAGGGCCACCGAGTCGCCAACTGTCCCCAAAAGAAAAATAACGGACATGTCAATGACAAAGCGCAAGAACATCGACGGAGATATTACGACAACAAGAGGCAAACGAGTGGCTCGAACCAACAAGTATGTGCGAGCAGCGTCATACTTCCAAGGGCTGCCGAGCAAGTGGCTACACCATCGGACGTGGAAGAATGTCTATCTGATGGCCAGCTTCTACTCGCCAATGGCAAGTCAATCTCTGTCGTCGCCAGCGCAGCTGTGTCAGTGTCGAACATGCCCGTGTCGAAGGGATTTGTTGAGAAGCAGGAAGTGACTGTTCTCAGAGATTCGGGCTGCAATGGAGTCATTGTCAAAGAGGATCTGGTGCCAACAGAGAAGTTCACTGGTGACTTCAAGTGGACGCTCATGGCTGACAGCAAATGCGTGAAGGCACCAGTGGTAAAAATCCAGATCGATACTCCATACTTCACCGGAGAAGTTGAGGCCGTCTGCCTGAAGAAGCCCTTGTACGATCTATTAATTGGGAACATTGGGGGTGCGAGACGTCCTGATGACCCTGATGTCGAATGGAGAATGGGCGCAGCTCAGCCTGCTGTTGAGGAGGAAGACCCACTGCCATTCGCGAATGAAGATATCAGCGAACTGTTACGAGATGACAGAGCAACTGTGCATCGCCGCGACCAGCCGCAGGTTGTAAGCGCTGTGACGACCAGAGCCCAGGCGAAGAAGGACAAAACAACTACGCCACTCAGGGTCACCAACAGTTCTGCAACTGCTGTCGTGGACAGGGATCGGCTGATTCAGCTACAGGAAGCTGATTCGACCTTAACAAAGTACAGGAGTCGTCCTGTCAAGGAGATGACTAAGGGCGAAGGCACTGTGCACTTTGAAGTAAAGGCCAAGATCCTGTACAGAGTGTTCCAGCACCCGAGAGTCAACGGTGGGAAGCCATTACGTCAAGTTCTGGTGCCTCAACCACTTAGGCGCCAGGTGATGGAGGTGGCCCACGACTCTATTATGGGAGGTCACCTGGGTGTCAAGAAGACATCGGACAGAATCCAGGCTGCGTTTTACTGGCCAGGACTGCATGCAGATGTGACTCGATTCTGCCGATCGTGCTATATTTGCCAGAAAACCATACCTCGAGGAAGGGTCCCGAAAGTGCCGTTGCAGAAGATGCCTTTGATCGACCGACCTTTCAAGAGGGTGGCCATTGACCTCATCGGCGAGATAAAACCGCCAAGTGAAGCGGGTCATCGTTGGGTACTGACCCTGGTAGACTATGCAACCAGGTACCCAGAAGCCGTGCCTCTGAAGAAAATTGACACCGAGACTGTTGCCGAGGCACTTGTGGACATTTTCAGCAGAATTGGGGTTCCTGAAGAGATCCTCACAGACCTGGGGACACAGTTTGTCTCTGAATGCATGGAAGAGGTCAACAGGCTGCTGAGCATTCGTCACTTGACTACGACACCTTATCACCCGATGTGCAATGGGCTGGTCGAAAAATTCAATGCGACGCTGAAGTCCACGCTGAAGAAACTATGCAGTGAGCAGCCAAGGCAGTGGCATCGCTACATCAACGCCTTGCTATTTGCATACAGGGAGGTGCCACAAGAGTCCACTGGATTCTCCCCGTTCGAGCTGATGTACGGGCGGACCGTGAGAGGCCCGATGCAGATACTAAAGGAATTGTGGACGAAAGATGTGGACACACCTGAAGTGAAGAACAGTTACCAGTACGTGTTCGAGTTGCGAGAGAAACTGGAGGAGACTCTCGAGATTGCGAGAGAAAACTTGAGAAAGTCTCAGGATAGCGGAAAGCACTACTACGACCGCAAAGCCGTAAACAGGAAGTTTACACCAGGTAACAAAGTGCTGATACTGCTTCCCACTGATCACAACAAACTACTGATGCAGTGGAAAGGCCCATACGAGGTTGAGGCCGTGGTAGGGATCAACGACTACAAGGTGAATGTCGGCAAGAAGTCCAAGATCTACCACGCTAACCTCCTGAAACTGTATGTGGAGAGACCTCCGGAAGCAGTACAGGTCGCAGCAAGTGTGGAAGAACCAGCCAAACTAGACGAGTTCGACGGTGAGGAACTACTGGAGTTGGGAGACCTCCACAAGAAAGAGGGAGTGGATGACGTCAAGTTAGGACCTGACCTGACAGAAGACCAGCAGAAGGAGCTGCATGATTTTATGGGCGACTTCACCCATAGGTTCTCTGATGTTCCAGGCTCTACGTCCTTGGTCGAACATGAAGTCCACCTCACATCTGACGTTCCTGTTCGCTCAAAACCATACCCTATCCCGTTTCAGGCTCGGGAATCCTTGAAGAAGGACATCGACAACATGTTGAAGATGGGGGTCATCCGTGAATCATCATCCCCTTACTCATCTCCCGTTGTTGTTGTCAAGAAGAAAGACGGTACAAACAGGGTATGCATTGACTTCAGGAAAGTGAATAAGATCACCGTGTTTGACCCTGAACCCTAAGCCGTGCTGAGCAGGCTATCATCTTCCGCCTCCGCACTGGACACTGCTGCCTCAAAGCACACCTAAGGAGGATAGGTGTAGCAGAGTCTGCCACATGTGACTGTGGAGAGGGAGATCAGACTCCAGAACATGTTCTCCAAGCATGTCCCCTCCTCGACCAACTGCGGATCCAGACATGGCCTGACCCAACAGATCTGAGGACCAAAATGTGGGGAGCACTGGAGGACCTGGAAAGAACGTCCATGTTCATGGCATCCTCCAGATTCCGAGTCTGACACAACCGTCGTACGAAGAAGAAGAAGAAGAAGACCCTGAACCAATGCCGACGGCAACTGATCTGTTCCGACGGTTGACTGGCAGTAAGATCTTCTCAAAGATCGATCTCAGCAAGGGATATTGGCAAATTCCTGTGCGCGAAGAGGACATACCAAAGACCGCCTTTGCAACTCCAGACGGAACGTATGAGTGCCTGCGGATGCCTTTTGGCATGGTGAACAGTGGTGCTACCCTTACGAGGGGAATGCGAAAAATGCTCAAAGGAATGAAGAATGTTGTGTACTACTGGGATGATCTGCTAGTCCACACGGAGACCTTTGCGGAGCATCTGGAGACTTTGAGGGAACTGTTTTCCCGCCTGACAAAAGCCAATCTGACCGTGAGACCCAGCAAGTGCATTTTGGGGACCGACAACGTTGACTTCATAGGTCATTCAGTGAAGGAAGGTCAAAAGGGGCTTTTGTTGGAAAACGTCACCAAGATCCTCAATGCGCCACGTCCTGAAACCAAGAAGCAGGTGCGATCCTTCCTTGGATTGGCTGGGTACTACAGAGAGTTCATTCCAAACTTCGCCGCCATAACGGCGCCTTTGTCGGACATGACCCGAAAAGGATGCCCCAACCGAATACTCTGGGGACCAGCTCAGGAGAAGGCATACCAGACCGTGCGCGACCTGATGTCACGAGACCCGGTGCTACGCCTTCCTGATACTGCCAAAGAGTTCATCTTGCGTACAGACGCATCGGACGAAGGGATCGGCGCCATGCTGATGCAAGAGCATGGAGGTAAACCGTTTCCGGTCAGCTATGCCAGCAAGAAGCTGTCAGGAGCCGAGAAGAACTACTCAACCATGGAG
The DNA here is from genome assembly GCF_037325665.1 of Littorina saxatilis. Classification (NCBI taxonomy): domain Eukaryota; kingdom Metazoa; phylum Mollusca; class Gastropoda; order Littorinimorpha; family Littorinidae; genus Littorina; species Littorina saxatilis. The sequence goes on from NC_090247.1 coordinate 53,539,462, forward strand.
AAAGAGTGTTTAGCCATCGTGTGGGGAATCAAGAAATTTGAACTCTACCTCCAAGGGGTGAAATTCGTGCTTCAGACTGATCACAAACCCCTCACCTACCTGAACTCTGCGAAGTTTGTGAATAATCGTATCATGAGGTGGGTGATGTACTTGCAGAACTTTGATATGCGAGTGGAATCGATCAAAGGTTCAGACAATGTTGGAGCAGATTTTCTCAGCCGAGTATGTGAGTAAAACTGTGTTCATTCTCCAACAGACTAATGTACATACCTGGATTTCAATCTGTTATGTATACATAGTATGTGTACAGGTAGCGTTTTAATGATTGAAAGAAATTAGGTAAATTTCTTCTTGTGTTGGGGGTAATGTTAGGAAACGCTACCGTTGCTGAGCTTTGGTTCAGTTTTGTGTGTTGCATGTAGTTGACTTATTTGTACTTTGTGGGAAAGTACCGATATTATATTTTGTAAACACAATATTTATGCTTGGACGAGAATGCAGGTGAACTTTCTAGTCCTGTCAAAACAAGTTGTTTACCATGCTGTTTTAGTCGTGAGTTCGTGGCGTTCGTTCGGATTAAGTGTGTCGGCGCTTTTGATGTACGTCAGAGAGAATGTCGCTAGTTTAGTCCATGCACGGCTCGTATAATGTAGTTGTATCGTGTTCGGTCTGGAATATTCTCGAGATTGAGTATTTACTATATATGCCAGCGCGATTTGAATGTTAAAAAAGCTTCTATTTGAGTTCTGCTAGTTGTGCAGTTGTATGTATTGAATGCTGAATAAATCCTCGAACTCAATTTGACGAGTTGTTTTCTGTTGCTGCGAAGACGGGCGACGTAGAATAAAAGAACACAACTATACGACGTTTGAGAACTTGTGGCAATCTCAAGTGTCGTGTAACAGCGACACAAATTTGGCCCTTTTCAGTAATTGAAAGACCAATACACACACGCGCGCGCACGAGCGAGCACGCATTCACACACAAAAAGGTTAACAGTGAGCCAAACAAGAAGAAGGGGGAAAGGTCCTCAGATTTCAGCCATACAAAAAAAAAGAGCCATACAAAAAAAAAGAGCCAAAAACTAAAAACAAATGAATAATTTTGCTGCTGAAATTCACGAAAAACATAAAACAGGAAGAAATACAAAATATCAATAAAAATAAGACACCACTTAAATCTGAGCTACACAGGTAACGATCGACGTCCAAATGACAATATTTCCAAGGCAATCAAGACAATGAGGACGAGGACAGACTGGTACACATTTGGCAACCACAGCAACGCTTGTGCCTGATGGTTGGGTTGTTCAGCTCGGCCGCCACTGCTCTACGTTTCTCCAGTGAAAGCTTGCAGCAGCGAACTTCGCACGTGCAAAACATGGGTGGCTTGATGATGCCCGCCCATCCTCTCAGTTTAGCGGCGCGGGCTTGTCTCGACTCTGAAACCAATGGATTGAAAGAATTTAGAGGAATGATGTGAACAGATAGAGAGAACTATTCTATTTTGAAAACACCACTCACGTTTTGTTTGTTTGTTTGTTCGTTCATGGGCTGAAACTCCCACGGCTTTTACGTGTATGACCGTTTTTACCCCGCCATTTAGGCAGCCATACGCCGCTTTCGGAGGAAGCATGCTGGATATTTTCGTGTTTCTATAACCCAGCGAACTCTGACATGGATTACAGGATCTTTTTCGTGCGCACTTGGTCTTGTGCTTGCGTGTACACACGGGGGTGTTCGGACACCGAGGAGAGTCTGCACACAAAGTTGACTCTGAGAAATAAATCTCTCGACGAACGTGGGGACGAACTCACGCTGACAGCGGCCAACTGGATACAAATCCAGCGCGCTACCGACTGAGCTACATCCCCGCCCCACCACTCACGTATAAGCCGCAGTTTCTGTAATGCTCTGTTTTGCTTTGCTTTATTTTGTTTTGTTTATATTTATATTTATGATTGTAATTGTGACACAATGATGTGAATGTCTGTGTTTTAAATGTGAATAAGAGTAGTCAAAACATAAGATTAATTGAAAAGATAAATAGTTTAAAGGGATGAGTTAAACAGAAAGAGAGAACAACTAAAATATTCTATTTTAAAAACATTACTTTCGTATAAGCCGTAGTTTCTGTTTTGTTTTTACTTTGTTTTGTTTTGTGTATATTTATGATTGTAATAGACGATTTTCAGAAATAACCTCGACCGGTTTATATTAGGGTGTGAAAGAGTGAGCAACCTTGCTTTTCTTGACAAATAACCTCACACATGCTCCTGTGAAAGTGGAGGCTACCGCTCCTTTCACAGCAGACTCTGCACCCGAGTTGTTGGCCTTTAAGTCAACACCGGTGGATTGTGGAATTCTGTTTGTGATGGGGTCTGGTGGTTTCCGATTGTCTGTATGTTCATGGAAACCTTCGGGTTTGCATAACAGTTTTTATAGGGCTAAGAAATTGGCCCTATCATTTTTCAATCCTGTTTGATTGCACTTCGCCTCCCGAGGTGATCGTAGTGTTACGGCACTCGGTTACACTCCTGTCAACGCGTTTCCGACACACCCCTCGCTAGTGACTGGCCCCTCCAATATTTGTCCGAGTAAAAATCAAGGGAATTCACATTTTCACAATTTATTTTCGGACTTTGGCTATAGTGACGATGATATGAATAAATGTGTACACTGTATTAAATGTGAGTAAGAGTAGTCCTTCTCCGAGCGAGGGCTGGTTAAAAAAAAGGCAACCTATATATTTATGCTTATGCCACAAACTTGGTAATAACGACTTTTCCTATCTTAGCTGGACTTTCTTCTTCTTATTGTCCATTCATTTTATTGGGTTTTTTTTTCAATCAATTGTACGTGACTGGTACGTAGTGAGTTGTTCACCCCCCGCGGGTTAGGGGGAGTCCCATATTGGTTGGGACGAGAAAGAATTTACCTGATGCTAACCAGCATGTCGTAAGAGGCGACTAACAGGTTCTGTTTCTCCTTTTACCCTTGTTAAGTGTTTCTTGTATAGAATATAGTCAATGTTTGTAAAGATTTTAGTCAAGCAGTATGTAAGAAATGTTACGTCCTTTGTACTGGAAACTTGCATTCTCCCAGTAAGGTCATATATTGTACTACGTTGCAAGCCCCTGGAGCAATTTTTTGATTAGTGCTTTTGTGAACAAGAAACAATTAACAAGTGGCTCTATCCCATCTCCCCCCTTTCCCCTATCCCATCTCCCCCCCCCCCCCCCTTCCCCCGTCGCGATATAACCTTGAATGGTTGAAAACGACGTTAAACACAAAATAAAGAAAGAAAGAAAGAAAGTGAGTTGTTCAGAGTGTTCCCTGTTGGACGAGGGTTGATTATATAAAGCTTTTGCTTAGGCAACAACAAAAAAGTTGTATGTTTCTGGTCACCCGACCCTACCTAGTTTTTTCCCGCCGACCCTAGACTTTTTTTTTATTGCATTTGTAAAAAAAAAAAGCACCAAAAAAAGCGTCAAAACGAAAGTAATAGACGGCAGACAACACAAGAGGGATAACCCCGCATCCCTTTTGTCTCATTTGTTTTGTAATGTGTTGTCTTTCTCTTTGTATAGTAAGTCCAGTCTCGTTGCGTCACTGTATAGTTATTTTCTACCCTGACAAAAAACAAACAAACAAAAACCCTACCTACCTACCCTATTTTTCGTAGCCATGTTACCAAAACCATACAACTTTTTTGTGTGCCTTATATCGTTACCCTTGTTAATAATACAACTCTTCGCTTTTCTCTTAGATCTCTCTCTCTCTCTCTCTCTCTCTCTCTCTCTCTCTCTGTCTCTGTCTCTGTCTCTCTCTCTCTCTCTCTCTCTCCCTCTCTGTCTATCTCTCTCTCTCTCTCTCTGTCTCCCTCTCTGTCTATCTCTCTCTCTCTGTCTCTCTCTCTCTCTCTCTGTCTCCCTCTCTATCTCCCTCTCTCTCTCTCTCTGACTCTGCTCCTGTTCTTGTCTCTCCCCCCCCCCCCCCTCTCTCTCTCCCTCTGCCTCTCTGCCCCTCTCTCTCTCTCTCTCTCTCTCTCTCTCTCTCTCTCTCTCTCTCTCTCCCCCTCTCTCTGTCTCTCTTTACCTTCCTCCACGTGAGCACTAAGGCTGGTGACCAGTGCGAATGACATCAGCAAGGCCATAGCAAACAATCTGGAATGGTCAAGAATTTAAATTTTGTTAAGTCCATGTTCAGTTGAATAGACTGATCTTAACATATAATAAGGTAAAACAAAGGGAAATAAGCGCTCTAAATGCATATGTTTAAGATACTGATCATAACATAATCATGAATCCTGGAAACCCTGGGACCCTGAAAACATTAAAGCATGATTTTCATCAATCTAAATTCACTTGAAAATATATCACGCTAATATCATCAATGCAGATTGTATTCAACAACTAAGATTTGAAATACAACAATACAAATACATTGATAGTCCAAGCAAACAATCATTAATTGCATTAACAATTAAATACATAAGTAACAAATAACCACAACATATAAGCCTATAAAAAAAAACTATCAGAAACATACATACATTATATCAAAGAACAAATCAGTAATCATTGTGACAACTATAGCTTACCCGTAAGTGTTCATCTTGATTCAATATTGCTGAGCGCACACCTTGATAAAACTCGACACGGACAAAGTTCTGGTTCGTTCACAACAGATCCGGTTTGAGCGAATATTGACCGTCCTAACTCCGAACCACGTCTTTTATACCTTTCAAAGTGTTTCACTCGACATTGTGAAAAACAATTTAAGGGCAATAATGTACGCAGCCGTGGAATCAAAGTCGGCAGAGGTTTTGTATCAGACAACGATATCTTATCCGCGCGTTCATCACAATTATACAGCAGCAGTTCCACCTCTCGCGTCAGATGCAAACACAGATTTCTGTCCTTTATTGGAAGTGCAAACGAAACTTAATTACGCAAAATCAATCGCGTTAATCGGTCCTGTCGATCACCAGCGACACGAGAACAACCCGTGAAATTATGACGATATATTACAACTAACAGTCAACTTCCCTCATAACAGTGCGAACGGAAAGTTATCACCGGGAACACCACTCCTAATGTTTCGCGAAAACAATACTGTTAATTAAGCAAGCAATATTTTTAAAGCAAGCAATACTTTCAAGCAAGCAGTACTTTTAAGCTTGCAATAAATTCAAATTAGCAATATTTATAAGCAAGCAATACTTTTAAGCGAACAATATTTTCAAGCTAGCAGCACCTTCAAGCTAGCAATGCTTTCAAGCTAGCAATATTTTCAAGCAAGCAATACTTTATTTATTAAGGAGATTTCTATAGCGCATAACTAAAAGCACTTTCAAGCTACAAAAACCTTTAAGCAAGCAATACTTAAAAGCTGGTAATACTTTCAAGCGAGCAATACTTTCAAGCAAGCAATATTGTGAAGCAAGCAATACTTTCACGCTAGCAATACCTTCAAGCTAGCTATGCTTTCCAGCTAGCACTTCTTTAAAGAAGGCATTACTTTCAAGCAAGCAATATTTATTTCGCTTCAACAGCATTATAACACATTAATTTTTATGTCACTTGTCAAAACCCAACAACAACAACAACAAAAACAACAACACACACAGACACACACACAGACACAGACACACACGCACACGCACACACACCCACACACACACACACACACACACACACACACACACATGCACA
>NC_090247.1:53550177-53601554 GCF_037325665.1 Littorina saxatilis
GCCTACCTACCTACCCTATTTTTTTTGGCTATGTTACCGTAACCACACCTATTTTTTTTTTTGGCCTAAGCAAAAGACAAATTGGTGAAAAAAATAACAAAGAAAGAGAGTTTTTCTGTTAAGTGGTTTTGGTGTTGTGTGTGTGTACAAACGGTAGTCTTTCATCACACAAAAATGGCAATTCCAAGTATTCATCATTAAATAATTAAGCATACACACAAAAAGCGGTCTGGCGATAAGTCTTATAGTGAGCGAGTCTGAGCGCCCCAGTGCGAACGTGAGATTGCGGGCGTGCTTGCGTGTGTGATTGTGTGCGTTCGCTTGTGCGTGTGTACGTGCGTGTGAGTACTTTTAGAAAGTTTAAAGATAATGGTTTCGACACAAAAAAGAGATGTTGCCTTGAACTACAGAAGTTAAGTGTATAATCTTTTGCTTTCTTAAAACCAAGAAAAGGGCACGTATCTGTAAATTGACCTGCACACAAAATCAGGCCACGAGCGAAATGTTTGGTTTTTGTGGTATTGCACATAAGAACATTCAGTTTGAAGTCAGCAATGGGAGTAGTTTGGATTGCCATATGGTTGTCTTGTGGACTGGTTCAGGGTAAGCTGATTTATGTTCTCCGTGTGTACAATGTGTGTGTGTGTGTGTGTGTGTGTGTGTGTGTGTGTGTGTGTGTGTGTGTGTGTGTGTGTGTGTGTATTGTCTGGTGTGTGTGTGTGTGCGTGCGTGTGTGTGTATGTGTGTGTGTGTGTGTGTATTGTCTGGTGTTTATGTGTGTGTGTGGGGGGGGGGGTGGCGGTGGAGGGGGATCCTACTTTAGTTATACTAGATTGCACATGTAAAAATGTCTGTTAAGCGAAAGAATAATGGTTAAGTGTTTGGGAATAAGCATTGCACGCGGAGTGTGATAGTTGTTAGATTTTCTTGGGAGCAAAAACGCCTTCTTTTGGACAACATTTGGACATACGATGGTTTCTAGTCTAAAGAAATTAACTTTTAAGTACAGTTTCAAAACAATGAGAGTGGACAAATTAAATTGAGACATATTCGATCAATGTAGCATATATATCTTGGGGTACATGGGCCTTTCATGGATAAGCTCAGTCTGATTAGGATACACAATACGTGTTTGTATCGCATATCGATCTGTCCAGGATCTTAAAAACTATGTGTTGTTATATTTCTGTCTTGAGATTCGTTTTGTTTATTTTTCTCAATATAAAAAAAACTATTAAATGAAAAAATTATCAAAATAATAATGATCATTAGTGTGCACAGCCTTGCAATGGACAAGTCCATCCACACTACACGACAACATCACCATAGCAACGTGCGTTGGACAGAACATCACATTGGGCTGGGACTACAATCACACTGCGGAGGAACACGTCATTGATGTAGAGTGGAGGTACCGAGATATCAATGGTGAGTTACATGCTGTGTGCATGTGTGTGTGTGTGTGTGTGTTATGCGTGTTTTTGTGTGTGTGTGTGTGTGTGTGTGTTATGAGTGTATGCGTGTGTGTGTTGGTGTATGTGTTTGTGTGTTATGAGTGTGTGTGTGTGTGTGTGTGTGTGTGCGCTTGAGTGCGTGGTGGGGGCGGGTGAAGGGGAGAATGAAAAGTAAAACTCTTCATGATGTTGATGTCCTTCGACGTGTAGTCATTCTTTGGTGTGAATTCTTAAAGGCCTGGGTTATCTTTTCTGAGTCTATCAGCAGAGTACTTCCGAAACGTCCATGGCTCACCTATCCGTATAACAAGATGAGGACTACCGGTGACATAGCGTTCCAGCTTATAGATATAGCCGCTTGTCGCTGTTGATATTTTCAAGCGAACTTCTGCTGGACAGGCGCCGTCGGGTGCACACCGGTTGCTGTCAGTACTTAAAGTTTTGGTAGGTTTCCTGCCCTTGTGGAAACGCTTGGCTTATTTAAAAGTCGATTTTTTTAATGGTTAATTTTCATTTTTATTATTATAGTTATAATATTGTTTTACCAAAGGATCAGCCGATGTCATTCTGGCTACGGAAATCAACGGTCATTTCATTGCCGAGCATCCCGCCGACCAGCGTCTGGAGTACATCCCTGGTGCGGGCATCCGTCTTCTGGGTGTTACATCTCAGGACAGTGGTACCTACTCGGTGCAAGTGAACCTAAACCTCCATGGATCCGTGATAGCTCATGTGCAGTCTGCAAAAGTTGTGGTTACAGGTGAAGTGTTGATGTGTTCTACATTTGGACGCGCGGTGTGTATGTGCGGGTTTGTGTGTGTGTGTGTGTGTGTGTGTGTGTGTGTGTGTGTGTTTGGGGGCGGCGCGGAGGAAGGCTTACCTTAACAGAACGAAAAGCAGATGATTACGTCCCCTATTGCCTTGGTTCCTTGTGTTTTAAATAATGAGAAGGCTAGTTTAATAAGACTCTGGGCATATTTCAAACATGTATCAAACGATTATCAAAATCCGAACACAATGTAGTCAAATGTACCACTGCTACTGCTTCCCCTACTACTATTATTATTACTACTGCTGCTACTACTACTTCTACTGCTGTTGCTGCTGGTTATGGCGTTGGTGCTATTATACTGTTCAAAAAAAGAAACGCATAGTTGCTACTTGCCAAATTTGTTTTATTTTTCGAAAAAATTAACAGAAAATCCAATATTTAGATTATTTGTTTGAAATTTGGTATGGACACAGTTGAATGCACACACAGTTCATTTGCATCTTCAAATCAATCAGTCAATCAATACGATTGGGTGCCGAGGCTGTCAAGTCAGTAGGGGGTGTGACTGCCTTGAGCAGCAACAACTGCCCGGCACCTTCTGGGCATGGACTGGATCAGATGCCGGATATCTTGCTGTGGGATGGTGTCCCACTCCTCCTGAAGTGCCTGCAATAGATCGCGGTGATTTGCCGGCGCTTCTGTTCTATCGGGTTCATGTCTGGCGACATGGATGGCCAGGGAAGCACCTGGACATGGTGGTCGGTGAGGAACTGGGTGGTGAGTCGTGCTGTGTGCGGGCGAGCGTTGTCCTGCTGGAATATGGCATCCTGGTCAGCCAGAAGAGGAAGGGCGTGTGGGCGCAGAATTTCCTCCACGTATCGCTGGGCAGTTATGCGCCCTTGGACGTGCACCAGGGTGCTCCTTCCAGCGGTATTGATCGCCCCCCACACCATGACGCCTCCACCACCATGAACGGGTGCCTCATCCACACAGTTGGGCGCGTAACGTTCGTTTACTCTCCGGTAGACCCTCCTCCGACCATCATGTCGCTGCAGCAGGAAGTAGGACTCGTCGCTGAACCACACGTGTCTCCAGTGATTCCGGACGGTCCAGCGAAGGTGCTGGTTGCCCCACTGCACTCGGTTCTGGCGATGGCGGCGGGTGAGGACAGCTCCTCTGTGAGGTATGCGAGCTCTCAAACCAGCTTCATGCAGGCGGTTCCGCACGGTCTGGTCCGATAATCGGTGTGGCCCGGGGAGAGCCTGGACAGAAGATGAGGCCGACAGGAAACGATTCCGGAGGTGGCGGAGCCGTATGAAGCGGTCGTGAGCAGCAGTTGTCGCCCTTGGTCTTCCCGCTCGTGGCAAGTCAGCAACGGAGCCAGTGGCTTGAAACCTGACCCACAGTCTACTGATGGTGCTCTGGGACACGTGGAAGTGCCTGGCGATTGCACTTTGACTTTGGCCTGCTTGTAAACGACCCAATGCAATTTGGCGGTCTTCTCTGCTCAATCGGGCCATCTTTCGTCGCTGAATTGTCGTCTGATTTCTTTGTGGCGAACAATCCGCTTTTATGGGTTTTGGAAGACATGGTGAGAGCTCAATATTCCCCGAGTTTCACGAGATTACACTGAAGCATGACGAGTGGTCATGCCAAATGAGCAATTTTGACATTGTAGCCACTGATAACGCATGCGTCACGTGCAGAGCTCACTTGTGGCAATGGACGAAAGGTCGACGACCAGATAAACATTTTCTGCAGTTTGGTGGATATCCTTGTAGCCATATAACTAAATTAACCAAATATTACAAGCTATGCGTTTCTTTTTTTGAACAGTATACAACTACTACTACGACTACTATTATTGCGACGACGACGACTACGACTACTACTACAATTGCGTACTTCTACTCCCACTATAATACTCAACTCATATTTCTACTACTACAATTACTGCTGTTTATGTTGTTACTGCTTCGGCATTTTGGGAAAACACACACACACACACACACACACACATAGGTGGTTTTACAGTCATTTGGGGTCGGCTGTGTATCAAAATGCCATCTTGCTCAAAACACAGGCATTTGGGGTCTCTTTTGTTTTAAGTGTTAGAAAGTTTCTTAAAACTTCAATGAGCGTTAAATGCCATTTTAAAGTGTGAAAACTCATTTCAGGAGGTTATTACATAAAATGCAACCTCCAGCGTGATTTTTAGAAAAACAGACATTTGGGGACGATGTTTGCTGTACAGCAGTGAAATGGGGACGTATGTGTACACAAAGTGCAGAGCTAGAATTACGTTATCGGTGCTATGAATGTTTTAGGTGTTAGAAAGTTTGTTAAAACTTCAATGAGCGTTAAATGCCATTCTAAAGTGTCAAAACTCATTTCAGGAGGTTATTACATAAAATGCAACCTCCAGCGTGATTTTTTAGAAACAAACAGGTATTTGGGGACGATGTTTGCTGTACAGCAGTGAAATGGGGACGTCCAAAAGTGCAGAGCTCCCGCAGAGCTATATGAATGGTTTCATCACATAGGCGACATATAATGTGAAAAATTTTACAAATCACGTTTTTGCGCCCGATATTTTCTTGTCATCTCCAAAGTCAAGGGACAAACACGAAATTCCTTGACTTTTGGGGTAGCGCGACTCTGTTAATTTTAAGAATTAAAAAAAAAAAAATTCATTACTAGGATGTCCCATCGTTGGGAAATTCCGGTCGCTTCCTCCGAGTGGAAAGCTAGCAGTGACAGAGTCGCACTACCCCAAGTCAAGGGATCTATTAGTCCTGTTTCGCCGTTATCCCAATTCGCCCCCATCCCATTTTGGCGACATTCCTCAGGCCAAGTGTCATTTTACCACCATATCATGTACCATTAGCTCCACATCCCATTTTGGCGCAATCCCGTTTGGCCGTTAGCCCATTTCGCCCCCATCCCATTTTTGCGACATTTTACAGGCCAAGTGTCATTTTACCACCATGTCATGTACCATTAGCTCCACGTCCCATTTTGACGCAATCCCGTTTGGCCGTTATCCCATTTTGCCCCCATCCCATTTTTGCGACATTTCATAGGTTATGTGTCATTTTACATGCCATTCTAAAGTGTCAAAACTCATTTCAGGAGGTTATTACATAAAATGCAACCTCCAGCGTGATTTTTTAGAAACAAACAGGTATTTGGGGACGATGTTTGCTGTACAGCAGTGAAATGGGGACGTCCAAAAGTGCAGAGCTCCCGCAGAGCTATATGAATGGTTTCATCACATACATGGCGCTAGGCGACATATGTTGTGAAAAATTTTACAAATCTCGTTTTTGCGCCCGATATTTTCTTGTCATCTCCAAAGTCAAGGGACAAACACGAATTTCCTTGACTTTTGGGGTAGCGCGACTCTGTTAATTTTAAGAATTAAAAAAAAAATTCATTACTAGGATGTCCCATCGTTGGGAAATTCCGGTCGCTTCCTCCGAGTGGAAAGCTAGCAGTGACAGAGTCGCACTACCCCCAAGTCAAGGGATCTATTAGTCCTGTTTCGCCGTTATCCCAATTCGCCCCCATCCCATTTTGGCGACATTTCTCAGGCCAAGTGTCATTTTACCACCATATCATGTACCAATAGCTCAACATCCCATTTTGGCGCAATCCCGTTTCGCCGTTAGCCCATTTCGCCCCCATCCCATTTTGCGACATTTTACAGGCCAAGTGTCATTTTACCACCATGTCAGGTACCATTAGCTCCACTTCCCATTTTGGCGCAATCCCGTTTCGCCGTTATCCCATTTTACCCCCATCCCATTTTTTGCGACATTTCATAGGCCATGTGTCATTTTACCACCGTGTCAAACCACTAGCGCCACATTCCATTTTGTCGCCATGCCGTTTTGCCGTCATCCCATTTTGCCGCCATCTCTATTTCGCGGCATTTTGGATTGTGGCAAAAATGGAATTTGGCGTAAACGGAATGTCTTCCTAGTTGAATAACGCAGTATAGTAGTATAGTGAGGCTTGGCAAGAAGAATAAATAAAAAATGTGATGGCGGCCAAATGGGATGGTGTCAAAATGGGATGACGCGCTATTGTTATGACACTGTAGTAAAATGACGCTTGGCTTGTGAAATGTCGCGACAATGGAATGGGGAATAAATGGAATACGGTGAAACGGCATGGCGGCCAAATGGGATATGGTGTCAAAATGGGATGTCGCGCTATTGTTATGACATGTTAGTAAAATGCCCTGTCTCAATCCAAATTGGAAATCCATAGCATCATCATTATACAATCATCCTCATCTCATTAATCATCCAAAATTATACATTTTATAAAATGACGCTTGGCTTGTGAAATGTCGCGAAAATGGGATGGGGCAAAAAATGGGACGGCGGCAAAATGGGATTGCACCAAAATGGGATGTGGATCAGCCACTAGATTGCCAATTTTAAAGTCTTAGGTATGACCCGGTGTGACGTTTTCATCTTTCGCCGTGTTGATATTTCGATTTTCGGCCTCCTTGATCTAGTATAAACTCTACACTGAACAAAAAAAACACCCTTCGATAGTACTGATGAGCGACCTTGTGTACCTTACATTCATGGGGCCAAATTTGTCCAACCAATTATTTTATTTAACTTAGAAATTTGATTCATCCTAAAATGTTTCCCTTCTTACTCAAGGGACGTAACCACTCGGTACACGTTTTCGAAGAATTCGATTTTGGGAGTGAAATCTATTTAATTTCACAACCAATTTTTTTCACATGCAAGAAACTGACATGCTTTTCGTCCATAAATAATTTCCCTTCTTAATTTTACCAGGAAACAACATTTCAGTCTCGAGTAAATATCGAGGGGGAAATATGTACACAGGCGAAAGATGAAATCGTGACACCGGCCGAGGTTCGAACCCACGACCTCCCGATCACGCCTTAATTACCACTAGGCTAACCGTGCCGGTTTACCCTTGAGTGACAGACGGACAGACAAAAGAATATACAGACAGACAGTAATTAACACAAACACACACACTCAGCAGAGCAAAGCGGTATAACACACAAACTCAGCAGAGCAAGGCAGTATTACACACACACACTCTGCAGAGCAACTAAGTCGGTGACACACAGACACAGGTATTTGGGGACGATGTTTGCTGTACAGCAGTGAAATGGGGACGTCCAAAAAGCCGCAGAGCTACGGCAGAGCTATCGCTCTGCGCTGTGCTATGAATGGTTTCATCAGTTACATATATGGCGCTAGGCGACATAAGAGTATTTCCAATCCAGTCAGTAGCATTCACGACCCTGACAACGGATGGTTTGAGTTTGATTTATGAGAATGAGAATGAGGGAGAGAGAATTGTATTAAATTGAATTGAATTAAATTGAATTGAATTTATCTTTCTCTTTAACACTGTAACAGAACAAGAAATGCTAAAATGTTGTTTTTTTCATCCCGCCCTCGCCCATTGAGTTGAAATAGAAGTTAACCACATTATGTTTGAAAATGTTCCCAGTGCTTTATGTACAATAATGTTTCAATACAATCATAGTGTATTAACATTTTACCAGTATCAGCTGCAAAATAGAAGTAGTGCTTTACAAGTTTCGAAAGAGAAACAGCATGTAATGATACGTAAATGGTGTACAGCAGTGAATTGGGGACTGTTTCCCAAACAGCAGTCAGATGGGGTCTGGTTGTTGTACAGCAGTCATTTGGAGGCACAAGCTAAAACTGCTTCAGAGATGTGTGTTTTTCATTGGCTTTGATCTCCGCTGAGAGGGAGAGAGTCAGAAAGAGCGACAGAGACAGGCTAGGTAGACAGAGACAGAGAGACAGACCGAGACAACAAAGGAGAGGTTAAGGACCCCCCCTTACCCTTGAGTGACAGACAAAAGAATATACAGACAGACAGACCGTAATTAACACAAACACACACACACACACTCAGCAGAGCAAAGCGGTATAACACACAAACTCAGCAGAGCAAAGCAGCATTACACACACACACTCTGCAGAGCAACTAAGTCGGTGACACACAGACACAGGTATTTGGGGGCGATGTTTGCTGTACAGCAGTGAAATGGGGACGTCCAAAACCGCAGAGCTACCGCAGAGCTATAGGCTACTCTGCGCTGTGCTATGAATGGTTTTATCAGTTACATGGCGCTAGGCGACATAATAGTATCTCCAGTCCAGTCAGTAGCATTCACGACCCTGACAACGGATGGTTTGAGTCTGATTTATGAGAATGAGAATGAGGGAGAGAGAATTGTATCAAATTGAATTGAATTGATCTTTATCTTGGTTTAAAAACAAGTTTTTATTCAATAAATTTCGTTGGAACTATTGCCGCATACATGAAATTAGAAACATGGAGAACAACAAGCTAGGCTTATAAGCGTACTCTTAAAAGCAAATTAAATTTGGCGGACGATTTTAATATAACAGGTTTGAAATAATGTCAAAATAATAATTGTAAATTATTAGACAAACATGTAACAATAAAAGGGAAAAAAAACCAATGCTAAACTACCAACATTACTCACACGCGCTCGCACACTCACTTGCACACACACGCATACAATGATTTAACACTGTAACAGAATAGCAAATGCTAAAATGCTCTTTTTTTCATGCCGCCCTCGCCCATTGAGGTAAAATAGAAGTTAACCACATTATGTTTGAAAATGTTCCCAGTGCATTATGTACAATAATGTTTCAATACAATCATAGTGTATTAACATTTTACCAGTATCAGCTGCATAATAGAAGTAGTGGCGACTTAAGAGTATCTCCAATCCAGTCAGCAGCATTCACGACCCTGACAACGGATGGTTTGAGTCTGATTTATGAGAATGAGAATGAGGGAGAGAGAATTGCATTGAATTGAATTGAATTAAATTGAATTGGATTGAATTGATCTTTATCTTAACACTGTAACAGAATAAGAAATGCTAAAATACTATTTTTTTCATCCCGCCGTCGCTCATTGAAGTGAAATAGAAGTTAACCACATTATGTTTGAAAATGTTCCCAGTGCATTGTGTACAATAATGTTTTAATACAATCATAGTGTATTAACGTTTTACCAGTATCAGCTGCAAAATATAGTAGTAGTGCTTTACAAGTTTGGCAAGAGAAACAGCATGTAATGATACGTAAATGTGATACAACAGCGATCAAAGTTCAAGTCTGAAGGTAGGCTCTGAGAAGTGTAACCAGTGCATGCAAATCCTTGGCGATATGATTTATCTCAACATGGTACAGTGTTCGTCGCACATCTGCAGTCTCCTCAATAAATGCCAGTCGTTCTGATTCATCATAACTCATGTCTGCTTTGTCCCTGAATAACGTCCAGTTCAGTGTTTCAGCTTTGGTACAATCGTAGGTGAACATGAAGTGATCTGATTTTACAAGCAGTGTACACCAGTCTAATCAAAGAATTGTTCTTTGTTTTGTTTTGCACACCTTTCACTTTCTTTCGTGTTCTGGGGTTCGTAGTAATTTCTAAAGCAAGTGCTTTTACTTCCCCTAGACTGTACTCCCTTTCTAAAGCATCGTTTTCAGCTTTAGTCAACTGCTTTTCCACAGGTTCCTCTGTATCACTCTCTGACGTAAAATACCTGTCCTTGTCACTGCCAGGGGCCACGCACGTGGAGTCAATGGATTGCTGCAAGGCAGGTTCCGTCACCTTGGATGGAATGTGGCTCCGTGATTCACGTGCTTCAATGTTCACAACACAGCTTGCCTCACTGTCAATGCGTTCGCCGGCGTGTAGTCTCATTTTCTGTTTGTTCCTAACGTCGTGAACTTTGTCGTACGTGTTTGTGTGAATTATGCCTGATGTTGTGCTGGCATGATTTCGCAGATGATCGATCAGCTGTATCAACAGAAGAAACGCATACCTCTTTGCTGTTAAATTGTTGGGATCATTGTCTGTCACGTCTGAGCTGCGAAGGTTTTGGGTTTTTTTACGTTGCGTAGACTAGCTCTGCAAATGGCGGCCTGTTGGTTCTCTGTGCTGAGCAGTTAAAGTGTGACTGTGACTTTCCAGTACTTGACGTAGTGGTCAGCTGGCAGGCCTGTCAAGGTAGCTTCCAACGACAGGCATTTTCTTCACTTTTTCAAGTAAATTGCTGGAGCGAAAAATATGTGCTGCCGGAGGAAGAGAGAGAGAGAGAGAGAGAGAGAGAGAGAGAGAGAGAGAGAGAGAGAGAGAGAGAGAGAGAGAGAGAGAGAGAGAGAGAGAGAGAGAGAGAGAGAGAGAGAGAGAGAGAGAGATAGAGAGTGTGAGAGTTGGGGTAATTAAATAAGTAAGAGAGAAAGACAGAAACAGAGTGAGAGAGACGGACAAACAGACGGACAGACAGACGGTCAGACGGACAGACAGTAACCTGCGAGATAGACAGACAGACAGACAGACAGACAGACAGACAGACAGACAGACAGATAGGCATACAGTAAAAAAACGAAACAAAAACAAAGAAAAAGATAGAGATAAAAGACACAATTGCAACAGCTCTGCAGATTTCTTTCCTACGTGTTTGTTTAAAACAAATCTTTCAGAGAAACGAGAACAAAACAGAGAGAGAATAGGAAAGAGAAAGTGTGTAAGAGAGAGAGACAGAGAGAGAGAGAGAGAGAGGGAGAGAGAGAGAAAGAGAAAGAGTGGGGGGGGGCGAGAGAGAGAACGGGAGAGAGAGATGACGATGACGATGATGATTGAACGTTGTTTTACAATGATCAATCAATCAATCAATCAATGAGGCTTATATCGCGCATATTCCGTGGGTACAGTTCTAGGCGCTCTGCAGTGATGCCGTGTGAGATGAAATTTTATACGGCCAGTAATTGCAGCCATGATAAGGGTTGGAGGCTATCACGCAGCAAACTCTTCAAGAGAGGGAAATAAAGAGAGATATATCATCATCATCATCATCCCCGAGACAGGAAGTCCCCTTGAGCAAACGTGCATTTATATCTTCATCGGTGTCTGTTTGCTAAAATATCATTGAACTAAACCGACTTGCACATAATACCAGCTGTTTTCACTGAGGGGCAATTTACGACGTCCTTGACAAGATAATGTTTATGGTCAAACCAAGCACAACTCCAAGGTGTGAAGTGGACTCGTTCGCGCTGCTTTCTGGAAAATGAAAAGAAGGCCGCAAGTACTTCACTGCCGTTCTCGAGTTACGTTAACTTTAACCAAGGTAGCAGCTAGCATGGCTTTGGTAATCACTTTGCCTGGTCAGTTGATCAAACAATCTGTCCGACCGGGTAAATCATAAACTGTTCAAGGAAGATAGATAACTCGGCTGAACAAATGACTACCAGTTAAAGCACACCGAAGCTCCTATTCAACCTCCATCACCTCTCCCCTTCACATTTTTTAGACAAAGGAGAGGGGGGTGGGTAGGTGAGAGGGGAGGGATGGGGGGGGGGGGGTAGCTAGTTACAGTGAAGACACATTTGCGCCAACCAAAATTATAAAAAGCTCATCATGACCTTGGTTATGAAGACATAAAATTATCAATCAATCAATCAATATGAGGCTTATATTGCGCGTATTCCGTGGGTACACTTCTAAGCGCAGGGATTTATCTTTTATTTTTATTTTTATTTTTATGCAATTTATATCGCGCACATATTCAAGACGCAGGGATTTATTCATGCCGTGTGAGATGGAATTTTTTTTGCACAATACATCACGCATTCACATCGGCCAGAGAGAGCACAGAAAATAGCGCTTAAATATAGATATAGCGGGGATATAGCTCAGTTGGTAGCGCGCTGGATTTGTATTCAGTTGGCCGCTGTCAGCGTGAGTTCGATCCCAGGTTCGGCGGAAATTTATTTCAGAGTCAACTTTGTGTGCAGACTCTCTTCGGTGTCCGAACTCCCCCCCCCCCCCCCCCCCCCCCCCCGTGTACACTACATTGGGTGAGCACGTTAAAGATCCCACGATTGACAAAAGGATCTTTCCTGGCAAAATTGCTTAGGCACAGTTAATAATTGTCTACCTATACCCGTGTGACTTGGAATAATAGGCCGTGAAAGGTAAATATATGCGCCGAAATGGCTGCATTTACTGGCCGTATAAAATTTCATCTCACACGGCAACACTGCAGAGCGCCTAGAACTGTACCCACGGAATATGCGCGATATAAGCCTCACTGATTGATTGATTGATTGAAATTGCATGTGTTACAATGTTCCCTTCATCCTTTTTTTTTCCTGTTTTAAATCGCAGGAAATAAAGAGCGAATGTCTACTCAGATCAGAGAGTTTAATGGACCATGGATTCTTTCTATTTTGTTCTTCTTCTTTTTTTAAAGAAGTTTTTCAAATAAAAGTTAATTTGAATGTAAACATTTTTAAAAGTCACAAAAACAAAGACAGATTATGTTGCATAAAAGAAATCGGATGAATTAATGGAGTCACAAAACATTTCATTGCAAATGGCAAAAGAAACACATTTTGAAGAAAAGAATCTCCAGAAGTGACAAAGATGTATCCGCCCACCCGGATAATTTCAACGTTTTGGTACTTCCCTTTTTCGCTGCTAATCTTTCTGTCTGAGAAGGAAAATCCTCTTTACAACTTGCCACATAGGTTTTTCACATCCAACTGACCAATCTCTTTCTTGAAGCATCGCCATAAACTTCTCAAAGGATTGACCAATTACAAGAATACTTGGACCGTGACCTGTTGTCTACTTAAAATCCACGAGGACCGATCAGAGTACGAAAAAGTTACATCGGGACAAGAAATTGCTCTCAGCAAAACATTGCATGAACCGAAATGAACTCAGAAACATATGGGAGGCAAAGGGTGGGGGTAGAGGGGGAGGATGAAAGGCCCGAGGGGCAGGGAGGGGAATTAAATAAATGAAATAAACGAATGGTTCAAACCCTTGAAAAATCGGGTATCAAAGAAGCCATAACAAATTCCGCCGCGCGCATTTTTATAAAATCCTTTGGAAGTTGGAAGTCCCCTTAAACAAACGCGCATTACACTTTGATCGGTTTCTGTGTCCTAAAATATCCCTGAACTTAGCCGACTTACACATAATACTAGCTGTCTTGTACAGTTTTCACCGACAGTTATTTTACGACGTGCTTGACTCAAGCACGACTCGAACGCGTGAAGTGTACTCAATCATGCACGCTGCCGCGTGGGCAATGATAATAAGACCGAAAGTACTTCACTGCCGATCTTGAGAGGTACCCATATAATGAGGAAGGGGAGGGGAAGTTCAGAACAGATGTCAAACAAATGCTTCATCTGGGGTTTTCATCAAGTTTGAGTGAATCTTTCTAAAGGGTTTTCTTTGTATTCAAATGAGTAATCTCAACTTAATTAGTTTGGACAACATTTTGGATGAAAATATTGCTGCTGCAGGAACATTGAATTGGCAAGTCTGTGACAGTCATCGTCTCTCTGAAATGCTTGTATACCCACCTTACCGACTTATATATCCCCGATATTGCTGAAAAATAAAGTTAACTCCCTTCCCGTCTTCTGTCACATCCTCTGTTTCTTTTGCTGTATTTTTTCCTCTTTTTGGGGGTAAAAATTGTATCTTGTCTGTCTAACATTTATAACAAGGAGATAAGCAACTCTCTGACATTGACATAACGTGAAATAGTAATTCCTATCTAGATGTACATATTTATAAACACACTTAATATAAGTTTAGCTTATTGTGTGGTCACAATTGTTTATATCGCATATACATGCCACCCTGTATGTCCTTAATAAAATCTTGTTTAAACCAACAGAAGAAAAAAAAGAAGTCAGCAAATAAGAGGACAGACAGCAAATAGTGTTACACTAAATAAGATAAAAAATTCGAGAGGAAAATGACTTGCAAAACTAAAACGTAATAATACATGTAAACTTAAGAGTGTGTAAAGAAAGTAGTCTTCGTTTAGAACATACTAAGTTGGGGAAAGTGATGGAAAGGGGGGCGGTGGGGGGGGTGGGGCGAGAGAGAGAACGGGAGAGAGAGATGACGATGACGATGATGATTGAACGTTGTTATACAATGATAAGGGTTAGAGGCTATCACGCAGCAAACTCTCCAAGAGAGGGAAATAAAGAGAGATATATCATCATCATCATCATCCCCGAGACAGGAAGTCCCCTTGAGCAAACGTGCATTTATATCTTCATCGGTGTCTGTTTGCTAAAATATCATTGAACTAAACCGACTTGCACATAATACCAGCTGTTTTCACCGAGGGGCAATTTACGACGTCCTTGACAAGATAATGTTTATGGTCAAACCAAGCACAACTCCATATAATTAAAGATTATCAAGATAAGTGTTGAAGCTATCACTTGTTCGCCATGTTTTGCTATCGGAATGTGTATTGATTATCATTTCAAGAACGTGTCCATAAGCACTCTGCTTGTTAACGTTCTTAATGTTGTTATTGTTTGAAACGTGTGTATGAGAAATTGAACGTTCTTAATGTTGTTATTGTTTGAAACGTGTGTATGAGAAATTGAATAAAACACGCTTAAACCAACTCCAAGGTGTGAAGTGGACTCGTTCGCGCTGCTTCCTGGAAAATGAAAAGAAGGCCGCAAGTACTTCACTGCCGTTCTCGAGTTACGTTAACTTTAACCAAGGTAGCAGCTAGCATGGCTTTGGTAATCACTTTGCCTGGTCAGTTGATCAAACAATCTGTCCGACCGGGAAAATCATAAACTGTTCAAGGAAGATAGATAACTCGGCTGAACAAATGACTACCAGTTAAAGCACACCGAAGCTCCTATTCAACCTCCATCACCTCTCCCCTTCACATTTTTTAGACAAAGGAGAGGGGGGTGGGTAGGTGAGAGGGGAGGGATGGGGGGGGGGGTAGCTAGTTACAGTGAAGACACATTTGCGCCAACCAAAATTATAAAAAGCTCATCATGACCTTGGTTATGAAGACATAAAATTATCAATCAATCAATCAATCAATATGAGGCTTATATTGCGCGTATTCCGTGGGTACACTTCTAAGCGCAGGGATTTTTTTTTTATGCAATTTATATCGCGCACATATTCAAGGCGCAGGGGTTTATTTATGCCGTGTGATATGGAATTTTTTTGCACAATACATCACGCATTCACATCGGCCAGCAGATCGCAGCCATTTCGGCGCATATCCGGGTCATACCTAAGACTTTAAAATTGGCAATCTAGTGGCTGCTCCGCCTGGCGTCTGGCACTATGGGGTTAGTGCTAGGACTGGTTGGTCCGGTGTCAGAATAATGTGACTGGGTGAGACATGAAGCCTGTGCTGCGACTTCTGTCTTGTGTGTGGCGCACGTTATATGTCAAAGCAGCACCGCCCTGATATGGCTCTTTTCGTGGTCAGCTGGGCGTTAAGCAAACAAACAAACAAACAAAAGTACAAAGGACTTAACATTTCTTACATACTGCTTGACTAAAATCTTTACAAACATTGACTATATTCTATACAAGAAACACTTAACAAGGGTAAAAGGAGAAACATAATCCGTTAGTCGCCACTTACGACATGCGGGGGGAAGAGAAATAAGGATGTGGAAAAGAAGACTTTTGGTAAGTGAAATAGAGGTGATGGATCCAGTCAGGTAGAAATAAGACAACAAGAAAGGAATCGAAAACTGCAGGGAATAGTAGGGAGAGTTTTCTTGGAAGGAAATATAGGTGAAAGGACTGGTAAGGCAGAAATAAGACAAAAGAAGAGAAGTAAAGGGGTGGGGAAGCTCAGTGGGAACACTCCCGCCGCGTGAAGGCGACCCCATGGGAGCAAGTAAAACGCTATTTAAGACAAAACAAGCAAGAGAGATCATAGCGAGAGAGAGAGAGAGAGAGAGAGAGAGAGAGAGAGAGAGAGAGAGAGAGAGAGAGAGAGAGAGAGAGACAGAGAGAGAGTCTGGAGTCTGGAGTTTGGATGGTTTATTGATTGGGCCTTGGGCCCATTTCAATTAGAGAGAGAGAGAGAGAGAGAGAGAGAGAGAGAGAGAGAGAGGGGAAAGAGAGAGGGAGAGAGAGAGAGAGAGAGAGAGAGAGAGAGAGAGAGAGAGAGAGAGAGAGAGAGAGAGAGAGAGAAACTGAAACTGAACTTTATTACTAAAGGATAGAGGTTTTAGGCAAAGCCTAATCTTACAACCTGCCCCTTATACAAACACTTAATACAGACGCACAGAATATAGATAGTCAATCAATCAATCAATGAGGCTTATATCGCGCATATTCCGTGGGTACAGTTCTAGGCCCTCTGCAGTGATGCCGTGTGAGATGAAATTTTATACGGCCAGTAATTGCAGCCATTTCGGCGCATATTTACCTTTCACGGCCTATTATTCCAAGTCACACGGGTATAGGTAGACAATTATTAACTGTGCCTAAGCAATTTTTGCCAGGAAAGACCCTTTTGTCAATCGTGGGATCTTTAACGTGCACACCCAATGTAGTGTACACGGGGGGGAGTTCGGACACAGAAGAGAGTCTGCACACAAAGTTGACTCTGAAATAAATTTCCGCCGAACCTGGGATCGAACTCACGCTGACAGCGGCCAACTGAATACAAATCCAGCGCGCTACCAACTGAGCTATATCCCCGCCCAGATAGTAAAATTGACAAGGTTATTGTTTCTTACAGACGAACATAATGTAAATAGTAATAAGAAAAAAGGTTATGGTTTTGTATACACACTCAAAAATGGGAAAAACAATATAGTGTGGAAATTGCAGCATAGTTGCAATAATCATTGCATATAAACATCCAGAGAGAGAGAGAGAGAGAGAGAGAGAGAGAGAGAGAGAGAGAGAGAGAGAGAGAGAGTGTGAGAGAGAGAGAGAGAGAGAGAGAGAGAGAGAGAGAATGACAATTCTTTATTTAACGAGGGTAGTAGATTAAGCAGTGATCTGCTTTTTTACATCCAGCCCTCGCCCTAAAGAGGGACAAACTACAAAAGTGAAATAAAGAGAGAGAGAGAGAGAGAGAGAGAGAGAGAGAGAGAGAGAGAGAGAGAGAGAGAGAGAGAGAGACTCCAAAAGCCTCATGCAATCTTTGACGTCAACGCGAAGAGACGTCACTCGTAATTTGTCGCAATAATTAGTTGGAGAAGTATGTTTAATTCTACTGGCCATAAGTAGCACAAATGGTAAACACTATTTAGTTTGTGTTATTCATGTGTGTTACTTTTGTAAAAGAGTAATTCATACAGTGTTCACAACAGGTGTTTTAAAAATGTGTTCAAAAGTGGAACACTCCAGTTTACAGTATATAGGCCTACAGCAACTAGCCGGAACGATAAGCTCACTAAGATCAAACGAATTATGTATTGTCTGCCTGTCATTTGGGTAATCCTTACACGTAACAAACAAACTCCGCCTTGATCCCAAGATAGTCCACATCTTATTGCCCAGAGAGGTTTTAAAAGCTCGGAAAAAATCAGACAGTCAGCGAGCTACTTCTGTTCTCCGACAGCGTCTATCGTGGCCTATTGTCAATTTTCGCCAAGAGGTGTGAATTGGTCAGTGACGCACTTAATGACACTTGACTCCTTAGGTGTGAAGCGATAAGGCCGCCGAAAGCGTTTCTGCCTTCGCAATTGGTCTGTGACGAGATGGAAACAGGAGTTAAATCAAGCGTGAAATGTTATTTTTGATTTTTTCAACTTATTTTTTTTTAAATTGCAGTTTCTTTATAAAAGTGGTCCCTCTTATATACTGATAATGGTAATATTAATCATAAATAAAATAAAAATATATAGATAAAACAAAAACAAAATAATAATAATAATAATAATAATAATAATAATAATAATAATAATAATAATAATAATAATAAAAAGAAGAAGAAGAATAATAACAAGGGTTTTTATATATCGCAAATCCTATCATGGTTCTGTGCGTCTCACGAAAAAATTAAAAACATTGCAAATAAACAAATACAAAGTGATGTACATGATGAACATGGTGCAATTCTGTAACACATGTTACATAGCCACTGGTGAATTAACAATAACAGAGAGAAAAATAACAAAAAACGGTCATATAGGTTTTCGCAGCCATGGGAGGTAATCGGAACCGACCAAACAGACTGAGCCAGTAGCGCGACATATGTTGTGACAACCAGGTGACATGACAACCAGGTGACAGTATACGTAAAGTAGCGCGACATATGTCGCGACAACCAGCCTAAGGGTTAAGACAAAACCATTTTTTCGCTTTAAACAAAACACCATTAACATAGCCCAATCACGTACAAGATGCACATTCAACTACATGATTTATTCAGTATCTATCATAACAATTGTTTGTTTGTTTGGGAAACATCGAGAAGTAATTTTAAGAAATTTTTCAAAAGATGACGGACTGTGCTGTCACCCGTCGCCAGTGTAATTAACTAACTGGAGATGGGTGACATCACTGTCATAAATTCATTTTGGGGTTTACTGATAATCAGTAACATACTGTAATAATTATACCAAGAATAACCACCCCATCCCACCGCTCATCAAATAAGGGTATCCCAACAATCGACAGAAAAAAAACCCGGAAAGGTTGTCTTGTCATCATTTTCACGAGTTTTCATTCACAAACACCTGGTAAATAAATCTCATGTTCCCCATGCAATAAATCGAGGTGGTGAATGGGTTTGAGCTTTCAGGTGAAACGTGGATTGTCAAAGTAAAAGCCAATCAGGCTGATTGTTTGATGTGTGGAACCATCGCGGCTTTGGATTTTTGTTTCCGAGGACAACGATTGTAAGCATTCACTCTCAAAGACCCAATCAATGACAATGTTGATAATTACCGCGGCGACTCATAGTCAATTTGCAACTTATCTCTGTAATCGCAAAATCCACAACGAAAAGTCATAAACACTTAAAAAGAAAAGAAATATGCTCAACACTTACTGAATTCACACACGTGTATTATCGCAGCTCCGTACATTCTCAGACGAAGAAAAGCGTCAACAAGCTACGTTTGACGTCACAGGTTGACGTGTTATCTCGAGCTACTGTGACGATGCTTTGTGGCCCGGAGTTGGATTCTAAAAATTCGTCTCCCTGTGCGTTATTGTGCATTTTGTTGCACAACCAAAATGATGACAAAAACGATGTTTGGTGGCTTGTCGTCAGACCAGCATTTTGTTGTTGGACCTCGGGGAGCATATCGCCTTTTGTCTCATATTTATCAACCGCGGCCTTCGGCCTTGGTCGATAAAAAGATGAAACAAAAGACGATATGGTCTCCTTGTCTGTCAAAAACCCATCAAACATCTTATATTGTTAAGTTAGCATGCGTATTTTGTGTTCCGATGCTATTCCTACTCATGCAGATGTCGAGTGCATTTGAGGTAAAAAATAAAAAAAATTAAAAAAAAAGAACAACAACCGGCAGTTTTGTCGCGACATTTCTCGCAATAATGTTTTGGTAAAGTTTACTTCCTCGTCCGGATTTTCATATGTAATTTTCCATGATGTTCGACCTGCAGCCGACTGCGAAATACTCTTAAATGTTTTCAAAGTTGCAACGCAAGTAAGCGTTTCTATCTTTCACTGAACTTTTGTTGTTGTAGTATATGACATATCTGGGCTACGGCCGAGATTCGAACCCGCGACCCTAAGATCACAAGTCCACCACCTGAGCTACCCGGGCTCCCTTGAAGCCAATCGGTATCGTATGTGTTTGAATCTTTAGTCCGATCATACCACGTTTAATGTCCTGTTTGGAGTAAAACAAGCTCGAAAAAAAAGAATATAATAGAAAAAGCACAATTTCCTAAGAAGCGCTTTACACTACTGCGCTATATTGACTTTCTGTGGCGTGAACGCGACAGCGGTTGCCGTCAGGTATGAAATCGACACAGGTATTGAGTTTTGTCTTCGTATTGTCTTTTATAAGGCTTAAAAAACAAATAGGTGTGTTTACGGTAACCCGACCTACCCTATTTTTTTGGGCCGACCCTATAACTTTTTATTACATTTGTCAAACAAATACACACAAAAACCAAGTAAACGAGTGCAGAAAACGCAATGAAAGCGAAAGCGCTCGAGTCGCACACTTATTTCCCTGTCAAGTAGGTTTAATTTGTACACATTAGAAAAAAAGTTTAAAAAAAAGTGATTGCCCATCTTCCTACCCTATTTGTTTGGGCTATGTTACCGTAACCACACCTTTTTTGGGGGGGCCTAATGTGAGTTCGAAGGGTTGACTGAATGTAGTAATTTCGTATACGCGACATGTTTTATGATATTGCTTACTTGTCAACTGCGATCACATGTCTAAACGGACTGCGGCTGCCAGTTTCGGCCCCAACTAACGTTCACAACCTGTCTTTCACAACCTTTAAACTCATGTTTGTTTTACATTTATTTTTTTAATTACATTGTACTATCTCTACATCACCAATAAAGAAAATTCATACACTACCATCTCGCTATACCGACTGCTAAACGTACCAAGCGGGCGGGACGGCTCTCAGTTAGCCGAATGCAATCACGTTGTCTTCTGCGCTTGAGCGCACCCCACACACACACTTGACATACTCTTGAAGGCGATAAGACACCACCCGAGTAGCCAACGGCGGCTTTTTTAAATTGCGATAACAACTCGGGTAGACAGTTTCAAACTGTCGTTAAAGACAGGTCCAACTACACTTACTTTTAAGATGTTACATTATGGAGGTCAAAATGGCCAATTTTCTGTAGTTTTCGGGGGAGAAATCTATCCTGTTACTGTATTAAAAAAGAAGCTTTAATTTTTCGGCACTATATTTGATTATGGTGGACTCAGTGGAACTCATTTTGATAAGCATCGCTCCACGGCTATTGCCAGTTGTCTCTCTGACCGGACACTAGCCTACAGTCCTACGCGAATCTATCCCCCCCAAAATACAGAGTTATCTCTCATATGTTTTTCGCGAGCACTGATCTAAATTTGAGATCAGTGTTCGCGAGACGAAAATGATTGCAGATTGGCCGACTTCAACAGTGATCTCCGTTCTGTTCTTCACAGTTATGATAAAGACATCGTTCTAAGGTCAAAACAAGTCGAAATTTTGGGACTGCTGCCGGAAGGAGACCGTAATATATGGTTTCATCTCTGTCAACTGGTTACAGAAAAAATCGTCTGCTCCAGTGAGCGCCGAAACCAAACGGTTGATTATCACGTGACACTTTTGCCATATTTAGAGTTGTTTGCATAGTAAATACAGCCACGAAAAATAGCTCGCTTGAAACTGTCTTAGCTTACATATCAATTCCTTTGTAATTTAAAAATTACAAAACACCATGAAAAGTCATTATCGACGATCGCGAATCTGCTTATATCAATAATACATTACAAAAAGCTCTAAATATGTAAAAAAAAAAAAAAAAAAAAATTTTTTAATTTTTTTTAAAAAAAATCGGAAACTCAAGGCATCCTGTCAGGGAGAGAATGAGCTGAACTCATTTTGACCTGAGTTCAGGATGAGTGGAACTGTCCTAACATTCTCAGAGAATTATTTTCAAAGTTTATGTTTGTTTTAAACATTAATATGTGAAAACAGAATTAAGTTAGGTGATCAGCGATGCTGTCAAAACTACTTACATGACGTCATATTTGGCTGGTTTTTAGTGTTGATATTTTTGTTTCGAGCGACAGATTGACTGATTTGTTCCATATCGCTTAACGCGTTGTTTATTGTGGTTTTTTTTTAAACATTTTTTATTAGGTGTTTTTGTTTGTTTGTTGTTGTTGTAAGCACGCTGTTGGATCACACACACACACACACACACATACACACACGGCTGCGTCTGCAGGTGACCCGTCTGCAGTTTTACTAGATATTGCACATCTTCGGCGTGTGCACTTTCAGTAGATCTTTTTGTCTTTCTTTGCATCCACATTGTGACACAGTGAAGCCGTCCACGCTGGGTGGTGGAGGTGGTTTGGACCCGATAGATAAAATATTACGATTTTTAGCATAACAAAGAAAACAAACCCGAATTTTCGAGCGATGGGACAATAAAATAGTTAAAATAATTAAATAAATAAAATTGATCCCTTGACTTTGGGGTTGCGCAACTCTGTTGCTACTAGCTTTCCTCTGGGAGAATGCGACCCGAATTTCCCAGCGACGGGACAATAAATTAATGGAAAAAAAACCTTATAGGTCCCCTGACTTGGGGGTATCGCGACTTTGTTGCTGCTAGCTTTCCTCTGGGAGGAAGCGCCCTAATTTCCCAGCGATGGGACAATAAAGTAATGAGAGAGAAAAATCTAATATATCCCTTGACTTTGGGGTAGTGCGACTCGGTTGCTGCTAGCTTTTCACTGGGAGGAAGCGATCCGAATTTCCCAGCGATGGGACAATAAAGTAATGAAAAACAAAAATATAATATATCCCTTGACTTTGAGGTAGCGTGACTCTTTTGCTGCTAGCTTTCCACAGGGAGGAAACGCCCCAAATTTCCCAGTGATTGGACAATAAAGTAAAGAAGAAAAAACATCTGATAGATCCCCTGATTTGGGGGAAGCGCGACTTTGTTCCTGCTAGCTTTCCATTGGGGGAAATTGACCCGAATTTCCCAGCGATGGGACAAAAAAGTAATGAAATAAGAACCAAAACATGTAATAGATCCCTTGACTTAATTTGGAGATGACAAGAAAATATCGGGCGTATTTACATGATTTGTAAATCGCGGGGCATTGTTTTACATTTTTACTTCTTCTTCTTCTTCGGCGTTCCAGGATTGCATTTTTTACGAATCACGGGTTAACACGCTCGCATATTACGTGTTCTATGCTATTCCTTCTGATGCAGGTGTCGATCGCATTCACGATCAAAAACATGAGTTTTTGCGTCAATTACTAGGGGCATTATGCCAAAAAGCGCTGTATGTCAGCAAGGACTTGGTAGTTTGCTTTGAAACTTTCCGAATATTTTGCCTACAAACTACATGTACTACGGGCAGTACATAGACAAATTGAACGAAATGACATAGGCATTAATGCCTTAATTTGGGTGCGTAATTTGTCGCAATAATTTGTTGCCAAAGGATTTTAATTGATATGCGCGCAGCGGAATGTATATGGCCTTTCTGATTCCTTATTGAAAACATTTAATAGATCCCTTGACTTTGTAGATGACAAGAACATATCCGGCGCATTTACGTGATTTGTAAATCGCGGGTTCACACGCTCGCATATTTTGTGTTCTATGCTATTCCTTCTGATGCAGGTGTCGATCGCATGTGCGGTCAAAAACGGGAGTTTTTGCGTTAATTACGAGGGGCATTATGCCAAAAAGCGTTGTATGTCAGCAAGGACTTGTTAGTTTGCTTTGAAACTTTCCGACTATTTTGACTACATACCACGGGTAGTAGCATAGACAAATAGAACGAAATGACATGGGAATAAATGCCTTAATTTGGGTGCGTAATATGTCGCAATGATTTGTTGGGGAAGTTTGTTTAATTCAACTGGTAAAAGTAGCACAAATGGTAAACACTATTTAGTGTGTGTTATTCATGTGTGTTATTTTTGTAAAAGAGTTATTCATTCAGTGTTCACAACAGGTGTTTTAAACATGTGTTTAAAAGTGGAACACTCATGTTTACAGTATATACAGCAACTTATTCGGAACGATAACCTCGATAAGATCAAACAAATTATGTATTGTTTGCTTGTCATGTGGGTAATCCTTACACGTAACAAAGAAACCCTGCCTTGACCCCAAGGTAGTCCACATCTTATGGCCCAGAGAGGTAATGAAAGCTCGAAAAAAATCAGACACTCAGCGAGCTACTTCTGTTCTCCGACAGGGCCTATTTCTCCCACATGAAAGCTAGCAGCAACAGAGTCGCGCTACCCCAAAGTCAAGGAATATATTAGATTTTTCTCTATCATTACTTTATTGTCCCATCCCAAGGTAGTCCACATCTTATGGCCCAGAGAGGTAATACAATCTCGGGAAAAAATCATACAGTCAGCGAGCTACTTCTGTTCCCTGACATGGCCCATCGTGGCCTATTGTCAGTTTTCGCGGATAGGTGTAAATTTGTGAGAGACGGACTGAATGACACTTGACTTAGGTGTGAAGCGACTAGAACACCAAAAGCGTTTCTGCTTCAAGACAGGCCTTCGCACTTGGGCTTTGTCTGTGACGAGCTGGAAACAGAAGTTACATCAAAGCGTGAAATGTGTTCGATGTATTTTTGATTTCTTCAACATTAATTTTGTTTAAATTGCAGTTTCGATATAAGCGTGGTCCCTCTTATATACTGATAATGAAAAAATAAAACAATAATAAAGGTTTTTATGTATCGCAAATCCTAACATGGTTCTGGGCGTTTCACAAAATAAATGTGTTAACAAAATTACAAAGCAATGTACATAATGAACATTTTCCCCGAGTACGCAGTACTAGGGTCCAGCAGACTTTAATTGTGTGTGTGTCTGTCTCGACTTAAAGGCTTATTGCTGGGAAACTACTGGGCGCAGTTCTTTCAAAAGTTGATACACTAACTTGATAATAGGTCCGATTGATCGTATTAAAACTTCATAATGTTACCTGGGACCTAAATGCCCCCCAAAACACAAAAGCCGCTCTTAACGGTGGGAGTTTTTGCGGGGGAGGCTGGTCGCTTTGCGAACAGCCAGTCACTGAACTAAAGGGGAGACTTGTAGGCGGCTGAGCACGAGAAAAGCATGATTTGCAAGACAGCCGATGGGGATTTGGTCTCGGCAAAGAAACTATTGGTCTCGGTGAAAGAGAGAAAGAGAGCACGAGAGAGTCTATGGCCAAAGTGATCGGGGATCGATTCCCGGCATGGGCGGTCTATATATATATTTTTTTTTAAATTCTCGTTTACTATTGTTTATTATGAACGTTTTAATGTTTTATTTCACTCTAATAATTTTTTTAATTGTGTAAAATAAATTTTAAAAAAATATATTTTTTTTAAATCCAAGTGACCCACGTTCGATTCCCGGCATGGGCGGTCTGTTTGTTTTTGTTTTTTTAAATTCTTGTTTACTATTGTTTATTATGAACGTTTTAATGTTTTATTTTACTCTAATAATTTTTTTAATTGTGTAAAATAAATATTTATTTTTTAAATCCACGTGCACAAGACAAAAACTTTCATACTGGGGGAGCGTACTCAGGTCCAGCGCCAGCGTTTTTTATAAAACAAAACCATTTTCTTCCTATAAAAAACACCAACAACAGTGGCATCAGCATTAACAGGGAAAACAAATCTAAAAATTAATAAAAGCACAATCACCTACAAGATGCACATTTTAATACATTATTTATCCAGTATATATCTATCATAATATTGATTGTTTGTTATTATGTGTTTGCGGCTGCCAGTTTTGGCCCCAACTAACGTTCACAACCTGTCTTTCACAACCTTTAAACTCATGTTAGTTTTAAATTTATTTTTTTAATTACATTGTGCTATCTCTACATCACCAATAAAGACAATTCTTACACTACCATCTTGCTATACCGACTGCTAAACGTACCAGGCGGGCGGGACGGCTCTCAGTTAGCCGAATGCAATCACGTTGTCTTCTGCGCTTGAGCGCACCCCACACACACTTGACACACACTTGACATACTCTTGAAGGCGATAAGACACCACCCGAGTAGCCAACGGCGGCTTTTTTTAATTGCGGTAACAACTCGGGTAGACAGTTTCAAACTCTCTCCCTTCCTCCGTACCTCTCTCTCTCCCTCCCTCTTTTGTTCCCTCTCACTCTCTCCCTCCCTCCTTACCTATCTCTCTCCATCCCTCCTTTGCTCCCTCTCTCTCTCTCCCTCCCTCCGTACCTCTCTCTCTTTCCCTCCCTCCTTTGCTCCCTCTCTCTCTCCCTCCCTCCTTACCTCTCTCTCTCTCCCTCCCTCCTTTGCTCCCTCTCTCTCTCCCTCCCTCCGTACCTCTATCTCTCTCCCTCCCTCATTTGCTCCATCTCTCTCTCCCTCCCTCCGTACCTCTCTCTCTCTCCCTCCCTCCTTACCTCTCTCTCTCCCTCCCTCCTTTGCTGCCTCTCTCTCTCTTCTCCCTCCGTAACTCTCCCTCACCCTCCCTTCTTTGCTCCATCTCTCTTTCTCCCTCCCTCCTTACCTCTCTCTCGATCTGTCTTTCGTTTGCTCCCTCTGTCTCTCTCTCTCCCTCCCTCACTTGCTCCCTCTCTCCCTCCCTCCCTTCCCCCGTACCTCTCTCTCTCCCTCCCTCCTTTGCTCCCTCTCTCTCTCTTCCTCCCTCCGTACCTCTCTCTTTTCCTCCCTCCTTTGCTCTCTCTCTCTCTCCCTCACTCCCTCCCTCCTTACCTCTCTCTCTTCCTCCCTCCTTTGCTCCCTCTCTCTCTCTCTCCCTCCGTACCTCTCTCTCCCCCCTCCCTCCCTCCTTTGCTCCCTCTCTCTCTCTTCCTCCCTCCTTTGCTCCCTCTCTCTCTCTCTCCCTCCGTACCTCTCTCTCCCCCCTCCCTCCCTCCTTTGCTCCCTCTCTCTCTCTCCCTCCCTCCTTACCTCTTTCTCTCCCTCCCTCTTTTGCTCCCTCTCTCTCTCCCTCCCTCCGTACCTCTCTCTCTCCCTCCCTCCTTTGCCCCCTCTCTCTCCCTCTCTTCCTCCGTACCTCTCTCTCAATATATATCACGACTTCCCTGCCCCCTTTATTCCATCTTTCCTACCGCCAACAATCTACCTCCCTCTTACCCTCTCTCTCCCTCCCCTCTGTCCCTCCATCTCACTCTCTATACCCCTCCCCCTCTCTCTTTCTTCCTCCCACTCTCTTCCTCCCTGCCTATCTCCCCCTCTCTCACTCCCTTCCTCCCTCACACTATTTCTTTCCATCCTTCCTTCCCCTCTCTACTCTCTCATTTTCCCTCCTTCTCTCTTCCTCCTTCCATATCTCACTCTCTCCCCCTCTCTCACTCCTTCCACCCCACTATTTCTTTCCCTCCCTCCCTATCTTCATCTCTCCCTCCCTTCCACACTCCCTCTCGCTTTCTTCTTCTTTCCCTCCCTCAATCCCACCAAATCTCTCCCCCCCCCCCTCTCTCTCTCTCTCCCTCCCTTCTTTTCTCCTTCTCTCTCCATCCCTTACACTCAGTCCATTCCTATATATCTCTCCCCATTTATCTCCCTTCCTCCGTACATCTCTCTTCATCTTGGTAGTATTATGACATTTATTAAATTAAAAGTAACAAGAAAGCACCTACGCGGTTCATACTTCGCAATAAGTCAAGTAAAGTCAATATTTATTTCAAAATACCCCTAGGGTTACATGAATAAAATAAATAAAAATTGCAATAAACACGACAAAAAAGATGTAATAATGAGACACAACACTTCGAATTAACCGAAAATAAATCTCATAACAAAATAATTGTAATCATTTTTTTTTTACAGGAATGTATATGTTTCTGTGTTTGTTTTTGTTTAAAAAAAACAAAAAACAAAAACGTGATCAAATAATCAGAACTCTTTCAAAATACTCTTAATAAAATATATTAAATGCAATAACTTTCGTTTTTTTTAAATTCAAATAAATGTTTAAGTTTGACTGCATTTGAATAGAAACTGAATTCTGATGAAAGCAGTTACTGTAAAGTCATTTGAAGTCACATGATAAAAATCACATGGTTTAGTTGAGCAGACCACAAAGTGCAGAGCTAAAATCTGTGTATGAATCTGTGTGAAAATCAACTCCGTTTGTCCACAGGGATGCTAGGAAGCAGTCAAATGGGGTCGCTCAATCTGCTCAAATCCAGTCAAATGGGGTCGCACGGGCCGACAAATGGGGACGTCCCCGTTTGTCGGAAGCGTCCCCATTTGACTGCTCTCCAGTGACAATCGTCCCCATTTGTCGGTAAAACCACCTACACATTTATGCAGAAATAAACACACACACACACACACACATACACACACACACACATACACACACACATACACACATACACACACACACACATACACACATACACACACACACACACACATACACACATACACACACACACACACACACACACACACACACACACACACACACACACACACACACACACATACACACACACACACACACGCACACACACACACACACACACACACACACACGCGCTCACTGGCGCAATACAACTCTTACCTGTTGTCCATGTTAGTGTATTATTTGGTCTTTGTTCGTTTTTCCACTTGCACATGTGATGTTGCCCAAATCGGCATGATACTGTTGGAAAAAATAGCAAACGCAAAATAAAGATACGTATTTCAGAAACAGCTTGGTATACATTTGCTTATAATGCTTGGTTATGCGCGAGTCACACATACACGACGCACGTTCAGCGCACTGACAAAATCGCAATTTTGGCCAGTGCGTTGTCGTTCGCTATAGGTGTGCGTCAATATTCGTTACTCGTTCGTCGAGCGCGCTGGACCAACGCTATGCATTCGTTGTCATTCGCTACGTGCGTTGGGATTTTTGAGCATGCACAAAAATGTGCGTGGAGCTCGACGCATGAATGTACACGCCAGAAGGACGCCAGACACGCGCAGAGCGCGCTAGACACACGCGGAGCACACGCTGTGTATTCGTTGTCAACTCGCTAGCTTCTATAGTGAAACCCCCCTTTACGATCTCAAAAAACATCTGAGAAAATCGGGTCTTAAAAAGGAGCGAGTTTTAAAATGGGAGTAAATCTACAGAGGATTTGAACAGAAAATCTTAAAAACAAAGGTCTGAAAAGGGACGAAGTCTTAAATTCAGGGGTTTTTACACGGGGGTCGCATTGTATCAAACAGCGACACAAGTTGGTCGCACACCAACGCGCTGATCTTATTTTTCATTTCTAATTAATGTTCAATGCGCGGGCCGTGCGTCGCGTATGTGTGACCAAACCGCGACAAAAGTTGGGCGCACAACGACGTACTGCTCTTATTTTGCTTTTTTTGATTAATTTTCAATGCGCGGGCCACGCGTCGTGTATGTGTGACTCCCCCCTTAGGCATAGTCCTATCGTGAAACATGTTGATCGTTTTGTCACTCGAATCAAATTATGTTACCTCGAAATAGGTTTTAGTTCGGTAAATAAACCGCATAAAATGATTTCCAATGTATTTCAATTAGCAATGTACGCATTACCCAAATTGCGGAACAGTAACTTTAAAAATGTAAGGCTTTTCGGTTCAGTTTTGCCAGAGCTTACTCAAACTGTAGTTCAAATTGTGTGTCGGCAAACTTGTCGTTGGTGTCTTTCAAACATCTCAAATGAAAATTCATCCCGGCTCATTGTGTCACCGGACAAAAATGAAACGTTATTTATAATAAGAATCCCGATAAGCTTTCTTTGTCTAGTCATGTACATAATGTGCGATAAGAGAATTCGAGACCCAAACCCTTTCAGTGCCTCACTAAAGGCCGTCAGGGATTCCCAAAGTGCGTCAAAATAGAACATGCTGTAATGTACATATTGCAGTCATCTTTCCTTGTTTTGTTTGCTGGATGACACAATACTGTTTTGCTTACATAATATAATACATAATATATTCAGCATACTGTGTGGGATTTCACTGTTATCAATTTGCTCCGCATTTCCTGGCTTCCACTTCCGACTGTGGATAAACTCAGAAGGAATAGCAAATCAATGGAGCACTTTAGTAAAATACAAAGTAAACATGGATTTAACCAAAACGAAAACAGTGTTCAAACGCGTAATAGCATAGACTGCAATGGAAAGGAAGGGATGCAAGTCGTGTTTATAGTCATAACGAGTCACTTTTAAATATTTCATTAACTGCAGACCTACTCTGCTGCAGACGATATCCTTTTTTTGCGCTCAGTGTTCCCTGTTCCTGATCTATTTCAGCTGTAACACACATCAGTAATGGAAGAAGTATCCTGTGCGCCATGACTACAACAGCAAATACCGATGGTATAAGAGCATGTCTGTATTATGGCACTGAAGAGTTTGGATCGGAGCCCACGAAACACTTCTTCTTGCTTGGCTTGTTCGTTTGAGCATATTAGTATTTGAAGATTCTCGTTCAACAAAAGACCATTGTACCTGGAGTGAATGTTGCTGACATGTACACAATAGTACATAATCCCAAAGCGCATGCGCACTAAGTTGCTGCATGAATTCACCAAGCTGTATGACATGTATTTCATCATATCAAATAAAAAAATAAACATTTTCCATATAAGGAGCATAATTTACAGTCAACAATTGCAATAAATACACGCTACAAATCCGATTTGGCCTTAGTAGCAGAGTCTCAAGTGAAGTCTATCATGTATAATATATTTAATGCCTTGACTCGACGGGATACCATGTCATACAAGAAGACTGAGGGAACGGAGGCGTACGTTACACATACCGTTCTGGTGGACAGATGTTTGTCTGGCATAGTCGTGACTGAAAGAAAAAGAAACAAACAAGGTTACAAATATCAGATACACAAAGGAGAGAACATTAGGTGATATGACGCCTTTCAGGGAGTTGAGAAATAATATAACAACATGCACTTGCATTTTCTTTGCCTCTTTGCATATATATGTACAAATTAACAAAACAAAGACCCCACGGTCAAACAACTTTAAAGAAACTGCTTTAACATGAGAAATTAACAAGAGACGTAAGTTTATGATACGTTTAAACGCACACAAGCGAAGCATTCAATACAACTTCGACCTTTTTTGTTCTTGTTTTTGTTGTTGAAGAAAAAAATAAACAAAATAGTGTACAGCATGTACGCAGAGACATAATCATAATGTATGCATGAAATAAAAGTGCACTACTTGAGTTGACTCGATGAGATCAAATGTGTCAATTGACCAATAAATTTTACCATATCCTAATAATGAGAACTTACTCCTGATAGTTCCATGCAGTCGACTGCCTCCAATTTGCCTGGTGTACAGTGACCAAGAATAATGTCACTGCAAAGCCAGTCTGCATGGTTCTAAAACACAAGACATTAACAAAACTAATTTATCATAACAAAAAGAAAGACATGTAACAAAAAGAGGGTTTCACATGTTTTTAATTGTGTTTGAAACATGTCCTTGAGGAAAACGTTGACAGCGGAAAGCATTGACTATGTAACACGTACGTAGTGCACTCACTTGACAAGAGGAACAATGTATTGGCGCACACTATATATGTGACCCTACACCACGAAATGAGTCGCATGTCACCTCGCGCGGTTCTGCGCTATAGGCTTAATGTAAGTCCGGGGGGTGTCTGGTAACAGTGTGGGGGTCACCTTAGTCACAGGCTTATAACTCAAACAGTTTTTGCTCTTTTATTAAACGGTTTTCACCACTGGATAGAGCGTAACAAACTCTTCAGGAAAATGTACAAATATCAAACTCATGCAAAGGTGACATGCGACTCATTCCGTGGTGGAGGGTCACATAATTATAACAACCGGGAAGTAAATTCAGGACAACAATAGTCACGAGACGAGGTTTGTCCTTATCGCAATCAGAGGTGCTTAAACTGACAAATAAATTAGCTCCCTGCCCCGTTTTGGAGTTCTTCCAACGCTACGGAAGATTGATGTTTGAAGCTCTCATACTTTGTTACAAACGAAATGTTTGGAATTCTTCGTTCTATCTTCTGTGTCTGTCGTTACGCGAGGAGGTGGGATCAGACTAAAACATCGACAATGAATAAATACAATCAACACAGCTTAAGTTTGTTGTCTATTGAAACCTTCCTTCGTATATTACAACGCAGCCACTTGCCATTCACCCTTATTTCTGATTATGTTATTTTTATGTCGAACAGACACAAATCTACCTATGCCTAAATTGTTTTTGGTAGATACATAAAACGTCATACGATAGTTTCAGGCAGAATTTTTTTCGACAACAAAATCATATTTGTTTGTGCACGAGCGTGATTGATCCAAACACACACAACAATAATTAATCGTTGCTGTGCCATTTCCTCTTTTGAGTGTCCAGCACAGCCAATTCCCGAGATATTTAAGACAAAATATGTGTGATGGTTTTGAGTGTCTTACGTCAAAAGTTCTCAACAACAAAAAACCGACATTTCATTTTTTGTTTTGGTCCTATTTCCTTTATTTTGAAAAGCCAAACTTGCAATTTAGCATGTTACGCACACGAGAGTGTTGTGCCTTGATTTTCGTAATAATTGTATGTACATGTATATCTATATCTATAGTATCAGTTCAGTAATGAACAATACTACCAGTTGTTGTTGTTCTGTTTTGTCAAGTAAAACCCTCGACTCGTCGGCATTATACTTGTCTCGTCTAAATATCGGACCCTATTGCTACGCTGAAAACACATCAGCTGTTAATGATCCGACTAATGCTAGATATCATACATGTGTTCATTGGTATGTTTTGAAATGGGTTTGAAGTAGGTCCCACATTAAAACGTACCTGTGTAAAGCATTGAATCTGTAGCACGCAGTACACACACTTGGCAAGGGGAAAAGAGTATGAGCGGACACCTGAAAAACCGGGAAGTAAAATCCGGACAACAATAGTCACGAGAAGTGTTTTTTCCTTATCACAATCAGATGTACTTAAACTGACAAATAAAGTACGCTCTCATCCCCGTTTCGGATTTCCTCCAGCGTTACGGAAGATTAATGTTTGAAGCTCTAATGTTTTACTGTAAACGAACCAATGGGAGTCCTTCATTCTATATTGAGTGCCTGTCGTTCTATATGTTTTCAGTTCTGCTTCTAGCATGACTGTTCCACACAATGTGAAAATAATACCACAAATAAAGACTCACGCAGAAGTAATCTAGTTACTATATTTTACCCATTATTTGGCACACAAGTTTTCGTCCACAACAAAATAGAACCATGCACAAAACAAAAACAAAACAAGACAGACCGACCGACAGACCAACCGACAGACAGACAGACAGACAGACAGACAGACAAACAAACAAAGACAGCCAGAGAGACAGACAGACACTGCTTTGTACGTTAGCATGCTAAGGCCTTACTCGTGTGTATAATCAAGCACGAGACTAAGTTAAGAATTATGCACCATCAAAATCCAACAATGCATTTGAGTTTCGTTACGTATACAAATACAAAAACAAGTCGCGTAAGGCGAAATTACTACATTTAGTCAAGCTGTGGTACTCACAGAATGAAACTGAACGTGGTCCGCCGCTAGTGCAAAAGGCAGTGAAAGTGACGAGCCTGTTCAGCGCAGTAGCGGTTGCGCTTTGCTGCATAGCACGCTTTACTGCCTCTCTTCGTTTTAACTTTCTGAGCGTGTTTTTAATCCAAACATATCATATCTATATGTTTTTGGAATCAGGAACCGACAAGAAATAAGATGAAATTGTTTTTAAAACGATTTCGGAAATTTAATTTTAATCATAATTTTTATATTTTTAATTTTCAGAGCTTGTTTTTAATCCGAATATAACCTATTTATATGTTTTTAAAATCAGAACATGATAAAGAATAAAATACAAGTAATTTTGGATCGTATAAAAAAAGTTTTAATTACAATTTTCAGATTTTTAATGACCAAAGTCATCAATTACTTTTTAAGCCTCCATGCTGAAATGCAATACCGAAGTCCGGCCTTCGTCGAAGATTGCTTGGCCAAAATTTCAATCAATTTGATTGAAAATGAAGGTGTGACAGTGCCGCCTCAACTTTTACAAAAAGCCGGATATGACGTCATAAAATAAATTTATCGAAAAAATGAAAAAAACATCTGGGGATTTCATACCCAGGAACTCTCATGTAAAATACATAAAGATCGGTCCAGTAGTTTAGTCTGAATCGCTCTACACACACACACACACGCACAGAGACACACAGACACACACACACACACACACACACACACACACACACACACACACACACACACACACACACACACATACACCACGACCCTCGTCTTGATTACCCCTCTATGTTAAAACATTTAGTCAAAACTTGACTAAATGTAAAAACAAAACGACAAGACAGACCGACCGACAGACCAACCGACAGACAGACAGACAGACAAACAAAGACAGCCAGAGAGACAGACAGACACTGCTTTGTACGTTAGCATGCTGGGGCCTTACTCGTGTGTATAATCAAGCACGAGACTAAGTTAAGAATTATGCACCCTCAAAATCCGACAATGAGTTTCGTTACGTATACAAATACAAAAACAATGCCCAGTATGGACCCATACCGAAAACGGAGTATTTTTTGTTTCTTTAGAGGTTTGGAATCACTGTATACAGCTTTCAGTGAGTAATAAGCATGGAGTATCACAGTTATCACTTGAAATGTATCATTGTACCGGGAAGCAATTTTAAAATTAAGCAAAAAGGATCATGACACGAGGAGGTGGGGTCGCATTTTAACATCCTCGTTGAATACACACAATTAACTTATTTGGCTTCCGTTTGTTGCCATTTTGCAACCGTTTCCTCGTATTTTTCAACAAAGCTATGTTCCATTCTTTTCTTCTGATTATGTTTTCCCCATTGTGATGCATGTAAAAGAATAACATATATCTATATACCTGCATATATTTGGTAGATAAATATACCATGTTATGCAATACCATCATTTACAGTCCCAGTATTGGACTGGTTTTTTTGGGAAAAAAATCACGTTTCTTTGATCCATATACGTACGTATACAGTAGGCGGCAAAATAAACGCAACTCACTCGCACCCACTGTTGCATATAATTTTTCGTCATTTTTAATTTGTCGAAAATATGAACCAGATTAGGTACATCAAAAGGGAAAACAGATTCGTGGAGGATATTTTACTGGCTGTACGATTAGTGCATACTTTTTAATCGTTTTCTGTTTTAACTTTTCATAAACTGTGTTATACAGGGTCAGGTCAAACGAGTCGTGATTGCAGGCGAACGTGTCCCTTCGGCATGCTACAAAAATCGTAAACATGCATATTTGTCAACCAGGTAAAGACTGTTGTGGAGGACATTCATCTCTCAACATGATCATTTAATTAGACTTATTCGCCAAAGCGTTACATAATCACATCTTGGGACAGCGATCTTCACAGTGACAGTGGGCGTCTATTTCAGCACTGCAAAGCGGATCTGAGCATCTTAGGGACTTTGCTTGTTTGTTTGTCTGTTTATTTATGTGTGAGTGTGTATTGATGTGTCTGTGTGTGTATTTGTGTTTATGAGTGTGTATGCATGTGTTGAGGGAGGGTGGACGTATGCGTTTGGCTTCATAGTACTTTCTTACGAATCACAATGCTAACAGTTCAAAAGAGCGCAGGATGTTTGTTTTTTCTCTAATTATAGCATGTAGAACAGACACTTGGTCACAAATAGAATCTAATTCTAAAAGAAATTATTACGTCGATTCCATGCGAAGGAGCTTTTCCCAAACATCCCTTTTTAACACCTTCTAAGTGATTTATGCTTATTTTTGGATTTATACTACGCTTTGACGAATAATTCAAATCAAATGATCATGTTGAGAAACGAATTTCCTCCACAACTGTCTTTTCCTGGTTGAAAAATATGCATTTTTACGAATTTTGTAGCGTGTCCAAGTGACACTTTCGCCTGCAATCATAACTCGCTTGACCCCTACCCTGTATAACACAATTTATGAAAAGTTAAAAAAATAAAACAATTAAATAATAGAGCCTATGCACTAATCGTGCAGCCAGTAAAATATCCTCCATGAATCTGTTTTCCCTTTTGATGTACCTTATCTGGTTTATATTGTACGACAATTTGAAAATGACGAAAAATTACTTGCAACAGTGGGCGCGAATGAGTTGCGTTTCTTGTGCCCCCTACTGTACATTGTACACTCAACATTACATTGTATTGTGCCATTTAACTTGTGTGTGTGTGTCTAGGACAGCTAGTTCCGAGATAGGTAGGACATTTTATTTACTTTGCAAGCGAACTGTAGACATTTATATGTGAGATTACCCCCACCCGACTTGTCAACAAACCTAAATGGCCTTACTTTCATTCTCAAGGCTCAAGGAGCCGTAGGTGGGTGGACAGATTTTACCAAGCCGCGCATGTTGATTGTTTTCTGAATCACACTTGGGGTAAAGTGACACAGGCCAAGAGTTTTAATGATGTTACTGCTACTGTGTACGAAAAATATAATACATGGACGCAACATTCAAAATATATGTCTGTCTTACCTTTAGTTGACTGTACAGGAATGTTTCCCCGCACTCATCCTAAATGGCGAAAGGCTCTTGCACATTGAAAAGGAAAACACGACGAACAG
This sequence comes from Littorina saxatilis, assembly GCF_037325665.1. Taxonomy (NCBI): domain Eukaryota; kingdom Metazoa; phylum Mollusca; class Gastropoda; order Littorinimorpha; family Littorinidae; genus Littorina; species Littorina saxatilis. The sequence continues at coordinate 53,586,667 of NC_090247.1, forward strand.
AAAACGCGAAGACTTTCAAATGACGTCAATATTTGTTTAGCACAACCGTTCTCGTAACCACCAAAACAAGAATGTGCAGGAGTTGACAACAGGAAGACCGGGAAGTAAAATCATGTGAAACCATTGAATTGTGACGCGACAAGTGCTGGTCTTATGGGGCACACAGGCACTGGGACACTGGTGTGCATGAGTGAATCACTGACTTTATTAACCGCATGACTGAAGGTTTAAATCACACACACACACACACACACACACACACACACACACACACACACACACACACACACACACACAGACATACACACACACATACACACACGCACGCACGCACACACACACACACACACACCCTCACACACAAACGCACACACGTACACACGCACGCACACACGCACGTACACACACGCAAACCCACGCACACACGCTCACACGCACACACACACACACATACACACGCACGCACGCACACACACACACACACACACACCTATTAAATCACAACAGTTAAGAAGTTGTATCTATATATATATACGACTTGTGTCTGTGTGTGTGTGTGTGTGTGTGTGTGTGTGATTGATCGCCATGCACGGCCAAAGTTCTCGATGGATCTGCTTCAAATTTGGTGGGCTTATTGACAGAGACCCCGGACACAACCTGATCGATGAGATATTTCAACACGTGCTCTCAGCGCGCAGCGCTGAACCGATTTTCGTTTTTCACTGCACGTTACTATTTTTAGATCTCCCTTCCTTCGTGCGCTGGCGTCAATCGATATTCCCGTTTGTACGTTTATATTTAGAAGGTCACTGCACGTTACTATTTTTAGATCTCCCTTCCTTCGTGCGCCGGCGATGCCGGCGTACACCCGGCAAAGCCGGGTCCCCGGCGACGGCCGGGTATTCGGCTCTACTTCTTCCCGGCGAAGCGGGTAATCATCTAGTTGTCAATATTTTTGCTCTTGACAGAAGGGAGGCAGGCTGTTTTTATTTCGGCATGTGTTAAAATGAATGAATACTCGTATCCTTAGGAAATTTGTGTTGGTGAAATTGTGCGGTATTGATTTAAGATAAGAAGACAATGCAAGGAAAATGATTATATCCTCATGTAACTTGTGATACGCATTAGGTGCCTGTGAGTCAAGCTTTTTCATATCAGTTCTGCTCCGCTTCTTTGCTTGCATAAGTCGTCTCTATTGAAAACGACACAAGCACACCAGTCTTGACATTGAGTCAATAATTGACTGAACGTTTTTGCCGGGGACAGGGAATTGAGAGGGAGGCGAGTGTGTGTGTGTGTGTGTGTGTGTGTGTGTGTGTGTGTGTGTGTGGCCTGGTGTATGTGTGTGTGTGTGTGTGTGTGTGTGTGTGAGTGTGTGTGTGTGTGTGTGTGTGTGTGTGTTTGACTTCCTCCAGATGCTATCCATTTACTTTAATTTCGTAGACACGTGTGTTTTGTGACGTAATATCCGTCTGTTACCAACATTTGAGACCGCACATTGGTAACGGCATCTTTCAATCAAAACTAATCTTATAGATTCGCTTGGAAGATAAAAACATGAGTATTTAATATTATGTCAACCATAAGTCTGACTGAGCGTGAAGTTGCAATACGAGACACAAAAGTTGTTTCACTTTACTCGTTTTATACTCCTCAATACAAAACACATAGCTATGATGTATTGGACTTAACATTGTTATCACACGCACACATTTTCCGGTTACTTGTAAGTATGTGCTTGAAGCCCAACAACCGGAAAACAAGGAAGTAAAAAACATGACTTTGTTGTGACCTTATGGGCGCTTCTATTGTCGCAAACACAAGTACTCGAACTGACACACACACACACACACACACACACACACACACACACTGACACACACACACACACACACACACACACACACACACACACACACACACACACACAACAAAGACACTTGTACATTAAACAAATCAGAAGCAATGGTACGTATGTTTTTTTTCATTTTCCTCGTTGTAAATAAGCATCTGGGGCATGTGAGCCAAGCTTGTATTCATAACCTGCCCGCCCAATAGACCTTTTTCGTATAACCTTTGCCCCCAGCGTTTCGACCAATCAGATTTTAGGGCACGGCAGCCTCTCTCTGATAACCGGAACTAGGGGGCAATAGGTGCCTGGCCTGAAATACCTCTTTCACTTTCGGTGCTCGAAGTACTATTGCCAGAGGATTACTTTGAGAAATTCTGCAAGAAAACGGATTATCTTGTTCAAAATCATGAACAAAAAGTCAAGGACATGCACGAAGGTATGGTTTGAAACGGCTATTGGTTTTTAATGACCAAAGTCATTAATTAATTTTTAAGCCACCAAGCTGAAATGCAATACCGAAGTCCGGGCTTTGCCGGAGATTACTTGACCAAAATTTCAACCAATTTTGTTGAAAAATGAGAGCGTGACAGTGCCGCCTCAACTTTCACGAAAAGCCGGATATGACGTCATCAAAGACATTTATCAAAAAAAAGAAAAAAACATCTGAGGATATCATACCCCGGAACTCTCATGTCAAATTTCATAAAGATCGGTCCAGTAGTTTAGTCTGAATCGCTCTACACACACACACAGACAGACAGACAGACAGACACATACACCACGACCCTCGTCTCGATTCCCCCCTCTATGTTAAAACATTTAGTCAAAACTTGACTGAATGTAAAAAATAATTCATTTTCAGGTATGCTTCAAGACAAGACAAGTTTCCCCGGACGACTCTTCAAGGCCTCAATTTTGACCCAAGAAGTCCGGATGCAAGGAAGCGCGACCAAGAGATCTTCAACAACCGGTACCAACTGTTTGAAGGCTGCATCTATATATATATACGACTAGTGTCTGTGTGTCTGTGTGTGTGTCTGTCTGTGCGCGATGCACGGCCAAAGTTCTCGATGGATCTGCTTCAAATTTGGTGGGCTTATTCAGAGAGACCCCGGACACAACCTCATCGATGAGATATTTCAACACGTGCTCTCAGCGCGCAGCGCTGAACCGATTTTGGTTCCACCTCAGCTATTTTGGTTCCACCTCAGCTACCCGGGCCCCCATACCGACACACCATAGCCGCTACACCACATCACAACGCCAAAGTTCTCGGTGGATCTTTTTCAAATTTGGACACCGTATTCAGCTACACCCCGGACACAATATCATCGATGAGATATTTCAACACGTGCTCTCAGCGCGCAGCGCTGAACTGATTTGGGTTTTTGTGTTCATTTCACCATTATAAGTAACTCTTCCTTATCTTCTCCAGTGTTTGGCGTTTATCTCCCTTCCTTCGTGTGGCTTTCCCGTTCAGTTGTAAGTTACTACTATTTTTAGAATGTCACTGCGCTGTCCACTGCGCTGAGCGTCTTCGGATATTCCCGGCGTTCTGTTACTGTTACTATTTTTAGAAGGTCAACGCAGTGTACAGAACGTAAATTGGACCCGTAAATTATCCTCACTGTAAAAGTGCAAAGGTCGAATCCATTTATAGCCACGCGAAAAATACACTGTCATCTATCTCTCTATAGATACGGCTTCTCTGTGTTTTTGTGTGTGTGTGTTTGTGTGTGTGTCTCTATGTGAGCAACACCTGTGCATTGTTCAGTTCTGTTTGTGATGTGGTCTGGCGGCTTTTGTGTAATTTTATGTACTGGCCTTCCTTTGAGAAGCCATAACTTGCTCAGTCCTGTTTGAGTGGAGTTCGCCTCCACAGGTGATTAACACGGTTACATTCGTCGACAAGGATGTTACTCGATATGGTCAGGAATGGCATTATGGCCACTGAATCATTTTCGTGCTGTTCCCATTCCACGAATCTGGGAGGGACCTAAGCTTGGCGGGTCCATTGTTCGGACCCGGCGAAGCCGGCGTACGGCTCTAAGTACTTCTTCCCGGCGAAGCCGGCTACCCGGCGAAGCGGGTATTCATTCTAGTATAGTTATATATACTGAACTAGGGTTTTCAAGGTGTGATATTTTTTTCCAATACCAGTTAATTAAGTTAGTAGCAAGAGTTAACTGTTCTGTCAAGTGAAAAATGTATGTAGTTTCGATATGGACAGGTAAAATCAGTACTTTGTTTTCAGCGAGGGAGGGTACGTAGTGCTGTTACCTCTGTGTGTGAGTGCAGTTAAGACAGAAGATTGTGGAAGCTGATAAGAACTTGTGTCAGAGGATAGTAAGAAGTGTTTCGGCTTCGTACGGACTATACTGGTCATCATCCAGGACTTTCGTGTATTATTCGAAGAACGTATCAGAGCCGAGGACATGTGTTGTGAACAGCGATTCTCAGTGATGAAAGTGTAGTGTGTGTAATGCCGGACTGTGTTCTTCTTCAACTTCGGAATGGCAAGGAGGTATTTTGTGACATGTTTTATGATTTGATATCCATGTACTGATGATTTGATTCAATAGCGAAATGTTTGAAATGTTCATTCGTTTTGTGCCATGTTTGTTGTTCAAGAGCGTGTTGTCACCATCCCTTATGAATGTGCCGATATGGACGTGTGTGAATGTTGGTGCAGACATGAGCGTTTGAGCGAGTGAATTTAGAAGCCCCGTGCATGAAAAAGTCATTGCCGGACAACTAAATCAGCAAACATAGAAATTCCTTGTCATACACATTGATCTGATCAAGGTAATAATGTTAGCACTTTTTTTCCATTTATTTCACAGTTATTTGTTATTTTTTTGAGGAAATTATAATGCAATTCACCGATTTTAAAAAACATGATTCCAATTGTCTCCCTTGATGTTTGTACAAAACTTGTTACTTACTTTTTTTTTTTTCAAGGCTATATCAAGGAAAATTCTTTTTGAACTGATTGTAGGACCGTGCACAAGCTGACAGACTTGAACTCAAAAGTTGCAGAAGATTCTTGGTTGCGACTTTTGAGTTCAAGCCGATCAGTTTGTGCATAGTTTCTCCCAGTAAGGTAATACATTAATAATAATAATAATAATAATAATAAATAACTTTTCTATAGCGCGAGTCCCATCAATTGGCTCCAGGCGCTTTACAAATTCATTATGGAATAAACTAGCACAAATCAACAAGCATACAAAGCATACATTTAACTGAGACATAAAACCAAGATCCCAAGCACTAAGCAAAACTTAGCGTACAATGTTAAAAGTACACACACACACACACACACACACACACACACACACACACACACACGCACGCACGCGCACAAAGATACCATTGACAAATAGACCATAAAGCACATGCAGGGTAGAGAGTTCCAAAACAGAATAGAGTTGTGGAGAGTCTACTCAGGATAAGCAAAGGCTTTACGAAACAGGTATGTTTTGAGTTGTGTTTTGAAGGAGGAAAGGCTGCTGGAGTCACGGATAGAACTTGGAAGCGAGTTCCAGACGGTCGGAATCTGGTACCTAAAGGTTCTTTCACCGAAGGTCTTGGTCCTGGTTTTGGGGATGCGAAGGAGTTTTTCAGAGGAGGATCTGAGAGAACGGGATGGCTCGTAGATACTGAGGGAATGGGACAAATAGGGGGGAAGTGATTTCTCAAAACAGCGGTACCCTAACAGAGCCAGCTTGTACTCGATTCTATACTTCATAGGAAGCCAGTGAAGGGTGGTAAGTAGGGGAGTGACATGGTCTTTCTTAGACTTCTGCAGAATGAGCCTTGCAGCACTGTTCTGGACTCTCTGTAAGCGATCAAGTTCTTCAGTGGGGAGGCCGGCAAGCAATGAGTTGCAGTAGTCAAGTCGACTCAGGATCAAAGAGGAGACAAGTTGAACAGTGGCTTGGAGTGTCAGGAATGATCTGACAGAGGAAATCTTGCGCAACTCAAAAAAGGCACATTTACAAACAAAACTAATGTGTTTTTGCATTGTCAGAGCAGAGTCCAGGTACACGCCTAGGTCCTTAACAGCGGTTTGGGAGACAATCGGAGTGTCGCCTATTGTCAGGGAAGTACAGTCAATCTGATTTAAAGCATGCCTTGAGCCTGACAGCATCACCTCAGTTTTTGAGTCATTCAGCTTGAGTTTATTGTCTATCATCCAGTCTTTAACTGACTCAATGCAGCGCTCAGTGTTTTTAACCACTTTTGGAAAATCACTGGGGGGAGCAGAATCCTCTATTTGGGTGTCGTCGGCATACTTGTGGTGTTCGCAGCCATGCCTCGAGATGACGTCAGATAGGTCCTGTGTGTATAGAGTAAACAGAACCGGGCCTAGAACAGAGCCCTGGGGTACTCCGTGCTTCAGGGGAACAGGGGATGATTCTTTTTGACCTATTTGTACTCTTTGAAAGCGTTCAGAGAGATATGACACGAACCACTGGAAGGCTTTGTCGGCAATTCCAAACGTGAACTGTAGTCTGGAGCAAATTTTTGATTAGTGCTTTTGTGAACAAGAAACAATTGACAAGTGGCTCTATCCCATCTCCCCCCTTTCCCCGTCACGATATAACCTTCGTGGTTGAAAACGACGTTAAACACCAAATAAAGAAAGAAAGAAAGAATTATGCACAGTCCCAAGATTTGTCTATATTTATCTATCACTTGAAATAAAATACAGTTTTTCTTTTAATTAAACTGTGGATATGTCAAAGACTGTTTTGACTCATTTTGGGGGGTAATTTTCTTTAAGAAATAACTCAAGTCAATGCACAAATTGTGTACAAAAGTGTCGGTACAAGGGAGACAATTTGAAGCCATTTTAAAAAACAAAGCAGTATATTGCATAATAATACCCTTCAATTCTAACAAGAAGTAAGGAATAAACGTCTCTTGACATGTTGTCTACCTAATTATCTTGATCGCATTTATTTAAAGTGGAAATCGTTATGTTCGTAAGCTCACATACAATCATTAATGACACAAACTCGGACCAGACCAGAGATTTGATTGATAATGGGCCCTTTATTCTATACAGTACCAGAGTAAATTATATAAACCATTAAATGACAAAATAAGCTTCTTGCTCTTTGGAGTGATGTGGCCTTTGGCAGCTCATCAACCCAGTAATGTAGACCTGCCTTTTTTACGAAGTAGGTACATGCATACCGAAAGATCACCATATGTGTAAAACCATACTGCAGTGTCATTTTTCAGTAGAGAATCAACAGAAAAAGAGCGTATGTTCTCCTTCAGCTTCATGTTGTCTTTCTTCAAGCCAGAAACATCTTCAGTCAGACGACTAATCACAGATTAGGCCTGTTATGTAATTGTCATATGCAGCTCTGCCAACTTGAGGTAGTCTGTGTTCCAATAACAATACCCTCACAGGTAGTCGTGTCCCTCTTTGCAAAGGCATGATCTGGCCCTGGTCCTAAGCTCTCACTAGATGCGGAGGGCAAAGGAATGGCTGCTTCTGTAAATACAAAATCAAATGTATACATTAGCAATAGAATTAGCATCAATGATCTTGTTATCAGATTACACATGCATCACACTCACAGCATTTAAGCATGAAAATACATGAGGGAAATAACTCCTGAAATTGAAAAAAACTGAGGGGTGCGGGAGATGCTACCGGGAAATTATTTCGGAGTGTTCTATGCAAAATCAAAATTGTAGAAATCTAGTGCTATTTTTGTTGTTGCATCAATTCAATGGTATATTTCTGTGAATAAAAAAAATGATTCAGCATGAGCTTTATCGATGTCTTGAAAACTGCATCACTATCCGTATCAAGTAACCTCCTTAATCTTCTCCATTCAAGAGTCGGTTGATTAAATGCACGCGGCTTGTCGACATGTGTCTAGATCTTGTTTGCTTGTTTTCTAAAATCTTGAATCTGTTTCGTGACCCTTCCAATGCATCCGTTTTGGGCTGCCGATTCATTTTAAATTTCTTATACACTGATGTAGAAAGACAATTTGAAGTCAGCAGATCATAAATTGATAAAAACAAACAAAGCTTACTTGGCTCTGAGTCTCTTCCAGATCCGATGATATTTTCAGCGTTGACACTGGGGGGTGGGAGCAAAACCGCTTGCTTGTCGTCGGTCTTCAGCGGACAAAGTCACGTCTCCGACCAGTACCTTGTCCTTCTGCTAGAGTCACTTGTTTTTGATGTTCTCTCAAATCCAAGATTAAGGGTGGGTACGAAGTCAACGGAGTTGGCATCGTTGATAGCCGTGCCATTGCCAGACACGAAGTGACGCGAGCAGACTCAATGCCAATGGCACGACAAACCCCTGTCGTCCCATTGCTTGCACCCATCGCGTCCTTCGCTGTTGCGCCTTCGCACTTGCACCCATCGGAAAGCCATACAATGACAAATTAACTGTCCACCGTATTTCTCTTTCTTCCTTCCACTGTTGCACTTGCAGTTGTAAACAAAACAGTTTGCCTCGTCGTCTCCGCACTTTACTTTGCACCAAGCCTCGTTGTCGATTTTTCCTTTTGCCCCCTAGTTCCGGTAGATCTGACAATAAACTTCACAGCGCATGCGCCAAAATTTAAGTGGAAAAGGTCTATTTCCTATATTTTTAAGGCTACGCAGGCGAGGCACACGTATCCCACTGATCGAGTTTAAGATTGTTTAGACCGCAAAAGTCGATTTGCAAAACAAAGACACTACCGCAAGGGAATATACGGCCTTACTGAACAGTTAATTACTGTTTAACATGGACGGCCGCATTGCATATATTATAACCTGTGTTACCTTTGACATTTTTCTGAAACACATTTTTGTGTCCAATTGCATACATCTGTGCTGGAACACAATGAACCGATTAGTGTGATATTGCGTATTGGGCCCACTGAACACTTCTTCTTTTGGAAGGTCAGAGGTTACTCGGTCTTTTTCTGCCTACCACACAATTCACACTTTACGCAATGCAAGAAACACTATAATTTATACGAAAAGAAGATGAACGTATTCAATGAGAACACGCTCTTTAAAGATATATACCTCAAGGGCTTTGTGATAAAACCCGCTTATGGACGAGGGCAGCCCTCAATCTTAACACGTCATACATGTATCAGTTTCTTTGGTTTGGAATAAAATCAAGTACACAGTTACGCTGTTGTTCTGCTGTTGCGGTAAAGGGAGATGATGTTGTGTTCTTGTCATGCTTTGGTATCGCTAAGGACATGTTCTTCCGTCGTATTGAGCTGCAGACAAACTTTTGCCCCCCGTGTTCCAACGTCAAGTACTGTATACAGTTCGGTTGTCTGAGGCAAAACAGTTAATGAAACCGCTTAATTTTGTTTTTAATTGAATGAATGTGTGCATTTTCTTGCGGTTGTTCTATTTATGACGGATTGCAGACTTTTTGTCGAAATGGCTGAGTGTGAAGAAATTCAAAAGGGGAACAACTCTACACTAAGTACTAATTTTTATCTTGAATTTCGAAAGTTCAAGCCTGTAGTTGTTAGTTGAAATGGAGATTGTTTGTGTTGTCTGCTCCAGAGATGTGTATTTCGTACATTTGAGCGTTCGGAACTTTTTAGTTGCTAAAAGTAGTGGCCACAAAGTGGAGCTTCTCAACCCATGAGCTATCGAGGCTTGGGCGGGTTGCTGGGTAGTTATATTTTTGGTTGCTTGGTTGTTATCGAATATATACACCCCTTTCAGTTTACAGATGGAAAGAAGCAGAAGGGGGAATAACACCAATTGAACGCCTACTGAGCAAAGTCTTTTTGTGCGTCTCATTATTGATTGTAGGTATTTCCACTATAAACACCATTGGGGCGACGTACTTGTGTTTCGTTTTGCCAAAACATCAAACGTTCCAATAATTAATCTTTCATGTTTTTGGTTTATTCTGGGTTTTGAAACGTTAGCAGCTTATCCATTTTGGATGTTGTTTTCGTGTAATCAGTAGTCTTGACTGGCACGCAGTTGTGTGTTTATGTTTGTGTGTATTTTATGCGTATGCGTATGTATGTGTGTGTGTGTGTGTGTGTGTGTGTGTGTGTGTGTTTGTGTGTGTGTGTGTGTGTATGTGTGTGTGAGATCACTTTTATTTGTATGTGTTTCTGTCTTTTTGTTGTGTTCTGCACACACACACACGGACATACGCACACACACACACACACACATACACACACACACAAACATACACACACAAACACACACTCACACACACCAACATACCAACACACACACACACACACACACACTCACTGTAGCTAACAGTTTACTGAAAACTGTATACAAATGCCCAAATGGGTTGGGTGTATTTCATTAATTGAAATTGAACGTTTCTGCCTCTAGATATCATATGATAAATAAGCAAAATGGGTAAACACATAGGTCATTATGATAAGTATGTATACATTGATTAGCACAGCATTTTAAATATTCATAAATAAAGTGAAACTCGATCATCGCCCGGGGGCTTTCATGTCATCAATGAAAGTCCATCATTACACAACGCCTGCATTTCCACCTGGCAACCAGGAAATGACATTTTCTGTCCCAACGGTTGACTCGAAATCACGATACTGTCAACATGTACATGCTGTTGTGTTTTATTCAGAGCTTCAGACTAATGCTATTGAATAACACCCGTAAGTGACAAGATACACTGGGTTTTTTTTAGTAAAGATTCCCATGCATAATTAAACCCTGAAGCAATCAGCAATTTTGCAACATGTGCAATTCAAGTTCTCAAATATTGACTCATTTTTGTTTCATTTATAGTTTGAATTTTTGCTGAGAAACAAAGAGACGTAAACGCTCTAAAGACATGCGCAACAAGAGAAAGCGAGAGTTACATGCCGAGTCTCAGTGATTATTAAAAATAATGGTCTCAGTTCGCGGTCATGAAAAAGCTCGCTGAAGCTCGCATTTTTCATGATCCGCCAACTTCGACCATTATTTTGTGTTTGTTTGTTTGTTTGTTTGTGTTCGCATATAGATCTCAAGAATGAACGGACCGATCGTCACCAAACTTGGTGAACAGGTTCTATACATTCCTGAGACGGTCCTTACACAAATTGGGACCAGTCAAACACACGGTTAGGGAGTTATTGGTGGATTAAGATTCTACAAGGACTTATAGAGGGACATATTAATGGTCAAAGGGAAATAACCACACTTGTTAGCAGTGCCTGCTCAGTTGGTGGCAGTGAGAATGCTAAGGACGGGGGTGTTTTTCCTACCTCGGAGGAATTTCTTGTTCCTCCTTTCTTCAGTTATTCAAAGAAAACAGGAGTTTTTGTGCGAAAGTTTGATCGAATACGAATCACTCAACCAGTCAACCTGCGCAGGCGATCGATTAATGCGCGGTTGTATGGTTCCGTGCAAATCATTCCATTCTGTTAACACTTCTTGTCAGTTTCCCTGTTTTGGACTAAAATCAAGTACACAGATATGCTGTTATTCTGCTGTGGCGGTAAAGGCAGATATTGTGTGTTCTTTTTTTTTGTTTTAGTATCGCTTAGGATAATGTTCTTTCTTCAAATGGGACCAGCAGACGAACTTTTGCACCCGTGTTCCAACGTTAATTACTGTATGAAGTTCAGTTTTCTGGGGAAAATAGTGTATGAAACCGCTTTATGTTGTTTAAATTGAAGAGATGTGTGCATTTGGTTGCGTGTGATCTGTTTATACAATTAAATATTGTTGAAAACTGACCGTCGGATTGCAGTCTGTTGTCGAAGAAACTGAGTGAAAAGAAATTTGAAAGGGGAACTAACTCTTGTCGCTAGACAAAGTATGAGAGTTACTTGCCTTGGGAATTTGCTTGTGTTGAACGTTTGTGCACGGCAGATCACAGGCGGAAGGTATCGTCCACTGGACTACTACTATCACAGAAAGACTACAAGGTATGTCACTCACCTTCGAGTCTTCTGTGTTCTTGGAGTCGCTTCCTGGGGAAAAAATATTGTTCAAGACGGTTTGCCTCTTCCTACAGTCTGTGTAAGGTCAAATAAATACAGTTGAATGATTGTTTGAACTATTATGTGCCTTTAGTTTTCAGCTTCCATCATTTGGACGAATCTTCGTTTGCGAGCCGCTAATCCACTTGGGGACAAATCATGTATGCCGCACCGAATATGCATACCAGCGCTCATTGGTCTAAAACATATGTAAATATTGTGCAGCAAAGGGAAGCTACCCACGGGAAAATAATCATCGAATATCCTGTTATTAACTGACTGGACTTTTTCTTTGGAATCAATACACATACAATCATTGTTACAATTTTGCCTCTTACATTTGAACAGTTAAAGTCTTTTAGGCCTCGTTTTATGAAAACTGTATAGAGAAGAAAGTAATACACGATTAATTAGTATCTACAAGATTTGTAATTCGTGTTTTTCAAGGGTTCGAATCCAGGCCGGCACGGACACGGATCAGCTTAACGCAATGATTGATCAGAGGCGGTATCATTCTCCATCCCGTGTCACCGCTGCGGCACGTAAAGGACATCGGCCAGTAGCGCAGTTCTTGTTGCCGCTAGCTTTCTACAAAGAGGAAGCGACCCGAACAACTGGGTTACGCGACTCCCCAGGAATTATATCCCAGTTTTCCTTGACGAAATTCCCCAAGGACAATAATATACAGAACAAAAACAGGACAATTCATTAAACATTATTCTATTCTATTCTATTCTATTCTATTCACACACACACACACACACACACACACACACACACACACACACACACACACACACACACACATACAACACTAGCAAGCACACCTCATTGTGCTATTGTTTAACAAAAGACAAGATTAAATGCGAGAAGTTGCAGTTGAATTCACACTGAGAAGAAAAGGCGCAAACCGGGGACAGCAGCTGAAGGATGATAGTAGAACACTAAACTAAACCTTCCCGTAGATATATAATAAGTATAGATTGTTTTAAACGAATTCAACAATAAAAAGTAGAGACAAAATATAAACTTGCGAAAATGCAAAGCAAAGAAGCACACGTCCTTTTGTTTTTTCAGATCTTGACATAGTGCTCTTCCTTATTTGATTCAGAAAAAGAAACAAACAGACCACATACGTTTAAAATTGTTTTATTGGAGAAAACTGAGATTGCCATTACATCCTAAACAGCATCCTATCCCTATCCACTTTGAACAGCTAATTGTTGTAGTCATGGTTTATGTTATCCTGCAGTGCAGCTCTGTTGTTTGCTGGTGATGCCACAGGCAACTCGTAGCCGTCACTATCTTGTCTGCCAGCAAACAGGATGTCGTATGCGTTGCTGTCCCTGTTGCCATCGGACAGTGTCTCATAAGGACTCGCCTGACTGGGCAGTATTTCGTAAGGCCGGGATTCGTTGTCATCAGTGTTCAAAGTCTCGTATGGGTTTGCTTGATCGACCGGTACCACGGCAAGAACTTGGTCGTTGTTCTGGTCGTGAGGGTTTGAGAACCCCACCCGATCACCTTGGTCTGAAATGCAATCACAGATATGTTCACGTTGTTAACGCAACAATCTTTCTCGTGAGAACAGTTCGGCTCACTATCTCAGGTCCATGATGTTACATTGGGTAAGATTCCTCGACTCGATAGTATACCAAACTTGAACAACCGTACCTCTTGCGGTAGTGAGTTGCATTGTTTTTATACATTCATTGCTGAAAAAGTGATGCGTGGATTGTTACCAAATCAATAAATCTCACATTCCTAATGTGCCCAGATAACAGTCATGCTGTTAACCTGTTACCGTGTATCAAAGTGGAGGGATAGTTTTCTCTGATGTAAAAGGCTAGATAGCCAGAACAGAGATGGTGCGCCTTTCAGTATGTCATTATTGTTAAAATCAACAATCGTCCCTACTATAATTTTCCTCAAGCAGGAGAGTGATATGAAATTCAGAAGTTGTCTTTGTTGTATTTAAGATAACCAAACAGGTTGAGTTAATATAATAGTCTGTTTGACACGCTTACCAGAACAAAAGCTTTCGAATTGATAATTGCAAAAAAGCGGGTAATTTTGTAATAGTAGCAGTATAAAGTGTGCAAGGCTGTTCAAAAAGTACTGTGGGTGGCAGCAACAGCAACCATAACAGCAGAAGCAGCTATTGTCTTGTATACATATATACCGCTTTTCCTGTTTAACCTTTTCAAAAATTAGATCTAATTAACTTGTTCGCGTATCCATTTCTGGATGTGCAGGCTGGTACAGAGTTACCTCCCTTTAGCCTTTTTCAAATTTCCCTTGTTTTAACCTAATTTCTTGGTTAAAACTTGTCTAAATTTCTAAATTAGTTCTTAATAAATATCAATTCCACACTTTGGCCTTAAATCAAAATGTTTCCCTTCACAGATATCCCCTTGGGGTTGTCAGATGAGGGTAGTCTCCCATGCCAACAGAAGCTACCATTTAGAGAGTAGTTTGCTTCTTAGTTGGATACCATGGGTTGACAACTCTCGTCATCAGTACCACATGACCACTGATGAGACACAATAGTGTCGAAACACGTGTCTGGTCTAGGTACAAAATCAATGGTACGTCCTCCTCAAGACTAGATTTCCTTGAGATACGTCCCCCACAAAAGGGACTTTGCATTGTAAATCTCGATCCCCCTTGAGGAGGGTCTGATGCTCCCAATAGACTGTCTGTGAAGGGATACTTTTCTTTTCTCTCTCTCTTTCTCTGCTAAGAGATTTTAACAAATCTCGGAAGAAAGTCTCTGCTGACTTTCAATTGTTTCTTTCACAATTTCTGATGTTTTATATATATACACACACACGCACACAAACACACACATACACACACACACACACACACACACACACATACACACACACACACACACATACACACACGTATTATGATCAGTGAGACGTACTGAAAATATTGGAGACAAAAAACAAACGAACTGACAAACACACAAGTGTGCATGCATGCGGTCATATTTGCTTTCAGGTCTATGCAATCACTAAGTCTTACCACTAGGCCAACCGTGCTGGTAATTG